>NC_081858.1:2419013-2744013 GCF_963259705.1 Myotis daubentonii | reverse complement strand
GGAGAAAGGAGAGTGAAGAACGTTTCGGGCTGAGGGACATGCATGAGCAAAAGCAGAGAAACTATGAACTCCCAAAGCCAAGAGATTAATATGGCTTATCTCAGTGTCCTTCACGGCGCCGTCTTCCATGCCTGGCTGTCCCTGGATGCCAGTTGGTGCACAATATGCTGGGTGAATCGGATGAACAATGCTCTCATGCTTGCATGAATGAGTGAAATCAAAACGCTTGCTATGTCCAAAGAATAGCGAGCAATCCCATGCAGCTGAAACTCACCTCCCAGAACATGCATATTGACTCCAGAGAGTGGTTTACACCTGAGTGACCAGTTCCTGCTGGTCTCTTTCCCTACCTCTCACCAGGCCATGGATAGTTGCAATGCATGAGGAGATTTGTTTGGAGGGGGGAAAGCATATTTTTATTTGCATTACTTAGCACGTCGCTTTTGCATATTTTGCTGTGAGATGTAATATCATCTGCATGCACTGCTTGTGCAGTCGGAGAAGTCAAAACAAGCACCAGGAGGGCTGTCAGACATGTGGCCTAGGCAGACTGTCATACTCTTTTGCCCATAACTGGTGCCACCTTCTCTCTTCTCTCCCCCTGCTCGCTTCCTTGTTCTTGAATCATTCATCCTTAAGTTTCAAGGGTCTCATTTCTAACTGGCTTAGTGATGTGGAAGGCACCTACTCTGCCTGCAGAGCCAAATTCACCAGGAGGGCAATGCTTCCCCCATTTGTGCCTGTGGTCTCGCCGAACAGACTTTGTGTCAGTCTTGCCTCATCATCCCTCAGGGTGCCACCCTGCCCTGAACCATAGCATCCCCCTGAAAACAAATGCTAAACAAGAAACCCAGGCCTTCTGGAAGGCCTCTGGGATAAATAAGGTAGCATCTCGATTTTTCAAGCAAACCACACCCAAATTCACAGGTTGGGAGATCTTATTTGACGTAGATTTCACTGCTACCACATCAAGGCCATGCCACCCTGCACTTACTCTTGTCCATTTATCTGCCTTTGCTCTGAAACACTGAACCTGATGAGCATAAATTACTCACACACTACATACAATGGTGCTTCAAATGTCACAGACAAATAAATGGTTCTGAAGTAGCCCTGGTTCTGGGAATCTCACAGCCTGGAAAGGTGGGCAGCATAGGCTTTGCCATCTCTGGGTGCTGCTGGGAGGGAACCATGCCTGGTTAATCATCTGGGTGTTTCATAAGCTCCTTTCCACTCCCAGAGAACCAGAGACCCTGAGAAAAGTCTTCCAGCGCCTCCTAGGGTTCCTCCTGCCCAGTTCAGATATCCTCCCTGCAACAGCCCTAATGGGTGGCCAGCCAGTCTCTGTGTGGGCACTTCCAGTGACTGTGAAACTTACCACTTTGTCAAACCACCCACTTCCTAGTTGAGCCACAGTTTCCCCACATGTTGGTCTTAGTTCTTCCTTCCACTAATCCAGAGAATAACGCTGTCCTTTTATTCAACATGCTCCTGGCTCCATGGAGACCGCAGATGGGGAGGCTTAGGCAACAGACATTTATTTTCTCACAAATTTGGAGACCAGAAGGCCGAAATCAAGGTGTCAGCAGAGTTGTTTCTTCTGAGGACTCTCCTTGGCTTGTAGGCAGCACCTCTCTCCAGGTTTCAGAGGGTCTTTCTTCCTTCCCTGTGTGTCCTGCCCTGAACCATCTCCTCTTCTTACAAGGGTACCAGTCATTTTGAATAAGGGTACATTATAATGAGCTCATCTTAATTTAATTCCCTTCTTAAAAGCTCTACCTCCAAATGCTGTCACATTCTGAGATACTGGGGGTTAAAGCTTCAACATATAAATTTGGGAGGAAGAATACAATTCTGCCCATAACATCCCCTGTCCACATGCAAAAGTTCAAATATTTGAAATATATAGTATATCCTCCTTCTAAGCTTTTTATTCTTGAGGATGAACATTCTCAATTTTTTAAAAAAATTTTATTCTATTATATGGCTTCCAGACACATCATCTTGATTATTCTTCTATAGAAACATTTTAGTTTATTAATGTGTCCACTAAAATGTAGGGTCTGCTAGGCCAAAAGGCAATTGGATTGTTATCTCTCTTGATTTGATAACACTAAATGATTCAGTGTGGGTTTTGGTTAGGTATATGTTTTGGTAACCACCTTGTACTATCCAAATATATAAAAGCCTATGCAACCATTATGACTGAATGACTGGAACAACTGGTTGACTGCCGGGAGCCGGTCCATCCTTGCTGTTTCAAGGGACCTGGCATATATGACATACTGTTCTTAATATGTTTGCTCACCTTCTTGGCGCTGTGTTTTAACCAAGGTCACCTCTCCGAGAAAGGTTGAATCCCCAGGTAGGGATTTTCCCCTGAAGTTAGGGAAGGGATGAAACCCCTTAACTAAGTGCCAGGCGGGTAGTTAATCAATTTAACTACAAACAATCATGCTTAAGCTACATAATCTTTACTCCCTGGAATGGAGATAAGAAACACTCTAACCTTTGTAATAGAAATTGACAGGATTAGAATCAACTGGTATAAATACAGGTGCAACAAGACAAAAACAGACAGAATTCAGAAGACAGAAAGACACAGAACTTAGAACACAGGGCTTGGAAGACAGGACCAAGAGAGACAGAGCCTAGGCACAGAACCTACACAGAACGTTCTCTAGAGACAGAAGATGGACCCCAGCATCTGAACCTGACTACAGAAATTGGCAAGAGAACCTGACTAGAACCTGGTGACTGAACCTGACTGGAGAACCTGGACAGAACCTCTCTGGAGAGCCTAAGCAGAACCTCTCTGGGGATCGAGACCAGAACTTGGCTGGAGATCCTGGCTAGGCTGCTGATCAACTGAACGCTGTCTCCGTGTCCTTCCTTCTTCGCCGACTCCGTCCACGCCTTTGGGAACCCCTGGACCTGCTGGGGTTGGACCCCGGCAGTTGACCACTTGCCATGATGCACACTGACTACCAGGAGCCAGATGATCAATGAAGGAGCTGCCCCCTGGTGGTCAGTGCACTCCCACAGCCAACCTCTCATGGATGGCCAACTGCCCACAGTAGCCTCCCCTGGTTGCTGGCCCTCATTGGCCCCTGGTGCTAAACCATTCATAGACGACCTGCTTCTGGGTCGGGGTTTTGTACGTAGCAGAGCAGCTCCCTCTCTGCAATCTATTGAAAGTCAGCCCTCGACACAAGGGTTTGTTTCACTCCTGTCCTCTCCCTTCCCTGGGAGCCGCTCACCCACAATGGACCAGTGGCAAGGGAAGGAGCAGGGGGGGGGGGAAGCAGGGAAACACATGGTGGCGGGGTGGTGTTGGCGTCCTGTGTCCGGTGTCTAGTGTCTGTTCCTTCTGTACCCAGCCTGGCGACCATCGCCTCCTCTCCTGACCTCGCCGGGGCCTTCGGTCCCCAGGCTGGGACAGAGAACCAGGGGTGGGCAGCAGCAGATGTGGCCCCTTTCCTAGGGGGGCCAAGAGCTGGCTCCCTCCTAGGAGCCACCAGTCAACCTCCTACAGTTCCTTCTCCTCCCTCCCCCATGCATGAATTCATGCACCAGGCCTCTAGTTAACTCATAATGACTTTGGACAGCTAAAAGCCTTGGGAATTACAAACTATTATTTGTTGCATCTGCTTCTATTTTTAGCATTTTTTTCTTTTAAAGAAAAGTGTGAAATTCTATATGTATGAATGACTTGACCAAGATAGGGCATTGAAAAGTCTGGAGCAGAACCCTAGAAACAATATGTCCAGCTATTAATCAATTCCTTTCAGGACAGTGGTTTAATCAAGAAAGAGCCCACCTAATTACACTATTGTTAGGTCCATGTTACTATGGGAACCAACTGTCAATGCCTTAATAAAATTCAAACCCATGTCTCTATGGCCACATTTCCCAAAATGTGTTCTAAGGAATACTAAATTCCATGGAATTCTCCAACGAAGGGTCGTCAAAAATTGTCCAATGCAATGTGATTATTTCTTCTCAAAGATGTCTAAACTGCATCAGCATATAAAAGGCTATTAGGTATTCCAGGGTAAGAAAATCTATTTAACTTTATATAATACTAGAGGCCCAGTGCAGGAAATTCATGCATGGGTAGGGTCCCTAGTCCTGGCCGGTGAGCAGGGCCAATTGGGGCTGCCGGCCAGGGCCTTCCTTCATTCCATGCCGCCCTCTGGTGGTCAGCGCACATCATAGTAAGTGGTCGAACTCCCAGTAGGTCGAACTCCCGAAGGGACAATTTGCATATTAGCCTTTTATTATATAGGATATAGGATACTATCTCATAAACTTATTTAAAAACAAAACAAAACACTTTTTAAAGTTTATAACTATTAATAACAATAAAATTGGCTCTGTGAAATGTACTTTGGGAAACACTAGTCCACAAGCTGAGCTAAATTCTACCAACAGAGTTTTGTTTCTATAGATTTTATTTAACCTTCTTACTGTTGAGCAATTTTAAAAACTTGCCCTCTACAATGCTCCCACTGTCCTCTGGGCCTATCTTTTTTTTCTTTTCTTGTCTTTTTTGCCTTCCTTCCTATTTTTACACATGTAACACTTTTACCTGTTTTCTCTCAGAAATGCCCACATAGCAGATCCACAGGCTAATGAATCTCACCATCAGGGTGTGAACTCCATATGAGGTCATTAGCAGTCCCAGGTGAAAGTCATCACTCAAGTTAGAAGAATGATCAGATGTCTGGGAGCATCTGGAACTGACTTCAGTCAGAAGAGGACAGATGTCTAAATTGCCAGTGTGGGAGGGGTGCTTCTGGGTGAGGTGTATGGAAGAGATGAAATTCTAGTAGAAATACTTTATTTGGCATTAGACACATACTCTGCACCAGACACTATGAGAAGCTCAGGGCGTTACAAATGAACACTCTATGTTCCCTTAGAAAACTTTGTGCTTCAACAGGAGAGGCAAACAGGTCAATAATTATGAGTCAGGACAGTAAATGTTATAATTGAAGCAAGTTTCAGGTGTTATTGAGGCAGAGGAAAAAAAAATGTTAACTATGCCCGTAGACTCACAGCGGTTCTCAACCTGTGGGTCGCGAACAATGAAAATACATCCTGCATATCAGATATTTACATTACAATTCATAACAGTAGCAAAATTACAGTTATGAAGTAGCAACAAAAATGATTTTATGGTTGTGGGTCACCACAACATGAGGAACTGTATGAAAGGGTTGGGCATTAGGAAGGTTGAGAACCGCTGCTAGAGCCTCATGTTTGTCTTCAGTTTAAGCCTTAGCACTAAATGTGCAGGGAAGTTGACACTATTTAAGTGATGAAAAGGGTGAGACTGACATCACTGGGCATCCCCAATGCTTTCAAGCTTCCCACCTGGAAAACTCTGGGTGGGGAATGTCAGAGAGCATAGAACCAAGGGGTCAGAAGAGCTGATGTCACCAAGCCCTTTAGGACATGAAGGCATCCTGATTTGATGGCCCCAAAGAGTCATTTTGTCCCATAAACTGGCCGCTCTTGGTGCCTGGCATGTGAGTGGCCCTTTGCAGCCCTTAAATTGCATCCATGCCTATTATTCTCAGCAATCCCAGGAGGTGCTTTAAATTGTCCCAATCTACAGATGAGATAATAGAAGCTCAGTGAGACTAATCACACAGCGAAGTCCCATGGTAAGTGGAAGAAAGAAGACGTTAACTTCATACTTCTTCTAACATCGTCTATTTTTTTGAAATGAGAAAATGTATGAGTACTCGAGATATATTAAAGAGAAAACCCCATTTAGTAATATTCCCAGAGGTAGATGATGACAAGGGGGATAGCCAAAGAATGCAGATACAGTGGGGCCTTGACTTACAAGTTTAATTCGTTCTGAGACCAAGCTCATTAAGGAGCTCGTTAAGGAGCTCGTTAACTCAAATTACTCTATCAACTCAATGCAAAAAATCAGCTGAGAGACAGCTGGTATCTCAAAAAACTCGTTAGTCGGGACACTCATAAGTCAAGACCCCACTGTATACATAGTCCATAAATTGAACAGTGAAGAACTGCATAAGCTCCTTTCTCCCATAATGCTGAAAGTAACTTAAGGACAGATGTATTCTAATAATCGCTCCAAAAAGAAGGAGCATCACTGTCTTTATTTTACAGGCGAGAACATCCTATCTAATAAAAGAGAAACATGGTAATTGGCGTACGACCACTACCCTTCCCATTGGCTAATCAGGGCAATATGCAAATTAACTGGCAGCCAGGCAGCTTAAAGCGAACATGAGGCTTGCTTGCTTCAGTGACGGAGGACTCCAACATTCCCCGCCTGCTGCTGCCGGCCTCTGAGCTGCAACTCTAAGAAACTATGTTACAAATATAGAAGCTAAACAAAACCCCAGAAACCTGCTTTAGTCACTGGGCTTCAGCCAGCAGGATCGCAACATTGTTTCGAATACAGAAGATAAACAAAGGCCAGAAACCTGCTTTCAGCAGCGGAGGCCTACGAGTTGGAGACAAGCCTCAGGGCTAAAGCTGGCCCAGAATAAAAAAAAAAAAAAAAGAAAAAAGAAAAAAAGGAGCGGTTGGGAGCTTCTGTCACCCGCCAGCCTGAAAACAGCCCTCAGCCCCTCACCCAGACTTGCCAGGCACCCCAGTGGGGAACCCCACCCTTAAGGGTGTGTGACCAGCTGCAAACAGCCATCATCCCCTCACCCAGGCTGGCCAGGCACCCCAGTGGGGACCCCCACCCTGATCCAGGACACCCTTCAGGGCAAACCAGCTGGCCCCTACCCATGCACCAGGCCTCTATCCTATATAGTAAAAGGGTAATATGCCTCCCAGCACTGGGATCAGCGGAGCCGCGAGGCCTCCCGGTACCGGGATCAGTGTGACAGGGGGCAGCGCCCAAACCCCCTGATCACCCTGCGGCTCTGTGTGTGACAGGGGGCGGGGCCACAACCTCCCTATCCGCCCTGCTCTGTTCGTGAGAGGGGAAGGCGCCCCAACCCCCTGATCAGCCCTGCTCTGTGCCTGATAGGGGGGAGCTCCCCAACCCCCTGGTTGCCTGTGGCTCTGTGTGTGACAGGCTGCAGTGCCCCAACCCCCTGATCGGCCCTGCTCTGTGTGTGACAGGGTGCGGAGCCCCAATGCCCCCCCCCACAGGCCCTGCTCTGTGTGTGATGGGGTAGAGCCATAACCTCCCCATCGGCCCTGCCCTGAGTGTGACAGGGTGCAGCGCCCCAACTCCCCTATCGGCCCTACTCTGTGAGTGACGGGGGGAGCTCCTCAACCCCCTGATGGGCCCTGCTCTGTGTGTGACAGGGGGTGGCGCTGCAACCTGCCCATCGACCCTGCCTTGAGTGTGACAGGAGGCGGTGCCCCAACCCCCCAATCGGCCCTAGCCTGAGCGTGACTGAGGGTGGCATCGTAACTTCCCGATCTGCCCTGCTCTGTGCATGACAGGGGGCGGCGCCCCAACTCCCCAATCAGCCCTGCTCTGAGCCCGACCAGGGGCTGCACCTAGGGATTGGGCCTGCCCTCTGCTACCCGGGAGTGGGCCTACGCCAGCAGGTCGTTATCTCCCGAGGGGTCCCAGAGTGCGAGAGGGCACAGGCCAGGCTGAGGGACCCCCCCTTCCCCGCAAGTGCACAAATTTTTGTGCACCGGGCCTCTAGTTGATTTATAAAAAGGAAAAGTGAGTTGTCCAAAAGTGAATTCTCCAAGCTGGAGATAAAACTCCATTTGTTTCCTGTCAGATGAAAATGCAATTCAAATGCAGCCTCATCATTCAGGGCTTGCCAGCACCCACTCCCTGGGGGAATGCCCTCTCCCACTCAGAGCTGAGTGCTCAGTTGAAGAGAAGAAATTTCTTCGAAAGAAACCATCCTATACGTCATGCCACTTTGAGAGCTGGGAAAAACCAGATGAACAGGCCTGTCCCTGGCATCCCAGTCTCAACTAATGCTTTATATCCTCACTGAGACTCAAGCAAGTCAGCACACAATAGGGGTGAGTTAATACAACATTCAACAGCTTCTTTACTACCTGTCTTCCTCCTCCCTCCACACTCTGTGTTGTAGCCATAATTCTTTCCCAACAGCTCCCTGAGGACTTTTCTTCTCATTGCTTTATTCTGTGGCCTAGATAGGTATCCAGGTGGTTTACTCCCTCCAAACCCAACTACTCTAACATGTCATAGGGTCACCAGCAGAGAACAATCAAGCAGTTGTCTAGAGGACTAGCAGACTGGATTTCTTCTGCTTCCATAGCATGAAAGGAGGAAGTTCATATTCACTAGGCCCCTAGCACCTCAGTCAATAGGCTGTTCATCAGGGAACTTTCCAAAGCTCTATGGGATGTCTTCCATCCCAGTGCATTATTCTTTGATCAACTAACCAATTGCTAATATCGATTTCGTGTTTAATGGCTTCTTGTCATTGACCTGAGTTCATTCTTTCATTCAGTTTAATTTTTGAACACTTTCTATGAAACAGGTCATTATCAAAAATTCAGCAGCAGCTACAGTGTGACTTCTTCTCAGCAGAGGACAGCAGAAAGCATCTAGGAAGAGTATATGCTACTGACCTGTTTTTGTTAATCCACAATATTTATGAACAATTGCTTAGAGATCTCCATATGAGGTGTTGTTTTATCAATGTGGCCAGAACATCTTGCAGAAAAAGTGCAAATTCAATAAAGTTTTCTTCTTTTTAAATATGGTCCAGTATAGTCCAATCCTTTGGCCTCACAAGTCGCTAAAATTAGGAAATGGCACTTTCTGTGGAAATCTTTTGGAGAGGTAAACAGAATGAGTTTAGACACTCAAAGAAAGATGAAAGGTAATCCTATGCCTCAATATTTCTTCAACTTGTATAATGTATGGATGCCTCTTTAGATGAAATAACTCTCATGAAGCCCTGTGCTGACTTTAATTCCTTTCAATCTAGGCATAAACTCCTTACACATATAGCCCTTATGCACTACTCTCAAAATTAATTTACAAATTAAGTGAAACTAGACCTAAAATAAATATTGCAATGGTCACTACTAATGGAGCAGGACCTGTGGCCGTGTGATAGTTAGCTGTTGCTCACATGTGAACATGAGCATGGTACCCAGTGCTGTGGTGCCCGGGTCTGGTCCTGTTCGATCTCTGCGCCTTATGCTGTACAATGACTCCATCCACTCAGGAGTTCTCTCTGTGAAAATTCTGAGAAACCACCATTTCTTCAGCACACTTTGGTGTCCTTTGCTCTTCACTAGGGTGCAAATAAATTCTACCTCATCCTTTTTCTCATGAGCAAAATAATTAAAGTGTGCTACTCTCCATAAAGCAAATGCAGTTGGGGCTCTGGAATCACATGGCAGTACTCAGTGAGGAGAATGTCTCACAGAAGCTCCAGAGTATTCTCATATGTGTTTTTTAAGCACAAAAATGAAAATATAACATTGAAAATGTCTCATAAATATTTTGACTTTCCAATAATATGCCTCCAGACCTCAACCAATAATTCATATGTTCTTGCTTGACAAATATGACCAGGGGAACCACCCTCATTTCTTCTGTCAGAGTCCATGATGATATGGCCCTGTACCACTTCCAGGCAGAGATGGGTGGTGGGGGGTAGGGGATGAAGAAAAAGACATTGTCTTTCAGACTGATCCATTTCAAGAATCTTCCAGATGGGAATCAGGCCCAAATTTAGTTCATTTGGAATAGTTAGCACTTGCCACAAGTGGCCAAGAAATCATTATGATCTCACGCTGTGTAGGACGCTTTTATGGAATGTTACAAAAGAGAAAATACACATACTCTGGCTAGCATGAGAACCTGGATGGCACAGGGGTCTATTTCATCTGTAATTTCAGTGATCATTTAAATGACCAATACGTTCTAACTGCAAGTGATTTTATTATCTTCTCAATGAGGTAAGATATGAAGCTTGACCACTGGACATAATAGCTTCCTTCAGATATACCCAGAGCTGAAATAACACTGGGAATTTGGGCTGTGACCTGAATCTCTTAAAGAAAATATTACTTTGAAAACAGAGATTTTTATAATGAGATCATCTCATACTGAAGGAGTTATATAGATGACTCTTAAAAATCAAAGGAACCTACCCCAATATGGCTATTACTAGGCAGTTGAGATATCTGATTGGCAGTACTGAGCTATTCACTAAAAGCCCCCTGCCTTGACTAGGCTAGAGAAAGAGCACATGGATCAAGCTGCTGATGTTCAGGACGAGGAAACAGGGAGTTCTAAATCCATATTGAGGTCACTGGATAGAATCCAAACTGGAACATTCTCCTCCAAAATGTTTGAACTCAGATCAAGTCCAAGTCCCTAAAAGCCAGCAAACCAATTTCTGGGCAAATAAACTCACCATACATTAGATTCGATGTCATCTTGCCAGAGCGACCAGAACCTGGGTTCTTTCCAATGGAGTGAAGTGTCTGGGTAATGCCCTTGATGGGATAGCATCCCTGGGGAACCACTGTGCTGCTTGGCTGAGGCTGTTTATGCCTGTTGCCTGACAGGCAGCTGTAGTTGAAACCAACCTCACTTCTGATGGTACCTGTCGAACCAAGGTTTCTCCTAACAACTTCTGCCTATCTCAAAGCACCATCTAGGTATCAGTAACCCCCAATCATCTAGATAACTTTGGGCATTATTTCCTATCGATGGCTTCAGCCTTCGTGCCCTAAAAGAGAAGGCAGATTTAAGCAGTCCTTCCTGCTAGAAGTGGGCAGGTGAGAGCCGGGGGTTGCAGCTTTCTCATTTCTGATGGTTATATACAGTATTCATTAGACATGCACCGAATCACCATCACCTGTCAATCCAAACTACCCTCTTTTAAGAGATAATCTGTTTTCTTGCTAGATCAATGCTTTTATCTGTACTTGTGTGGACCACCAGCAACAGCAAATGAATGGTTAAAATTCAATTTCAGAAGAAAAGAAATGTGTTTATCAAACATTTATTGTACAAGTGTGAAAATGCCATAAATGAAATTATTTTAGTCTTAGAGACTATAACTTATAAATCCATTTGCCCCATTGAACAAAATTATAGCAGGAAATAATATAGGTTTTGGAACAAATACACACAGCTTTGCTCAGGCTTCCCATTTTTAACCCCGGGAATGCTGTCACTACTGTGCTATAATAATAATGGTTGTCAACATCTCTCTATATTAGCTAGCACAATGGCTAAAACAAAATCCAAACTATCTAGTTTTTTCCTGTAGGTTGTTAACTTCTGACCAGAATGATGTCCCTCTGCCTCATCATTACACCCTCTCTTTTGCTGGGTAGTTTGAGTCTCCAAACATGCGTCTCCAGATGCTCATGAAATCATCATTAGAACTTGCCCTTGATTTATTTTGCTTGAAATGGATGCATAGAAATATCTGTACTTAGTGAGACACTCTTCCATTGTATATGATTCACTCTGCTATGATTGATTCACATGTTGGTAATAGTTGAGTTGTATCTCTCGACTGTGCTCCAATGCAAATGATTTTCTTATAAATCAAAACGTCATTCTAAGCAAGTAGAATTTTTCAGTTGCGAAAACATAGACTGGCTAACTGTTCGCTAAGACTGTATTCTCTTCTTCCTTGTCACATAGCTAGGCTCTACTCCCCACTTTCCTTTTCTCCCGGACATGGCCATGTGACTGAACTCTAGCCAGTGGAATTTTAACATAAGTGATGGGTTTCACTTCAAGGCCTGACCCTAAAAATATCTCCCATATACCATTTTTTATCATTTTTCCTCTTTTACTAGCTTGACACAGATTAATGGCAGTTTGGGAAGTCAAGTGTTGATGATGGAGTAATAGGTAGAAGAGATCTGGATCCTTGACTCACCATTTGGATGAGAGCTGTAAGTCAACCAGCTTTATCTGAGAGAAAAGTAAACTCTCATGTTTGACCTTTACATAATTTCGGGTTTTGTTTGTTATAGCAGCAAGCATTACCAACAATAATACAATGTGTTCCACTGAACATTAAGGGAATGGGAGGTGTTATTTCAAGATTCCTAACAGTTTTTCTCCCAAAAGGGTGTCAAAAAAAGAGGACAGCAACTTCATTTGCTTTGAAATTCAAGTTCCTTGTCTGGGATAGAGATAGGGATAGAGAAGAGATAAAGATAGAGATAGATAGAGATAGAGATAGAGATAGAGATAGAGATAGAGATAGAGATAGAGATAGAGATAGAGAGACATAGAGATAAAGAGATGATATAGAGATAGAGATAGAGATAAAGATAGAGATAGAGATAGAGATAGAGAGAAACTTGGAAGAAGCAGAAGCACAAAAATATTGAATTATAAATCTCATGAAAAAATAAAAATTATTTTAAAATTATTTTTACATTTTTATTCATTTTCTAAAATTTTAAGAATCTCAGTCAGTCAGAAAGCATGAATAAAGAAAGAAATATTCCTGATTATATTTTATTTTTGTCAGGACTAAATATGCATCTTTGTTAGAGCAACTATGATATGGCTGGCAAGTTTGTATTGCCTTTTTCTTTCACTCTGATTTTCAAATTTTATTTTATAAGTTTGAATAAATATATAGTTTCTTCTCTTCCCCAACTCAAGATCTGTTTGAAAATTTTGTGTATTGATACAAAGGACTAAAGAAATAGGCAAATGGGAAGAAATGAGAATTATATGTCAGAAGTGATTTCCATATTCAATCCTCTTTGTTTGAGTCCCAACCATGTCCAGAACCTGGCCTAGAGTCTTCTCCTCTGAGGTTAAACTTGTTCTGATGTGTCTGATTAGACAGCCCATGGAGAATTTTCAAGGGCCAGTGACTGGTCAAGCTCAGAGCTCTCGAAAGCTACAGCCCTTCTCATCCACAGGTCAGTGCTGGGTAAAAAGTAGTGACGGTTGAAAGAGAAAACATGGACAAATACCTCTGAATGTTCATTCTCCTCTTCCTATGCCTACATCTGTGCTCAATGTTTAATGAATACAGAGAGCCTTTCTTATTTCTGAAACTCATATAGATATGGAGCCAGATTTAGGTAGATCATTTTTTCATTTGGTTTACTTAGCTTTAAAAGTATATATTTTGAATATTTCAGAGTAAAACTAAATTTTAGCTATGAAAGTTTGAAGGGGAAATCACAAAACCACCTTAAATATTCCTTTTCTTGTGAGATAAAAAAAAAACACACACGATCATTCCCTGAAATACTTGACATAATACTACCCTAACTCTGAAGATGTGTGAGTTACTATAGAACCATTCTCTCAAATCTGAACAAAAAATTCATGAAATTACTGTGTTTTTAATTCAAAGAGTTGGGTGTTTGGAATTCCTCAGTGTTTTGTGATGGCATAGCAACCACGGGAGCCACTCATGAAAACAATGTATTGGTGAATTTTGGTTCTGAGCTGTGTTGGGTAGATGAATAGCAGTTGGTTTTAAGGAGACTCCTCTTGACTAGAGAAAGGGTTAGAAGGTTAACATGGGTCCAAAATGTTTTAAACATTGGATGTGAATTAATTATTATGTCTGAGAATTAATTATTAGAAGCTGTGTGTTGTGGAAAATTTTATTTTATTATTTGAGAGAGAGAAGGAGGAGAGACACAGAGAGATTATATCATGAGCATTCTCCCATGTCAGAAATTACTTTATGCAAACATGATTTGTAATGGCCTTATAATGTTACCTCATATAGACATACCATAATTATTCCAAACTCGTCTTTATTGTGAACATTTAGATTGCTTCTATTATACATTGTATATTGTACATAAACTAATAATACTCTTACACATAATTTTTCAGGCATTTTTCATAATTTTTGGAGGATATATTTTTATCAGGACTGATGGTAGGAACTTCTCTATAGTTCTTGATAACTATTATCAAATCACTTTCAAGAAAATTAGTATCCAGTTCCAAGATGGTAACAGATTAGGTAAAAGGTACACTAACCTTCTCCCAGGACCAAACTGGAATTACAACTAAAATATGGAAAATTCATCCTGAATAACCACTTGAAGGCCAGCTGGAGAGAAGGCTCAAAATGACCTTACCGAGGAGGCTACATTAAGACTGGTAGGAAGGAAGTACAGAGGTGCAAGCAGTCTGGCCAGGCTCCCACAGGCAGAGCCAAAGTTCCGAAGAAATATCTTGGCCACAGGGCTTCCCTCTGAGAAGTCTGGCGTCTATATTACAAGCCAGGATCCCCAGCCTGTAGCACCAGAACCAGTAAGGTGCCCACATAATTCCTGGCATTATGAAAAGCAGAGGGGTTTCTGTCTGCCAGGAGAGTGGGTGGCTAGAAACACAGGCACCCTCTTAAAGGGTCAACACACAACATTTTGTTTGCAGCCACAAAATGCCCCAGCAGAGGGAGGGCATAGTGGACTAGAGCTGCATGAGAGAGTTTGGGACTGCAGAAGCCGTCTTTCTCAGGCAGAGCTGTAGCCTCCATGCAGCATTAGCCTGGGGGAAGCAATGGCCCCACCCGTTGGAATCCCTCTCACCACCCCCTGTGGAGCTTACATCCTATCTACAGCCAGAGGCTCAGTAAGTGACTGAGACTAACAGACAACCTTCAGCAGAGGTGGACCTTGGGTGCTGGGAGTCTCTGTCTGACCTTCTCCAGAGCCTGTGGCTAGTAAAAGCAGATGTGTGCACAGCTTGGTCCTTTCGACATGAACCCAGGCCTAGAAGCGGGGCCACAAGTTGTGGCCTGTCGGTAGCTCCAAAAGGCTGTTTAGGGCCAAGCACAGACAGCATCTGGCATTGGCCCTCACCACAGGGCCTCCGAGGAGGCCCAGAACCAGTCCACACAGAGGCCAGCTTCAGACACCAACAGAGCAGGGGCCAATGAGCTTCACAAGCAGCACAGCCACAGGGAGCTGTTGGCAGCACCATCGCTGCTGAGGTGAATCCACTTGGTGTGGTCGGCACCGCACAGCAGCCTGCACGCTGTGTTGGGGTTGAGCCTCACTGTTAGCGAGCCCGAAGGTTGATCCCATGTACAAATGGGCCAATAGCAATCAAGACTCAATTACTACAGGAGGACCCATGCAACATGCACAAGGGATATCATTAGAGCACCCAGTCTGGTGATCAGGGAGGCTGTTAACACTGGGCCCCATGGGTCACCTACAACATAAGGCCACCCTTCCAAGACAGGGAATTGTAGCAGATTGGAAAGGAGAAATTAAAACTGTCATTATTTGCAGATGACATGGTATTGTACATAGAGAATCTTAAAGATTGCACCAAAAACCTATTATAAATGATAAATGAATTCAGTAGGATACAAAATAAATATTCAGAAAACAGTAGCATTTTTATACACTAATAATGAACTATCAGAAAGGGCAACTAAAAAACCAATCCCATTCATAATTGCTTCAAAAAGAATAAAATACCTAGGAATAACTTTAACCAAGGATGTGAAAGACCTGTGTTCTGAAATGTATAAGACACTGAAGAAAGCAATTGAGGAAAATACAAATAAGTGGGAGCACATGCCATGTTCATGGATAGAAAAACTTAACATCATTAAAATGTCCATACTACACAATCAATGTAATTCTGGTCAAAATACCAATGGTGTATTTCTAGGACAAACATTTCAAAGATTTACATGGAACCACAAAAGACCCCGAATAGTAATAGCAATCTTGAGAAAAAAGAACAAAGTTAGAGGAATCATGCTACCTGATACCAAACTACTAGTATACTATAAGGCCATAGTAATCCAAACAGCATGGTACTGACCTAAAAACACACATGTATGTAAATGAAACAGAATAGTGAGCCCAGAATAAATCCATACCCTTATAGTCAATTAATGTTTGACAAAGCAGGAAAAAACAATGGATTACAGATAGTCTGTTTATCCCAGCCAGGGTGATGCAATGGTTGAGCATCGACTCAGGAACAAAGAGGTCACCAGTTGAACTCCCAGTCAGGGCATATGCCCAGGTTGCAAGCTTGATCCCCACTGGGGAGTTGCAGTAGACAGCTGATAGAGTATTTCTAATCATTGATGTGTTTATCTCTCTCTCCCTTTCCCTTCCTTTCTATGAAATCAATAAAAAATAATAATACTTTTTAAAAGATAGTCTATTCAATAAATAGTGCTAGGAAAATTGGACAGATACGTGAAAAAAACAACTAGACCACCTTTTTATGCCATCTACACTAATAAAAGAGAAACATGGTAATTGGTGTATGACCGCTACCTTTCCCATTGGCTAATCAGGGCGATATGCAAATTAACTGTCAGCCAAGATGGCGGCCGGCAGCCAGGCAGCTGATGCGAACAGGGAGGCTTGGTTGCCCCAGCATGAGGAAGCTAAGGTTCCCCATCTGCAGCTGCGGGGCTCTGAGCTCCTGAAGCAACAACTCCAAAAGATACAATGTTTCAATTATAGAAGCTAAAGGATGGCGGTTAATTTGCATACTCAGGCTCCAAGCGGAGCGAAGCCAAACAGCCCTGAAGCGGCAGGGAAGAGAGGCCTCAGGGCCCCGGGATCAGCGGAGCCGAGAGGCCTCCCGGCCAGGGATCTGCAGAGCTGAGAGGGGTCCTGGCCCCAGGATCAGCAGAGCAAGGAGACCTCCCAGCACCGGGATCAGGGTGACAGGGGGCAGCAACCAAACCCCTGATCGCCCTGCAGCTCTGTGTGTGATAGGGGGCGTGGCCACAACCTCTCTATGGGCCCTGCTCTGTTCCTGACAGGGGGGAGCTCTTCAACCCCCTGATGGGCCCTGCTCTGTGACTGATAGGGGGCAGTGCCCCAACCCCCTGATCGGCCCTGCTCTGTGCGTGACAGGGGGTGGTGCTGCAACCTCCCCATCGACCCTGCCTTGAGTGTGACAGGGGGCGGTGCCCCAACCCCGAATTGGCCCTACCCTGAGCCTGACCAGCGGCTGCACCTAGGGATTGTGCCTGCCCTCTGCCACCTGGGAGCAGGCCTAAGCCTGTAGGTCGTTATCTCCCAAGGGGTCCCAGACTGCGAGAGGGCACAGGCCGCGCTGAGGGACCCCCCCCCAGTGCACAAATTTTTGTGCACCGGGCCTCTAGTCAACACTAATAAAAGAGAAAAATGGTAATTGGCGTACAACGATACCCTTTTCATTGGCTAATCAGGGCTATATGCAAATTAACTGCCAACTAAGATTGGCAGTTAACTGTCAACAAGATGGCGGTTAATTTGCATATGTAGGCACAATGCAGGGAGGCAAAAGGGAAAGCAGGAAGAAGCCCCCTGACACTGACAGTGATTGGAAACCCAGGGGGGAGCTAAGAGCTGGGGGGCAGGGCAAAGGCGGCCCTGGGGCCATCTTTGCCCTGCCCCCCAGCCATGATAAGAGAATCAGGTCCCTTTTCCGCCCTGGCCAGTGATAGCAGGAAGTAGGGGTGGAGCCAGCGATGGGAGCTGGGCATGGTTGAAGCTGGCAGTCCCAGGAGCTAGGGGCCCTTTGCCTGGGCCTAAAGCGAAGCCCACGATCGCGGGGCCGCTGCAGCTGTGGGTCCCTGCTGCCCGGGCCGGACGCCTAGGCCAGAGGCATCCTGCAGGGGCAGGGGCAGAGCCCGCGCGATCGCGGTGCCCCCCGCTGCCACTGCAGGTCCCCGCTGCCCAGGCCGGACGCCTAGGCCAGAGGCGTCAGGCCTGGGAAAGGGGCCGATCCTGCAATTGGAGGGTGATGGGGGTCAACGCCTGAGGGCTTCCAGTATGTGAGAGGGGGCAGGCTGGGCTGAGGGACACTCCCCCCCCCACACACCCAGTGCACGAATTTCGTGCACCGGGCCCCTAGTCTATATATATAAAAGCCTAAGCCACCATTCGACCGTTCAACCGGTAGCTATGATGCCCACCATCCACCAGGGGGCAGATGCTCAATGCACAGGCATGGAAACATGGAACAGACTGATGAATCTCAGAGGGAAGTGGGGAGAGGGAGTTGGAAAAATATTAACCAAAGCTCTTATATGCACACAGGATGCCTGGTGCACGGATTTGTGCACCAATGGGGTCCCTCGGCCTGGCCAGCGATCAGGGCGATTGGGGCCATCTTGCCCAGTCCCCATCGGGGCTGATCTGGGACAACCAGCCAGGGGGATGGGACCACAGGAGGTTGGCTATGGGAGCGCAATGACCACCAGAGGGCAGCACCTGCATTGAGCGTCTGCCCCCTGGTGGTCAGTGCGCATCATAGAGACCAGTCAACCAGTTATTTGGTGGATCAGTCATAATGGCCACTTAGGCTTTTATATGTATAGATGTTTATTTTATTTATCATTTATTTATTAGTGTCTTATTTAGATATTTTTATATTCACATCCACAAATGAGAATGCTCCTTAGAATTTTACATTAATTATAGATAAGATGTTTGTATTAGTGTTATATTATATGAATTAGATGTTTTAAAGAACTCATCAGTAAAACTATCTGTTCCTAAAACTTTTAACTGATAGAAAATTCCATAATAATTCTTTGAAAATGTTGCCATATTATTTCATCTGTTTAAAATGTCTGTTTTTGTTTAAATCACTTTTGGTGATTTATAAAAACCCTAGAGATTTCCCAATTTATTGTCCTTTTCAAAGTAGCATGAAGTTTTTCAAATAGTGTTCTTGTTAAAATGCCACATTTATACATCTGTAGCTTTATATCTTATTTATTCTAAATATGATACATTTTATATTTTTGATTAAAATTTTCTCTACTGATTTTTTCTGTTATAATTAATTTATTTATGTTGCTAATTTTACTATTTTATTTCTTCTGCTTTTCTGAGGTTGATTTAAGTTGTCTAGCTATTTGACAATAATGATTATACATTTTTTTATAACTAAATTATTTTAAGCTTGAATTTACTTCAAATTAGAGCTTCCGCCACATCCCCTAAGTTTTGGTAAATAGTTTTTATTGTCATCATTTTATGAACAGACTGAGATTATAATTTTGATACTTCTTTAATATACTTATCTAAGGATAATTTAGCATGCTTTTGTGAATCATCTCCTCCTAAACACACATACACTGCTCACACACATGCAACATTTCTCATTCGTTGTTAATAGTCTAACTTGGTTAATTTGTGCAAACTTTAAAAATATTTTTCAATAAAATTTTCAAGGATAACTCTTGACATTTTCCCTCAATCTTATAACCAATTTTTTAATTAGAAGTTATATGGTTAGACCTTGTGTTCTACCAACTTAAGATATAAACACAAACACTAGTGAATTACTTAAAAGAACTATCTTAGATCCCATTATATTTTACAAATTCATTGTTCTTGATAACTGCAATCTCAGTGCTATTTGGTACTATGAGCTAAAGATTACATTAATCTGTCCGGGAAACAATTATGAAGTAATGTCCTATAGAAATTCTACATGTAATCAATAATGACAGTTACATTGGCATCATATTTATAGATATAAATTAACCAACTTTGATAAAGTTCCCCTTCATCAAGCTAACTCCTACTTTTCCTTATACACTCTGAGAAAAACAAACTCAACAAAAGTTTTTCCCTTCTCCATAAAGCCATCCTGAATTTCTAGTTTTATTGAATGTTCCCTTGGGATCATCAAGAGCATACTTCATATGCAACGATCCCAGTGTGTACTAGTTTTCGGGGACGGCTCCTCCTCTAAGCATTTTGAGGGCAGTGCCTAGCATAGTACCACACTATTTATTGATAGTTAACGTAGGTTTTGTTAAATTCCTTAAACCAATAGAAGGAAGGCTCAGTCACTCACTCACTCACTCAATCATATTGAATGGGCAGAACTCTTACCTATTTGTCTTTCTCCTCTGATTGGTTTTTTAATCCTAGTGTTGCAAAAGGAAAAGTTAGAAAGAGATCTCCTGGGGGTTTCAAGAGAGTGGTCACCTACTAAATTAGCATGTCAGTTACTCTTCACTATTGGGACAATAGTCACAGCACATTGTGAGATTTCAGAAACTTTGTAACTTCCCTACCTATTATCATTGGTTTGCCTTTTTGCCGTTATTTTTTTCAATGACAGTTTTTAGCAACATATTCAAACATCCTATATAATAAAAGAGAAACATGCAAATTAACCATCCCTCCACTACACTCAAGCCACACCCATAAGCCATGCCCACCAGCCAATCAGGAGCAAGTATGCAAATTAACCCAACTAAGATGGTGGTGGCCATTGAGCTGGAGTGAGCAGGAGGCTTGGGTTGCCCCCAGAGATGGAGAAAGCCAAGCTTCCCACCTGCCTGGCCGGCCTGGTTCTGCTCAAGGCCACAAAGTTTCAATTATAGAAGATAAATAAATTCCAGGGGGGGAAAGAAGAAAAAATGGAGAGGCTGGGAGCTTGGGTCGCTGGGGGACGTGGCCAGCCTGCAAACAGCCATCAATCCCTCACTTAGGCTGGCCAGGCACCATAGTGGGGACCCCCACCCTGAAGGGGTGTGACCAGCCTGAAAACAGCCCTCAGCTCCTCACCCAGGCTGGCCTGGCACCCCAGCGGAACCCCCACCCTGATCTGGGACACCCTTCAGGGCAAACCAGCCAGCCCCCACCTGTGCACCAGGCCTCTATCCCATATAATAAAAGGGTAATATGCAAATTGACCGTAACAGCAGAACAACTGGGAATGACTGGTCACTATGACACACACTGATCACCAGGGGGCAGATTCTCAATGCAGGAGCTGTCCCCTGGTGGTCAGTGCACTCCCACAGGGGTAGTTCTGCTCAGCCACAAGCCAGGCTGCTGGCTGCCAGCACAGCGGTGGTGGCGGGAGCCTCTCCCACCTCCTTAGCAGCACTAAGGATGTCTGACTGCAGCTTAGGCCTACTCCCCGCTGGCAAGTGGGCATCCCCCAAGGGCTCCTGGGCTGCCAGAGGGATGTCTGACTGCCAGCTTAGGCCTGCTCCCAGGGGACAAGCCAGCAGCTGGACATCCCCTGAGGGGTCCCAGACTGCGAGAGGGCACAGGCTGGGCTGAGGGACCCCCCAAAGTGCACAAATTTTTGTGCACCAGGCCTCTAGTGTATATATATGTATGTATGTGTATATATATATATATATATATATATATATATATATATATATATAATAGAGAAATATGCAAATTAGCCCAGATGCCATAATGTGGCCACCAAACAGCAGGGACCTGAGCAGCCGCAGGCTCCCAGTGCCACCAGCCCCTGAGTGGCGAGCACACTCTCGGGCCTGGAATAATGACACATTCACAATGAGCTCAGCGTCACTGTACAGGGGGCTGCAGATTGGGGGGGCTTCAGATCAGGGGGAATATGTACCAGGGGGGCTCTGGACCAGGGGGGCTGCAGATGGGGGGACTGCGGTTGTGAGCACTGCGGATCAGTGGACTGCAGATCAGAAGCCTGTGACACTGGGAACCCCAACTCTGAGCCCAGAGCCTGGCCTCAGGACTGCAGCTGTGGCTGCGCTGCCCAGCGGGGAGCCCCACAATCTGCCCCCAAAGACTCAGGAGAGCCAACAGGTCCGTGGGGACAGCCAGGAAGAGACTTTGCCTGGTGCCCTTTACTTTGTGAGGAGGGCCCCGTGGATGGGAGTTGGGGGCCAGACCGTGACCAGCGATCAGTGTTTGAAGAGGGAGCCTTCAGCCCCATGGACTTTCTCTACCAATGAATCTCCGGCTCCTCCTTGCACTCAGGCCCTGCCAGAGGGCCATGCTGGGCCCACGTGGCCACTGCCCACACCCACTGGTGTCTGCAGTCCCACGTGGGACCATGAACCGTGTCTGAGCCACTCTGAGGTGGAGCCCACGTCAGCTCTTTAAAGTTTTCATTTTTGTTGATCGGACCTTTGCCTTCTGAGGTGTAGAAGCCAGGACGGTGGGCACAGTGGAGCCCGCAGACGGGCACCCAGGAGCTCCTCGGCTCTGATGGTTTCATTCAGAGAAGACACCCCCCTCCGCCCCCCTCCGCCCCAGCACAGCTCACCTCGGCCTGCAGGGAGCAGCACAGCCAGCACTACAGGCATGACCCCAAAGCTGCTCCTGGACCTCACTCTTCCTCCCTCGGCTCCCAAAGCCCAACACAGCCTGTGGCCAGCCCCTCAGAGGGTTGGCTGGTGCCCCCAGAGCCCTCCGCAGGGCCCACCCCAGTACCAGACAGGACCAGGCAGCAGGGGGGTGAGGTTGGCCTGAGACATACAAGCTGTGTCATAGCAGATCCTGAGCAGCAAGAACTTACCAATAGGGATGTTTGTGCAGATATTTTAAACAACTTGCACTTTTAAAACTGAATTGAAAAGAATAGATTGTTGCTCTAGAGAGCAATGCTTCAGCAGGACCCCGAGGTCACCTTGGAGGCTAGAACCAAAAGTTAGATGATAGCAAGTGTTGGCAAGGATGTGGATAAATCCAAGCCCTCACACACTGCTGTCAGAATGGAAATGGTGCAGCCGCTCCTCACATGATTAATATCAGTCACATAGGACCCTGCAACCTGCCACTCTGAGGTCACAAAACGCCCATTGTGTATGGTCCCATTCCCGTGAAATGTCTGAAACAGCAGTGTGCAGATGGCTGGGTGGGGCAGGCAGCTAGATGAGGAAGGTGGCATGGGGTTTCTTCTAGAAGCAATACAACGTTCTAAAACTGACTGGTGGTGTCCTGGCTGGTTTGGCTCAGTGGATAGAGTGTCAACCTGCAGATTTCAGGATCCCAGGTTCAATTCTGGTCAGGGGCACATGCCCGGGTTGTGGGCTCAATCTCCAGTAAGGGGTGTGCAGGAAGCAGCTGATTCATAATTCTCTATCATTGATATCTCCCCTCTCCCTTCCTCTCTCTCTCTCTCTCTCTCTCTCTCTCTCTCTATATATATATATATATATATATATATATATACACACACACACACACACACACACACACACACACACACACATAAAAGGGTAATAAAGGGTAATATGCTAATTAGACTGGGAGACCTTCCAGACAAAGCCATGATGGCGGGGGCCAAGGCAGAGGCCGTTAGGGGTGATCAGGCCAGGAGGGGAGGGCAGTTGGGGGCAAGCAGGCCAGCAGTGGGGGGCAGTTGGGGGTGATCAGCCTGGCAGTGGGGGACAGTTCGGGGCAAGCAGGCTGGCAGGGGGGCAGTTGGGGGCAAGCCGGCCAGCAGGGGGGGCAGTTGAGGGCAAGCAGGCCAGTGGGGGGGCAGTTTGGGGCAAGTAGGCTGGCAAGCAGAGTGGTTAGGGGCTATCAGGCAGGCAGGCAGGCAGGTGAGCAGTTAGGAGCCAGCAGTCCTGGATTGTGAGAGGGATGTCCCAGATTGGAGAGGGTGCAGGTCGGCTGAGGAACACCCCCCACCTGTGCACAAATTTCGTGCACCGGGCCACTAGTTTAATATATAAGAACAGTCTTTATATGTCAAAACCAGGTTGATGGTACAGCTCCTCTGTACAGTCTTCCCTGACCACTGCAGTGAGAGTGATTTCTTCCATCTCTAAACTCTCTTTCCACATGACCCTACCAGTTATTTGGCTTCTAACACTTATTGCTTTATATTATACTTTTTCCCATTAACAGAGTTTGAGATCTTTGAGAATAGATTTAAAACTACTTTTCCAACCCCCAATGTTTCTAGCAAAACACCTTGCACATTGCATGTATTGAGGAAGCATATTAATGCATGCATGTGTGTGTGTGTGTGTATGTGTATATATATATATATATATATATATATATATATATATATATATAACCATATATGAGTGTACGTATGTAAAAGCATGCATCACACAAATGCCATCTCAAAACCTTCTTCCCAAAACAAAATTAGATGGATGGGGGTTTGGGGAATTTGTGAAGGGAGGTGTGGGAAGGCACTGCATGCCAACACTGTCATGAGCATGCATCAAGGAACGCAGGCAGCCAATGGACCTTGAGCATTAGCAGGGCTTATGCTAGGCATCGGTTGTTCATGTTGAGATAGTCGTGGCTCAAAGCAATCTCCTGACCTGATAGCCTCCAAGTAAATGTTTACTGGACCTTACCGATCTTTACTGCCCTGTGAGACAGTCTGCTATGTGCTTGCCATGCTTTACTGAGGGCAGGATGTGTATCTAAAACTGAATAAAAAGCAGACAAGGCCAGTCTTGGCGTGCCTCTTCAAGAAAGGTCTCCCCCTGCCCCCCAATGCCTTCTAAATTCATATTTCTTGTATAGCATTTTCATTTGTGTGTCAGCCTCTCCTTCAGATCCTGAACCTCACTGTGCAGATCGCAGCAATTGGTGCCTCGAACAGGAGACTGGAAAAGATTCGCCTGAGCGAAAAACGAAGTGAAAAGGAAAAGTGGAAACTCATGGGAAAGGTGGAAACTCACTGGTGCACAAAGCCTGTGCCAGCTTCGGAATCATGACTGTAAGTGGATGGGGACTTTTCTGGAATCAGCCAGGTTATAATGTGTAAGAATTCGAGTAAAAGGCAAAAACATTATTGTAGACTTTTAGCTTGCATGCTCCAGGATAAAGGAATTAAAGTGTCAGAAAGCATCCTCTTACAGTTTTTGCATATTATCATTGAGTATAATCCTTGGTTCCTAGACCTTGATCTCTGGAAACAAGCAGATAGGAATTTAAGGAGAAATCAGGCTCAAGGAAAACGAGTGCCCTTGTCATCTTTCACTATGTGGGCTCTGGTTCGAGCTGCATATTGCCCACTTCATATTGAGGATCCAACGCGTGCAGAACGCCGGGAGGATTTATCACCGCCCCCTCCTCCTCCTAAGGCAGAGCCTGTGAAGCCCGGATCCTCAGCCTCTGGTGTGAGGAGGCTCATCAACTAGAGAAAATGGGGCTAACAGTCCACTTACAAAAGGCTCCTTAATGCCCTGTCTGAGAATCACCATATGACACCTTGGGGCTGGCGGGTTTTAGCTAAAGTGACTTTAGACGCCAGTCAACGCTATGGAGAGCAGGATATGTTGAAACCTGTAAACAACAGGCTGTTTGTGGGTGTTCACTGGGATCCCACCTGGGAGCCCTCTGGGCCACATCTGGCTCTAAGTCCCAGGCCATGTAAAACATCTGAAAGATCCATGAAAAAAACTCTGATTTATTAAGTCTTGTCTGTGTGTTACGCATGCTTGTCTCTTGATTGTTATTTTTATCTGTCTTTGTTTGGTTTAATTTGTTTTGTTTACTGTTAGTCTATTAAGCATGCCTTTGATTTATCTTCATAGAAAAGAAACAGTATGTGGCCAGGCCATTACTGAATTTCCCCAGAGCAAACAGAGTGTGGGGGTGGGGAGAGAGAATATAAGCAGTACACATGGCCGATAGTGCAGGTCCTAGAAAGATTCCCCGAGACAAAGGGAGGAAACTGGAAAAGGCCCCAGCCCATTTATTGCTAGGTCTCTTGGTGATCCTGTAAAATGGACGCCCACTCTCGGGAATGTTATGAAAAGTCTCATTTTCACCATGTTTTTGTTTCCCAGTCCATAATTTGAAATTTGGGTAGATGAGCCATTTCTCACAATTTAGGGATGCGTCCAGGACTTCTATACCCATGAAGAGAAAAAGGGTAGCTTAAGAGAAGGCGTGCCCCACCTGATATTGGGTGACCTCTTGGCCTAAGCCTCATCTCTTCACAGATGCTATAGAATAGGCTCAAGACTGTTTTTCTTTGGAAGATGGTGAAAATGACACCAGAAAAATATACAGGCTGGGTTTGGGAAAAAAGATTAAAATATAAATATATTACTAATCCAAGAAATGCTAAGTATTTAATTTGCCACCTAAAATTTGAGGCTTCTAAAAATTAAAAGTTCAAACTAAATTGGGAGAAATTATATGGTTGTGATAACAAAATGCATGAAGCATGGAAATTCATTTTTGAAAAAAATAATTCTTGCATTTTCTCTGGGAAAATTAATAGTTCAAAATATATTGTAGTCTTTATATGTATGTGTGTCTGTGTACTATATGTGGTAAAATTTCAACCTAGGATATAATATTTTATTGTCCTAATTTTTTTTAAAAAAAGGATTAATTCTATGGTCTGAACCAAAATTTTAATATTAAAACCGGTTTAAATCTAATTAATGTCTTTTAGAATAATTACAAAAAGTGTATAATATAATCTTTGGGTTACATATATTTGATAGTCTTTCCAAGTTAAATTTCAAGACTTTAACCAAAAGATAGCTTTGGGACATTTCAAGGGCCCTGGAATTATACAAGGATTTATTCTCTCTTCTTAAAAGAAATATTTTTGAACCACATTAGGCTGATCTAATATATTTGAAATAACGTGGGAAGCTTTGAAAAATAAAAATTAATAACTGTGTTCTACTTATATTTATGTATTTTAAATGTTATAGAGGTTTTAGCCTCTAAACTTGGCAGGAAGCCAGAATATTCAGCAATAGAATTTTAAAACAGGAGGGTACATAATGCTTCATACACCTACCTAGCCTGCTCTTCGGATTGGCTGAGGGGTGGGGTGGCATCTATACTTCATGGGTCAAATGTACAGGTTTGCTTACTTTTCTCTTTCAATAAAAAGTGCATACTTTAATTACTTAATAAGTTAGATTTTCACAATATAATCAAGGTCTCATATAAACTCATTTATATGTGAAGCCAATATTTTATAAGCAACTGGTTCTAGTAAAGTCCAAAATAAAATTGTCATACATATGCAAATGAACACTAGCCAAAAAGAATGTTGTTTAAAAGTAAATTTAAATTTAATGAAGAAGAAATTTAAAAGCCTATTCCACTACTATTTACAAAATAAACTAAAAGTTATTATTCAAGCATTAAATCTCACCATTAATGAGATACCATAAGTAAAAAGAAAGTTATTTTTATTTGAGATACATGCATCGCAATATTGGCCAGCATGTCTCTCTCCTACCTGTTTTTCTGAAAGGCAACCAAGTTGGTTGTTCTGTTTAAAAGAACATGAAAGTCTTTAATGTAGCAATTTATGGCAAGCCCACAGGAAAAGCAGACTTTAGCAATGTTTACCCAATTAAAAAAGAAACTCCCTAAATGGAGCTTAAAAGATTGTTCCAGAAAAGGTACAGAAAGAAACACCCTTCAAATATCTAGAATCTGTAATTGAAAATCAATGTATTAGTCCTCAAAAGGTAGAAATATGAAAGGATTGCCTTAAGACCTTAAATAACTTTAAAAATTATTAGATAACATTAATTAGTTAAGTCCTTATCTAAAAATCTCTATGGGAAAAAATGACAAATTTATTCAATATATTTAGAGAATCCTGAGAAAGCTTTTATTAAGTGTATGCAGGGACCTACGGAATCATTTTCTGATTTTGTAGCTTGCCTCACTCAAGCAGTGAGATGGCAAATACAGCATAAAACAGCATTTTACAATCATCTAACTTCTAGAAAATTTAGATGCCAAGTTGTTTGGGACCATCTAGAAAACCCTATCTTCCCTAAACCAAGGACACTTAAAAGTAAATAATTTGCATTTTGCCTCCCTAAACAGAAGGTAAATAGCTTCTGTCAATGTACTCAGGGAAACTGATAGTAGATATACAATTAGTGTCATTTGCTGTCCACACCCAAGGACAAATGAAGTTAGAAAATAAACCTTATTTCAGACTGGTTTTAATTGGCAGATTAAAATAAGTGAATATTCAGGGGAACTTAGTTGTCACTTACTAAAAACCAAGTTACTACAATTTTTATATTACACCCCTATTATTATACAAAAAAATACTAGACAGGAACCTATTCCTGGAACATTAACTATTTTTACTGATGGTTCATCTAATGGTAAAGCTGCTTATCATACAGTAAATTCAGACCAAGTCATCCAGACCATTCACACTTCTGTACAAAGGATTGAATGAGAAGTTATCAAGGCTGTGTTACAGGATTTCTGATCCTGCCTATGCTGCTGGCCTGGTAAATAGAGTTGAAACTGATCAATTAAAATGGCTCAGTGACCAAAGTCTATTTATACTATTTAAACAGGTACAGCAAATTGTACAGCAAAGACAATATTCCTTCTATATTACTCATATCAGGGCTCATATCACCCTGTCTGGTCCTTTAACAGAAGAAAATGCATATGCCAATCAGTTAGTTGCTTTATTACAACAAGCCACAGAATCTCATCAGCTTTTACATCAGCCTGCCAAAATGTCTAAACAATTCTCAATCACTCCACAGCAGGTAAAATAGATTATCAAGGAATGTCCCACTTGTATGTTACATCTGCCTCAAGGGCCTAATACAGGAATTAACCCTCAAGGATTGATAAGGGACCATATCTGGCAAATGGATGTAACACATTATACTCCTTTTGGATGCCTTGGGGCATTGCATGTCTCTGTAGATACCTTTTCAAAGGTCCTATGGGCCACTGCATCTACAAGATAAATGATGAAACAGGTCATTAATCATTGACTAGTTGCTTTTGCCATCATGGGAATTCCAAAAATTACTAAAACTGATAATGGACCTGCATACCCAAGCTGTCATTTCCAACAATTCTGTAAAAAAAAAAAAAAATAGCCCTGACCAGTTTGGCTCAGTGGATAGAGTGTCAGCCTGTGGGCTGAAGGGTCCCGGGTTCGATTCCCGTCAAGGGCATGTACCTTGGTTGTGGGCACATCCCCAGTAGGGGGTGTGCAGGAGGCAGCTGATCGATGTTTCTCTTTCATCGATGTTTCTTACTCTCTATCCCTCTCCCTTCCTCTCTGTGAAATATCAATAAAATATATTTTAAAAAATAGAAAATTCAGCACATTATGGGAATACCATACAATTCCCAAGGACAGGCAATTATAGAATACCAACATCAGCGGCTAAAATCCCAACTTGAAAAACAAAAAGGGAAAATAGTGATGCTGGAGAAATCCACTGTAGGTAGACTACACCAAGCCTTAATAACTTTAAATTTTTTCACTTGTAATGTTGATGGCAAGACACCAATGGAATTACACTGGTGTCATAATAAGCCAAAGAAAAAAGGCTTGATCAAATGGAAGGATCCTGAGTCTGGTTCATGAATAGGTCCCAACCCTTTATTAACCTTTGGTCAAGAATATGCTTGTGTATTTCCAGAAAACTCCTCCAAGCCAGTTTGAATTTCTGCTAGGAACATTAAACTTCAACAAGGATCAAAGAGAGGAACTGACCAGACTAATGAGGACCTTCCACCTGGATCCTCACCCTGTACCTGTGGCCACAGAGAGACGACTACTCCAGCCACAGATAGCAGTAGCCCCAAGCAACACACTGACAATAAGAAATGGGAGGAGAATGAGACAGATGACAAATAGTCTGGAGATGACCTGGGGGATGTCTGAAGATGTGAAATGAAGAGTCTTAAAAGGACTCAAACCCTACAGATGGCATGCATTTTTGAAGATTTATTAAGAAAACAAAAAGGGGGAGATGTGGAAAGCCACTGCATGCCAACACTGTCATGAGCATGTACCAAGGAATGTGGGAGGCCGATGGACTTTGAGCATTAGCAGGGCTTACACTAGGCACCAATTGTTCATGTTGAGATAGTGGTGGCTCAAAGCAATCTCCTGACCTGATAGCCTCCAAGTAAATGTTTACTGGACCTTACTGATCTTTACTGACCTTTGAGACTGTGTCTGCTACATGCTTGCTATGCTTTACTGAGGGCAAGATATGTATATAAAACTGAATAAAAAGCAGATAAGGCCAGGTTTCAGTGTGTCTCTTCAAGAAATAGGCTCCCCCTGGCCCTCAATGCCTTCTAAATTTATATTTCTTGTATAGCATTTTAATTTGTGCATTGGCCCCTCCTTCAGAGCCTGGACCTTGCCATGCAGGTCACGGCAGGGAGGGCAAAATTATCTCAACTCAAAAATTTTCCTCAACCTCACTTCCTTCCACTCTGCCCTAATATCCAGGAATAATGTTCTGAAAATGTTGCCGCTTCTCAGGAAAATTGAACACAGTCCATTATTATTTATCAGAGTATTTCTGGGCTTCCTCACATTGAGATTAGATTATTTCTTGTTCCTTGAGAAAGCTTAAAGCAGTGTCTTCAAATTATCATCAGTGGTCAAGAGAATTCTGAGAAGATCTGCACCCCCTACAGCTTCCCCTCATATATATGTAGATCTTTTTCCTGGAACCTTGCAAGAGGCACATACATAAATCTAGCACATATACATATGTGCCCACAAACGTGCACACATAGATACACATTTTTCTGTGACTTGGGAGGACCTTCTGATACTTGGGTAAGCAGGTCCATTTTTCTGTGACTTGGGAGCCCTAAAGATGGGACTTGAGGGCTCTGAGAGAACAGCAGGTTTCTAATACCAGCTGCTATCAAGTACTGTCCAGACAAGCAGACGGGCCATGTGGCTGAATTTCAGGGTAATTAAGAATGTTAAAGGGAGCCCTGGTGCCACTGAGAATGTAGCAGCATGCGCAAAATTCTCCCAGCAGGTACCCCAATGGGCAGGAGGCCAACAGTCTTCCAATCCCCTTATTTGGCAAATGAGGCTGAGCCTGCACTTGGGAACATACATGTAATAGCAGTGATGGCAAGGAAAAGTCACGTCCGGCAGCCAACATGGTGTGCTTTCCAACTCTTAGCATGCTGTTCTCTCCCTGATCAGACAACTCTCCTTCACAGCCTTCTGGGACAACTCCCTCCTTGCCCAACCAGATTGTCTGCACAAACAGTTGTGAGGAAGATGAGGGAGGGAGCAGTGGCCCAATGATTTCTCATCATCCAACATATACCTGCTGCTCTGGCAGGCGATTTGCTATTCCAGTCAGCTCTTTTCCTCCCTGGTCTTGTTTACCTTTGATCATGTCTGTTCCTCAAATTCTGATGGGGCTCCATTGTCACATGCCCCTCCTCCAGTTTCAGATTACTGTTAACCTTGGAAGTAAATGATTTTACTTCCTAGTAAGTGTCCCGTTTCTTATATTAATTCTAAAATGTTATTAATAAGAATTAATAAATATGCCACTGATGGTAGAATTTTAGGTCTTGTGATAATTGGAAAGGAGACAGCTTTTGGAAGTCAATCTTCCTGGAGCCTCTTATTTGTATGGTTGACTTGGATATTTTCCTTTTCCAACACCATCTCCTTAGAATTGTCTTAGTCCTCAGTTTCCCCAATTTGTACCAATAGATATGAGGCTGCTTTAACTGCTCTGCTTATAGAAGTAAAGTAGATGGCCAAGATAGTCTCCACTTCTTCTTGTTTTTTAGGAAAAAATGTTCCAAGGGATCATGAGAGACAGGATCCTCAGCATAGCAGAAGAGACCTTTTGGCATCAGGCTCCTGCCTACCTTTTCAACTTCAACCTCAGCTGCACAAATTATACTCAGCAATGCCAAAAGCCTTGAAACTCATTAACTTTATGGCTTTCTACTTGAAGTTTCTATCACCCAGAAGGGCCTTTGTCCAGTTTCTTCCCATTTAGGTATCCTCATCTCAGGGCTCCCATGATAACCTGGGCACAAATTTCTCATAGCACTGGGCTTTGGGAACACAAGGACAATCAGCTGGTTGTGTACTGTTTTGAGACTTCTCTTTGGACAAGAGTATGAAAAAACAGTTTCATAGAAATAGAGTAAGAAAATGAAGTGACATGAAATGGGTGGGCTACCACTCCCTTTGTTGTCTACTCTATTAGTTAGGATTATACTGACAGAAAGTTAAAAAAAAAGTGGCTTATACAAAGCAGGTTTTTTTCAATCCCGTACAGAAGTCACAGCAGGCTGGCAGTCCAGAGCTAATGTGGTGGTTCAGTTCCAACAAAGCTCTCTGACTCCTTTCAGGCTATAGTTTCATCCTTGCCATTATATACTATAGTCCAAAATGGTAGCATCCTCATTCTAGAATACAGAAATGAAAAAAGGAAAGAGAAGGATTGAGGGAGGGATATGGATTAACCAACTCTGTGAAAAACCCCTAAAAGCTGCCTCACATTTTGGCAATACATCCAATGTCCAGTTACCTGGGAGCTATGATAAGTAGTCATTATTCTAGGAGAGCATATATGCAGCTGAAATACTATTACAATGAAAGAAGGGGAGAATGTTAGTGCAACATCACTACAAAATTACATTAGATCATGATAATATATTCTATAGTTATGGACAAATATTTATTTTAAAACCCCAGAGATGTCCTCTCTCATCTCTCCTATTCAACATAATACTGGAAGTTCTAGCTAATGCAATATGACAAGAAAAAGGAAATAAAATATGTTATTGAAAAATAATACATTTACTTAACCAATTATCAAGGATTTATTGAGAGTACTGTACTAATGAGAATTGCAGAAGTCTAAGACAGTCTTTTATGCATGAAATTGAAGCTAATTTTCTGATGGAAACTGTATCCAAGCATCCATAGCTAAATAAAGACAAGTTAATGAATATTATAAGGCCTGATTTTCAGCACATCTCTAACCAGACCACAGACTTGTGCATCTACCTGCCTACAGAACATATACTTCTGGATCCACATAGATAGTCATGTGAAACACTGAACTAATTTATTTCCTCCCAAAGCTTCTATTCCTCTAGAAACCCCTATCTGCAACTTCTAAAATCACCATCCATCAGGTTGTCTATGTCAGAAGTCTAGACTTCATCTTTTATCGGGACTTCACCTTGATTTCCTACGGTTAATAAAACTACCAAATCTCATCAATTCTATCTTCTTCCACACATTTCTACCAACACTGTCATTACATCACTTTAAGCAACCATAATACACAGCTTGACTGTTGTTGCTGCTCTGGTCTTGCCTTCTAAGGCTGCCAAAATTCTAAAGAAATATTAAAAATGTAATGTAACAGTTGCTTTAGTAGAAGTAAGAGGAAAATATAAAGGAAACATAGAGGGAGGAATTTTTTTTAGTTTTTATGGGGATAAGTTGTTGAAAATATTTTGACATATCAAAATTACAACTAAACTACAGAATAACCAAAATTCTAACTGCCTAAAAGCTTCCAAAAAGAAGTCCTACTACTAAGGATATAAAGAAGAAGCCACTTTAATATTTGTATGAGGGGCAGAGACACAAAAAGGGCTGGTCTTACACCTACATGTGGCAGATGAAAATTGGGAGGAGTATCTCCATTGTGGAGGGAACCCCTGAGGAGTTAGGGGTCTCAGCTCCACACTAGGCTCTCCAGCCAAGGGTTCCAGGGCCAGGAAGGCAAGTCTCCATTACTGCTGACTGTAAGAACTAAGGATTAGGGCTGAGTGAAATGGAGTGCTGCTGGAGTCCCAGGCAATTCCTCTTGAAGGCTGTGCATGGACTTAGTTGGTCTCATTCACTCTGAGTTCCAGCACTGGTACAGCAGCTGGGAAGGCATCAGGAATATATGGGAAGAAACTGAATTGTCTGGCATTATAATGTGGGCAGGAGGGGCAGCTTTCTACCAGCCGGAAGTTCTGACAGAAGCCATTGTGACTCTTCTGAGCCCTTTCCCTACAGAGACCATAGGAGGCCCTGTAACTGAGTCTCCATCAACCTGGCTAACACTGTTAGCCCCACACTGATGATCCCCACAGACCTCACCCACCCAACCTGCAGGCCCACCCAGATACTTTCCAGTGGCTTTTCCATACAAACGACCTATTTTGGCTCTTGCTATGACTTTCATAAAATCTCTCAACAAGCAACATCTAGCCTCAGGATGCCCCATCACTTTCTAAGCGGCCCCAGGTTCAGCACTTGCAGCAGCCAGCCTCAGTTTGCAGGTTGGCCTCTCCTGGACAACTTCAAGCCCAGCAAAACTATCAGATACCTGTGTAGCTCATGCCAGATGGCCCTGGGCAGGACATAGGTGACAACTAGATGTGGTCTGCACCTCCCAGGAAGCCCAGAGCCAGTGCGCCCAGTGGACAGCTTCAGGCGACACTGAAGCACCATGCATTAACCTCCACGAGTGACACCCTCCAGGGGCAGACTCAGCAGGTACCAGGACCCTGCTGAAGTAGGTCCTGCTCCTTGTGGTGAGCCCCTGCACAGCTGATCCTCCACAATGGTGGCAGCCAGTACTTGCAGTGGATTAGCCTGTGGGTAAATCCTTCCCACTGACATGCCAAAAGCAATCAGGCTCAACTGCAAGAGGAGGGGGTGTACATGGTCCACAGAGAAGAGTGTACCTGGAGTGTCCAGCTGAGGTGAACAAGGGGACAGTGCCACTGGACCCCACAAAACACCTACTACACAAGGCCACTCTTCCAAGCCCGGGAGATGAAACAGATCTTAAACACACACACACACACACACACACACACACACACACACACACACACACACACACAAACACACACACACACACACACAAACAAGACAAAAAAAAAAAAAAACAGGAGGCAGCCAAAATGAGGAAACAAAGAAATCTGTCCGAAATGAAGGAGCATAACAAAACTAGAAAAATAACTGAGCAAAATGGAGACAAGCAATCTCCCAGATGCTCAAAACATCTGTATTATAAAAGGCCTGTGGCCGTAATGCCGTGACAACCAGTGCATTGAGGGGTCTCGTGGTACAGCGGAGTCTGGGGTGCCACTCCCGTGGTGGTACAGCGGGTCTGGGGTGCCACTCCCGTGGTGGTACAGCGGAGTCTGGGGGTCCCGCTCCCATGACGGCATGGCGGGCCTGGGGTCTTGTGCGATTTTACACACTGGGCCTCTAGTTAGTTATAAAAATGCTCAGTGAACTTAGGGAAGAGTAGATGAACATAGCAAGAACTTCAACAAATTGATAGGAAATTAAAAAAAAACAGCAACTAGAAAACACAAAAAAGAACGAATCAGAAATAAGGAATACATTAACTAAAATGAAGAATACATTACAGAAAATCAATAGTGGAGTAGATGAAGCAGTGATCAAAAGAGAGATTTGGAAGATAAGAAAGCCAAAAACACCCAATCAGAACAGCAAAAGGTAAAAAAAAAAAAAAAAAAAAAAAAAATTCCAAAAACCTACATATAAGCAGCCTCTGGGACAACTTCAAGCATACCAACATTTGCATCATGGGGGTGTCAAAAGGAAAAAGGATAGAGTAAGGAATTGAAAACCTGTGTGAAAATATAATGATATGAAATCTTTCTAACCTAGTGATGGAAATAGACCTAAAAGTTCTGGAAATGTAGAGTCCCCAGCAAGATGAACCCAAAGACACCCACACCAAGACATCATAATTAAAATGACAAAGGTAAGGACAAAGAAAGAATCAGAAAAGCAGTTACCTACTAGGGAGCTCCTATAAGACTGTCAGTTGATTTATCAACAAAAACTTTGCAGGCCAGAAGGTACTGGCAAAAAATAGTTAAAGTGATGAAAAGCAAGGATCTACAACCATGATTACTCTACCCAGAAACACTATCATTTAGAATCAAAAGAGTTCCCAGACAAGGAAAAAACTAAAGGAGTTTATTACCACTGATTAACAGTATTACAAGAAATACTAAAGGATTTTCTTTAAGATGGGAGGGGGTTCAAGGGATGGGTAAAAATGGTGAAGAGCTTAATAAGTACAAATTTGTAGTTACAGAATAGTCATGACAGAGAAGTCACAAATGACACCACAGAAAAACAAAGGATTGTTAGAAAATATTACAAACAACTATATACCAATAAATTGGACAATATGAAAGCAATAGATAAATTCCTAAAAACATACAATTTTCCTAAAGTAAATCAAGATGAAACAGAAAATCTTAACATGCTAATTGATTACAACTAATCAAATCAAATGGGAGTTCCATTTTTAATTTTGTCAGGAAACTCCATACTGTTCTCCACAGTGGTTACAACAGTCTGCATTCCCACCAGCAGTGCAATGGGTCCCTTTTTCTCCACGTCCTCGCCAGCACTTGCCGTTTGTAGATTTGTTGATGATAGCCATTCTGACAGGTGTGAGATGGTACCTCATTGTCGTTTTGATTTGTATCTCTCAGATGATTAGTGACTTTGAGCATGTTTTCATATGTCTCTTGGCCTTCTGTATGTCCTTTTTCAAAAAGTGTCTATTTAGCCCTAACCGGTTTGGCTCAGTGGATGGAGCATCAGCCTGCAGACTGAAGGGTCCCAGGTTCGATTCCGGTCAAGGGCATGTACCTTCGTTGCAGGCACATCCCCAGAGAGGGTGTGCAGGAGGCAGCTCATCGATGTTTCTCTCTCATCAATATTTCTAACTCTCTATCCCTCTCCCTTCCCCTCTATAAAAAAATCAATAATATATATATATATATATATTTTTTTAAGTGTCTATTTAGGTCCTTTGCCCATTTTTTTATTGGATTGTTTAACTTCCTTTGGTTAAGTTGAATGAGTTCCCTGTTAATTTTGGAGATTTAACGCTTATCATAGATAATATTGGCAAACATGTTCTCCCATGAGTGGGTTTTCTTGTTGTTTTGTTGATGGTTTCCTTTGCTGTGCAGAAGCTTTTTATTTTGATGTAGTCACATTTGTTCATTTTCTCCTTAGTTTCCATTGTCCTAACAGTGGTCGGCAAACTCATTAGTCAACAGAACCAAATATCAACAGTACAATGATTGGAATTTCTTTTGAGAGCCAAATTTTTTAAACTTAAACTATATAGGTAGGCAAATTGTTATTAACTTAATTAGGGTACTCCTAAGGCATAGGAAGAGCCACACTCAAGGGGCCAAAGAGCCGCCTGTGGCTCACGAGCCGCAGTTTGCCGACCACGGCCCTAGGAGCTGTATCCGAAAAGATATTGCTACAACATATGTCTGATATTTTGCTGCCTATGGAGTCTTGCAGGATTTTTATGGTTTCCTATCTTGCATATAAGTCTTTTTGCCATTTTAAGTTTATTTTTGTGTATGGTGTAAGTTGGTGATCTAGTTTCATTTTTTTTGCATGCATCCGACTAATTTTCCCAACACCATTTATAAAAGAGACTATCTTGACTTCATTATATGCTCTTGCCTCCTTTGTCAAATATTAATTGAGCATAATGGCTTGGGTTGATTTCTGTGTTCGCTGTTCGGTTCCATTGGTCTATATGTCCGTTCTTGTGCCAGTACCAGGCAGTTTTGAGAACAGTGGCTTTTGTAATATAGCTTGATATCTGGTATTGTGGTCACCAAAATTTGTTCTTTCTCAGGATTGCCACGGCTATTCAGGGTCTTTTTTATTCCAGATGAATTTTTGGAGAGTTTGTTATAGGTCTGTAAAATATGCCATTGGTATCTTAATTGGGAGTGCACTGAATCTATAGGTTGCTTTGGGTAGTATGGACATTTTAATGATGTTGATTCTAAGAATCCATGAACACGGTATGTTAATCCATCTGTTTATGTCTTCCTCTATTTCTTTTTTCAATGTGCTGTAGTTTTCTGAGCACAGGTCTTTTACCTCCTTAGTTCAGTTTATACCTAGGTATCTTAATTTTTTGGTGCAATGGTAAATGGGATTGTTTTTTTAGTTTCTCTTTCTGTGAGTTCATTATTGGTGTATAAAAAAGCCATAGATTTCTGGGTCTTAATTCTGTATCCTGCCACATTGCCAAATTCATTTATTAAGTATAGCAGTTTTTTGATGGAGTCTTTAGGGTTTTCTATGGACAGTATCATGTCATCTGCAAATACTAGCAATGACAGTTTTACTTCTTCCTTTCCAATTTGGATGCCTTTTATTTTTTCTTCCCATCTGATACCTATGGCTAGCCCTTCCAGTACTATGTCGAACAGGAGTGGTGAAAGTGGGCATCCCTGTCTTGTTCCTGTTCTTAGGGGAAATAGTTTTAGTTTCTGCCCATTGAGTATGATGTTGGCTGTAGGTTTGTCATATATGGCATATATGACCTTTATCATGTTGAGATATGGTCCCTCTATTCCCACTTTGTTGAGAGTTTTTATCAAAAATGGGTGTTAGATTTTGTTGAATGCTTTTTCTGCGTCTATTGATATGATCATGTGATTTTTGTCTTTCAATTTGTTTATGTGATGTATCACGTTTATTGTTTTGCTAATATTGTACTAGCCTTTCATTCCTGGAATAAATCCCACTTGATCATGGTGTATGATTTTTTTAATATATTGCTGGATGCCATTTGCTAATATTTTGTTGAGGGTTTTAGCATCTGTGTTCATTAGGGATATTGGCCTGTAATTCTCTTTCTTTGTAGTGTCTTTATGTGGTTTTGGAATTAGGGTAATAATGGCCTCATAAAAAGAGTTTGGAAGTGTTCCTTCCTCTTGGATTTTCTGAAATAGTTTGAGGAATAGAGGTATTAGTTCTTTGAATGTTTGGTAAAACTCCCCTATGAAGCCTTCTGGACCTGGGCTTTTGTTTGGTTGGAGTTTTTTTTATTACTGCTTCTATTTGAACAGTTGTTGGCCTATTCAGGGTTTTTTTATTCTTCCTGATTCAGTTTTGGAAGATTGTATTTTCCTAGGAATTTGTCTATTTCATCCACATTGTCCTGCTTGTTGGCATATAGTTGTTGATAGTATTTTTTTTAATTAATCTGTATTGTTGAGATTGTTACAGATGTCTCTGCCCCCACCCCATAACTTCCCTCCATCCAGTTCCAACCCCCGGACCCCCCGGTTCCCAGTCCCTCAGGCCCTCACCACCCTATTGTCTGTGTCCATAGGAAATGCATACATGCATATAAGATCTTTGTCTAATCTCTTCCCACACCCCCTTCACCCCCTTCCCTCTGAGAATCATCAGTCTATTCCATTTCCATGCCCCTGATTCTATTCCATTCACCAGTTTATTCTGTTCATCAGATGTTTTATTTATTTGATTTTTGGATTCAATTGTTGATAGATAAGTATTGTTGTCACTTTGTTGTTAATATTTTTTATCTTTACCTTTTTCTTCTTCCTCCTCTTTGTAAAGAATACCCTTCAGCATTTCATATACTGGTTTGGTGGTGATAAACTCCTTTAGCTTTTTCTTGTCTGTGAATCTCTTCATCCAACTTTTAATTCTAAATGATAGCTTTGCTGGGTAGAGTAATCTTGGTTGTAGGTTCTTGCTATTCAACACTTTGACTATTTCTTGCCACTCCCTTCTGGCCTGCATAGTTTCTGTTGAGAAATCAGCTGACAGTCATATGGGAACTCCTTTGTAGGTAACTAACTGTTTTACTCTTGCTGCTTTTATATTTCTTTTAATTTTGTTTTATTGCTTAAAGTATTACAAAGATTATTACATATGTCTTCTTTTTTTTCTCCCCTTGACCTTCCCCTGGCCTCCCCTACCCCCCAGTGTCTTGTGTCCATTGGTTATGCTTATATGCATGCATACAAGTCCTTTGGTTGATCTCTTACCATGCCCCCCCCTCCCAGAACCCTCTCTTGCTGCTTTTAAGATTCTCTCTTTGTCTTTTGCCCTTGGCATTTTAATTATGATGTGTCTTGGTGTGGTCCTCTTTGGGTTTCTCTTGTTTGGGGTTCACTGTGCTTCCTGGACTTGTAACTATTTCTTTCACCAGGTAAGGGAAGGTTTCTGTCATTATTTCTTCAAATAGGTTTTCAATATCTGGCTCTCTCTCTCTCTCTCTTTTTCTGGAACCCCATAATTTGAATGTTGGTACATTTCAAGTTGTCCCAGAAGCTTCTTACACTATATTCATATTTTTGGATTATTTTTTCTTTTTGCTTTTCTGGTTGGGGTTTTTTTGCTTCCTTGTATTTCAAATCATTGATTTGATTCTCAGGATCCTCTAGTCCACTGTTGAATCTCTATATATTATTCTTTATTTCAGTCAGTGTATGCTTAATTTCTGTTTGGTCCTTTACCTCTTTTTTTTTGCATTCTCACTAAGATCCTTGAAAATCTCACTAAGTTCCTCAGAAGTTTCTAGAAGATTCTTGAATAACTTTATAACTGTGGTTTTGAACTCTATATCCAGTAGTTTGCTTTCTTCCATTTCTTTCATTTGTGACATGTTTCTTTGTCTCTGCATTTTGGTTGCTTCCCTGTGTTTGTTTCTATGTATTGGGTAGCTGCTAAGTCTCCTTGAGTTGATAGAGTGGCCTTGTGTAGTAGGTGTCCTATAGGACCCAGTGGCTCAGCCTCCCCAGTCACCTGAGGTGGACACTCTTGGTGCACCCCTTTGGGGGCTGTGTGCACAGTCTTGTTGTAGTTAAGCCTTGATTGCTGTTGGTGTCACTGGGAGGAATTGACCTTCAGGCCAATTGGCTGTGGGGACCAGCTGTGACTACAGTGGGAGAGCTGCTGTGCCAGAGACACCCTAATGGAGAAGGTCTTGTTTCAGTGGGGCTTTGATGCTCACTGAATCTTCCCCTGAGTGCGTTGCTTATGCATGTTACAAGTTGTAATCTAGTATGGTCTTACACTGACCATTGGGTACACTGGCTCTTGGGTCTCCAGGGAGGTCAGCCACTGCCTGGGGCCATTCAGCAAGAGCTACAGAGAGATATGCATATTCCTCCTCTTTGTATCAGGTTTGGAAGTGCCCAGATGAGGCCCAGCTGTGAAGCAAGGCAGGATGGTGCTGGTACTGGGCCTTGGGCCTTTTATTGATATCTTTGGGGATCCTTAACCCAGCTGCAGCTTGTTTGATAGAGTTTTACCCTGAGAAAGGACAGACCATTCATATGCAAAAGCTGATGCACACAGCTTGGGTGGGACTATAAATTGGATGGGCCAGGTCTCAGGGAATCTCCAGGGGAGAGCAAACAGAAATGACTGACAGTCAGCCCTGCACTGGGGAGGTCCCATCACCAGAACAATGACCACTGCAAACGCCTCCCTTTGGAAGAAAGCCACCTTAAGTTCCTGCCCGATGCCAGACCCTGAATGTGTCTGGGTCCCCCAGAGCCTTGCCTGGAACTGGAACTCAGAGGAAGTGGAAACTTATAAATTCAGTTCATGGTGCTGGCCTTTTAAGAGGAGCAGCTGGGTCTCCAGCAGCCTGTGTGTCACTCAGCTGCACTGGTTTTTACAGTTCATAGTTCTTACTGCCAGTAGAGACTTCTTTCCCCAGCTCTGGAACACTGGACTGGGGCTCTGGTGTGGGGCTGGGACCTCTCGCTCCTCCAGGTGATCTCCCTCTTGATTAAAAAAGCAGCACACCCAGGTGCCCAACCATCCCATTCTGTGCCTCCGCACCTCCTACCAGTTTCAATGTGCTTTCTTCTTCAACTCCGCCGGATTTCCAGCAGTTCTGGATGATAGCTATTTTCTATGTTAGTTGTAATTTTGATGTGGTTGTGGGAGGCAGTAAGTCCAGACATTTACCTATGCTGCCATATTCGTTCTATGCTCATAGTATTTTCTTACAATCCTTTGTATTTCTATCTTGTCAGTGGTTACTTCTCCACTTTCTTTTCTGATTTTATTTATTTGGGTCTTCTTTGTTTCTTGATGAGTCTGGCTAATGATTTATCAATTTTTTTATCCTTTCAAAGAACCTGATCTTGGTTTCGTTGATTTTTTTTTTTTTTTTAGTCTCTATGTTATTTATTTCTGCTCTAATCTTTATTATTTCCTTCCTTCTACTTTCTCTGGGCTTATCTTATTGTTCTCTTTCTAGATCTTTAAGTTTTAGGGTTAAATAGTTTATTGCTGATATTTCTTGTTTTTGTTTTTTTGAATTATGCCTGTAGTGCAAGCATGTCAAACTCAAAGGCTAACACAGGCGAAATAAACAAGGTTTAAGTTTATGTTTAAGGCCTCAAAAAAACAAAAGCTTCAATTTTCATAGAAAGGTAGGTTTATTTCAAAAGAGACATGCTGAGTACAACTGGTTGAAATAAATGAGTAATCATTAACATAAAATAATAGAACATTTTAATAAAAATTAATATTTTTTCTTGAACATTAACTGACCAAACACTGAATATCTGAACAAATTAATAAACATAACACAAATAAACCTATCTTTCTTGTTCTCTGAAAGCGAAATATTTCCTGTTGCACACACCAAACAAGTCAGTACAAGACTAATGACATTGCAATCGGCTGCTAAAATATTCTCTGCTAGTGAAGAGAAATGGTGTGCCTGCACATAAGGCGCTTAAGGGAAATGAATACAACATGATTATAGTAATCAGTCATTAGGGAAATTCGTAGTTCATTATTAATAATTATGTATAATAGGCCCTACCAGTTTTGGATCAGTGGATAGAGTGTCAGCCTGCGGACTAAAGGGTCCCAGGTTCAATTCTGGCCAAGGGCACATACTCAGGTTGTGGGTTCCATCCCCCACATTAAGGGGAATGCAGGGGGCAGCCAAACAATTATTCTCTCTCATCATTAATGTTTCTATCTCTCTATCTCTCTCCCTTCCTCTCTGAAATCAATACAAAATATATAAAAATAATAAATAATAATTATTTATAACAAGATATTGTAAAAATTAAGTTATGATATTTTTATTAAAATGTTTCTTATATATTGTTATATTGACTGGGCCACAAAAATATTTTGTTGTGGGCTGCATGCGGCCTGTGAGCCGTGAGTTTAACATGCTTGTTATAGTGCTATGAACTTCCCTCTCAGGACTGCTTTTGCTGTGTCCCAGAGATTTGGGGTTGTTGTGTGTTCATTTTCATTTGTCTCCAGGAAGTTTTTCATTTCTTTCTTGATCTCATTGGTAACCCATTCATTGTTTAATAACATGCTATTTAGCCTCCATGTGTTTGAATGTTTTGGGTTTTTTTTTTTTACTATAGTTGAAACCTAATTTCATTCCGCTGTAATATGATTTCAATCTTCTTGAAATTATAGAGGCTTGTTTTGTGTCCTAATATGTGGTCTATCTTTGTGAATGATCCATGTGCACTTGAGGAGAATGTATTCTGTTGTGTTAGGGTGAAATGTTCTATAAATGTCAATTAAATCCATCTGATCCAGTGTGTCCTTTAGAGTCTCTGTTTCCTTGTTAAGTTTTTGTCTGGAAGATCTATCCAGTGAAGTCAGAGGGGTATTAAAGTCCCCTATTATGACTATATTATTGTCTATCTCTCCATTAGAGTTATATATATATTGCATATATGTTTACCAGGGTTATATCCTCTTGTTGGATAGATCCCTTTAGTATTATGTAATGACCTTTGTCGTCTCTTGTAATGGTCTTCATTTTAAAGTCTATTTTGTTGGATATGAGTATTGCTACTTTAGCTTCTTTTTTCTTTTTCATTTGCATGGAAAATTTTTTCACATCCCTCACTCTCATCCTGTGTGTATCTTTTGTTTTGAGGTGGGTCTCTTGTAGACAGCATATAGTTGGGTCATGTTTTTGTATCTATTCAGCTACCTACGCCTTTTGATTGGAGCATTTAAACCATTTTCATTTAGGGTTATTATTGATAGGTACTTATTCATTGCCATTTTAATTCTGTATGGCTAGGGTTCTCTCTCTGTTTCTTCTCATTACAGCAGTCCCTTTACCATTTTTTGTAATTCTGGCTGGTGGTGATGTACTCCTTTCCCCTCCCCCCATTTTTTTTTTTTTTTTTTTTTTGTCTGGGAAGCTCTTTATTTGACTGCCCTATTTTGAATGATAGCCCTGTTGGATATAGTAATCTTGGTCTCAAATCCTTGCTTTCCATTACCTTGTGTACTTCATGCCATTCCCTTCTGGCCTGTAGAGTTTCTGATGAGAAATTAGGTGTCAGCCTTATGGGAACTCCTTCATAGGTAACAGTTTGCTTTTCTCTTGCTGCCTTTAAGATTCTCTCTTTGCCTTTAATTTTTAGCATTTTAATTATGATGTGTCTGGGCATGTGCCTGTTTGGGGTTTTTTTGTTTGGGTTGTCTGTGCCTCCTGAGCTTGTGTGACTTTTTTCTTTACCAGGTTAGGATGTTTTCTGCCATTATTTCTTCAAACACCTTCTCTATGCCTTTCTCCCTTTCTGCCTCTTCTGACACACCTGCTCTTCTAATATTGTCACATTTCACATTGTCCCACAGCTCCCTTAAGCTGTCCTCCTGTTTTTCAATTGTTTTGTTGTTTTTTTTGTTCTCTGGTTGAGCGATATTTCCAACCCTGTCTTCTAATTCACTGATTTGATCCTCAGCTTCCCCTAATCTGCTGTGTATTCCTTCCAATGTGTTCTTTATTTGTGTTATGTCATTCTTTATCTCAGACTGGGGGTTTTTCATAGTTACTATATCTTTTTTCATACTGTTGAGCATCTTTACCATCATTACTCTAAACTCTGTTTCAGATAAGTTTCTTATCTCTACTTCATTTATCTCTTCTTCTGGATAATTCTGTCATTCTTTCATTTGGGGGTTGTTTCTTTGTCTCCTCATTTTGACTTTCTGTTTGGTTTGTGACTATGTATTAGGTATATCCCCTACACCTCTCAATCTCTAGTGAAGGACAGTGTTAAAGGCTGTTTCTGACTAATTAGATCAGGCATAGACTCAAAACCTCCAGAGACTGCCTCTGTCTACCGACTAAGAGGATTCCAACTTGAATTGCCCCCAGGCAATCAACCTCAGTTGTTCTGAGTGTTTTTGTGTTGTTGTTTTTTTCAACAGAGTGGGCAGTTGTTTCTGCCTGGAGGCTAATTGTTATTTTTAATCCCTTAAGTGGCCTCAGGGCAAGGTGTTTTCCAATAGGGTGTGTCAACTGTCTTCCCCCCAGGCAAGGTAGATGTCTATGTGGGAAAGATATCCTCCACTGCATGAGGGAATGACTTAGCCCAGGAAGCTTGGGGTATCTGCCTTCTGAGTTCTATCCCTCAAGTCCCCAGTCTTGGCTTCTCCTTTCACCACTTCAGTCCACTTCACCCTCCCTCTGCCAGAGCACAAGGTGGGTGGCTGCACAGGGAATTTTGTGCATTGACCCTTTAAGAGGGTGCCTGAACTTTGAGCTGTTACTCCTTGGCAGACAGAATCTCACTGCTTTTCACAGCCAGATGTTATGTGGGTACCCTCCTCAGTTTTGGTGCTCTCTGCTGGGGGGTTCAGCTTGGGGATTAGATCACAGAGTTCTCACTGGCTCCACAGCACAGCTGAGATATCTCTCTGGGACTTCAGCTGCTGTCTGTGGAGTCCCGGCCAGCCCTTTCACCCCTCCACCCCTCTTACCAGTCTCTATGCAGTCTCCACTTTTGGTGCTTGGGTATCAGGGTTCTTTCCTATGAGTTTTCCTTTGATTATTCAGGAAGTTTTTCTGCATTTCAGTTTTAATACCAGTTTGTTCCTGGCAGCATGTCCATGCAGCATCCACTTACTCTGCTGCCATTTTTAATCTCTCATGTGTGGTACTTTGCAACTGCAACCCTAGGAAACTAATACAACTGCCTTTCCTCAGAGCACAGAATTAGTCATCTTCAGAGTCAGGATGTAAAACCATATCTATCTCCCTCCAAAATTTATATTCATAGTTTCTATGCTTCACTGCCAAAGGGCTAAAGGCAGCATTTAGTAGAAATAATCAATGCTACCTCTTTTACAGAGAAGGCACTATACAGTGTGCTTCTGAGGATGAGAATAATTTTTTTTAGACGAGGAAGGGAGGGAAAATAAATCCAGACAGAAATAACTTGGCAAGTAGAAATGCTGTGCTTCAGGAATAAATATGGCTCATGCATGGGGCTGACGGGAAATTCAACCATGCAGGGGCCTCACTTCCTGGGCAAGTGCCAACTGTGGCCAGAAGGTCTGTTTTAATATTCAAGGAAATATGTCATTTCTGCCCACATCGTGGGGGCTCCTCCCTGCAATATCACGTTAGAGCTTTGGGGACAAATTCTTCTAGCACAGTAACTGAGCCAGGTGAGCCAGGAGTGTTCATTGGCAGAGGAATCCACAAAATAATGAGCATTTTACTTTTTTGTCTTTTTTTTTTTCAATTAATCCTCACCCAAGGCCATGTTTCTATTGATTTTTTAGAGAGAATGGAAGGGAGAAGGTAAGACAGAGAGAAACATCAGTGTAAGAGAGACACATCGATTGGTTACCTCCTGCATGCACCCAACCAGGGCCAAGGAACCTGCAACCAAGGAACATGCCCTTGACCGGAATCAAACCCAGGACCCTTCAGTCAGCAGGCCAATCCTCTATTCACTGAGCTAAACAAGCTAGGGCTAGCATGGTCTCTTAATTAAGTAGTATTCCACACTCTTGGCCAGAAGGGAATACCAGAAAGTCCTTTACCAGGAAAATGTTTATTTACCCTCTAGTCTCCTCCACAGCCCCTTGCTTCTCCACCTCAACAGGTCACTTGGTCATGGGTTGGTGCCAATAAGTAATTAAACCAAGGAACCAAGAAGTGGTTTCCTCTAGCTCACTATGTGCACAGGGGTGGTGCCCGGGGAGGAGCCCTGCCGGAGCCTCTGGCAGATGCAGACAGTGAATGGGAGTGTGAGTCACAGACACAGTCCTGCTGGGCTTTGTGATAACTGTGATGCATCCTTTAATCTTGTGTAGAGGAAGGAGGTCACGTGCTAGTTATGGAGGATATTACTATTGCACTTCTATCTAGAGTCCAGACTTTGCCCTGCCCCTGCCGTGGGTTGCGCTCTGTGTGTGGGGCAACTTGCAGAGTGGAGGCCTTTACCTGGCATCACCTGTGTCCCTCACCACCCCCCTCCACTTCCCCATTTGCCATCGGGTGATCGGAGGCTGCCAACTGGGGAAAGGTACCAAGAGGTGATCAGTACACCTCATAGTAAGTGGTCGAGCAGTCGTTCTGGTCATTCTGCCATCAATTTGCATATTACCCTCTTATTATATAGGATACAGGCGCACAGGTGTGGGCCAGCTGGCCTGCCCTGATGGGGGCCCCCGATCTGGGTGGGGGGTCCTTGCTGGGGGAAGGGGTTGACTGGGACAAGGGGCTGCAGGTGGTTTGCAGGCCAGCCACGCCCCTGATTGAGGTGGGGGTCCCTGTTGAGGGGTGGGGCCGGCTGGGGCAAGGGGCCACAGTCATTCAGATCTCTGGTTGTTCTGGTCGTTCCGCCGTTTCAGTCTCTGGGCTTTTATTATGTAGGATGCCCAGCTATTTAAAAAGCTTCTATTTTTTCTCTTTCTTTTTAGCCTTTCCTAAATTCCGTTTACTCTTTACCCCATTTTCTGAAGATCCGTTTTCTAAAACCCCTGCTTCTTTCATGTCTCATTTCTAGAAGCCTTCAGCAGCTCCCAACGGTTGTGGGAGCCTGAGGACGCTGTCCCACCTGTGATGCTCTGGATCCCTCCTGGGGTTCCCCAAAACAACAACAAGAGGGTAGAAAGGGCACAAATCCTTAGAGACTAGCACAGAGACAGAAACTCAAAAATGTGGAAGATAGAAAGCCAGCAGAGTAGTAGCTAACTTTGATAATTTGCAAAATTAAAACTTCTTTTCTCCAAAGAACTTCATTGGGGCATAAGAATTGGAAGATTGAATGCCTCTCCAATTGAGGAAGAAAGTGGGGTTGGAATTTTAAATTGTTTAAAAATCTATATAAAAAGCAGTAGCTGTCCCTCCTCTATCCTGAAAGAAGACTTTAGGTTAATCCTCTTTAGGATTCTGCACATGAAACAGCAGGCAAGCTGCTGATGGAATGTGTTACTGAAAACAGAGAGGATAAATAAAAACCTACATATGAGACTGAGATCCCTGGGAACCTTTCCCCATTAGGCTTATGAATGCTAGCAGATAGGTGTTGGTTCATGTACCCCTTCCTCAAACCAGTCAAGAAATCAAAGCACTTCTCTCTGAAACAATAAGAAACAAAAAACATGTTACCAGCCATGAAAAAAATAACTAGAGATGTTGACCATTGTGGTTTCCCACATGCACTAACCTCCTAGGAGCTCCAGTAGGTTTTGGAGGTGGCTCTCCTCAGGAAGAGAGAGTCCAGGATCACCATTCATTTGAGGGAAACCTCCAACTGAGAAGTCAGAGGCCAAAACAAATTTGGGGACAAAGAAACTCAGAGGAAATGTAGATGATGTCAGGAGCAACTAACGAAGTTAGAGAGCTGGCCAATGTGGCTCAGTGGTGGAGCATCGACCTATGAAGTCACAGCTTGATTTCCAGTCAGGGCACATGCCCGGGGTTGCAGGCTCGATCCTCAGGCGACGACATGCAGGAGGCAGCCAGTCAATGATTCTCTGTCATCACTGATGTTTCTATCTCTCTCTCTCCTTCTCCCTTCCTCTTTGAAATCAATAAAAATATATTTTTTTAATTAATTTTATTGATTTTTTACAGAGAGGAAGGGAGAGGGATAGAGAGTTAGAAACATCGATGAGAGAGAAGCATCGATCAGCTGCCTCCTGCACACCCCCCACTGGGGATGTGCCCGCAACCAAGGTACATGTCCTTGTCCGGAACCGAACCTGGGACCCTTCAGTCCCCATGCCGACGCTCCATCCAGTGAGCCAAACCAGCTAGGGCTAAAAATATATTTTTTAAAGGTGTCAGAGAAGGAAGAAAAGGAAAAAAAACACTACCATTAAGCCCTTAGAAAGAGTAAAGATGATAAAAGTAAAAGATTCAGTATAGGAATTGAAAAACATGGCTGAGATTATATCACAGAAGGCGGAACAAAAAGACAGAAGAATAGAAACAGAAAGCATAAGTAAGAATTAAAGGATTAGCGGCCATCTCTGATCTGAATTAAGAAGGATTCCAGGAAGAAAGTTTCTTCAGACAAACAACCAGAAAATTACAACAGGAGGCAGATCTGAATAACACAGGACTTTTCGCAGCAACCCTGGAAGCTAGAAGAATCAGAAAAATAACTTCAAAATTCTGAAAAAGAAAAAATGACTTCCATTTACAACTCGATACTCACCATTGATAGAGTCAAATTCGACCTTCCTTCAACAAGGACTCTCTCATGAAAGTGGTTTCTCTGCTTTTATGAGATGCTGGAGGATGAGCTCTACCAACAGGAGGGAGTAAGAAGCAAGATCCAAGGAAGAGGCTGCCCAGCCTGAGACGCGAGTGGGACCAATGCCCAGAGGACTCGGGGGAAATGGTAGAGGCCGTGTGACAGATCTAGGAAGCACCTCGTCCAGACTGAAGCAGGGACCCAGCTGGCTCTGAAGGGTGTCTCTGAAACATCATGAAGTACAGAATAGCCTGATGTGCTCACACACGGTTCTGAGAGAAGGCAGCCCTTAACTGAAGTTTGGGGTAAATTAATGGTAAGTGCATGAAAATGAATTTTAAAATAGTACAACTATTAATTAGATTTGGGGAGATATTGTAATCACAGTATACTACATGGTTCAATTGTGAATGAAATGTACATAATTGAAATCGTGTACAATTTAACAGTAAAATTTAGACAAATAATAAGAAGAAAGAACAAAAGAGAAGGAAGGGAATGAGAGCATAAGGAAGAACAAGAAAAATTGTAAATTGTGCATATGTTAAAAGTTTTTCAAAGTTTTGCATGACTTTCACAGTGTTTCACGGTAGCTTCATCCTGACTCACTATTGGTCAATAATACCTAATATTCTTACTCATATTTTTCCTCCCAACCTAGAATTCCCACTATAACTTACCTTCTCCAAATTTTATACATCATCTAGATCCACTGAATGTTTATGATCCCCTTAAAGCCTTCCTGGTCATCCCCACACAGGGACCTTTCCCTTCACTGATGGCCCACAGCAGCATTGCCTGTACCAGCCGGGCTCATCACCCGTCAGCTTAAAGGATTGTGGTTCCTGTAGATGGCTTATAAATTCCTTGTAAAGACAAACGCTCCCAAGTGGTCCATGCAGGGCTGCAGAGCTATCTACATGGTAGAAAAATTAACGTTTTTTAAAAAAGAAATTCATTAATTAATCATTACGTTACTCCACCTTCTGTCTCTCTTCTGTCTTCTTCTGTTGTTTCTTCCCCTGAGCAACAGGGCTTTGTTGTAACTGCACTGATCTCTCCTGCCTGTGGTGCTGGGCTCTGGCTGCCTATTCAGTCACTGTGTGGGCACACTGCCCCTCCACACTGAGATCCAGGGGACAAGGTGAGGACCATGTGGGTGCAGGTGGAGTAAACATGCCATGACACTTAGTTGGTGTTAATTTGTTTTGGAAGATCTGTTCTTACCAAAGTCAAGTGGGGCCCAAAGTAGTAGCTGGAGGACTACAGTCAAATCCGTTCTTAGCTCCATTTAATGAAAAGAAGAGGAAAAGCAACAGTACTATCAGCTCTTTACATATACACTAGTGGCCTGGTGCACAAAATTCATGCACATTAAAAGGGAATTAATTAGAGGAAATATTTTAATATTGCTATTTGTCCTTTCTCTATAATAGAAGTGTCAGAGATGAAATAAAATTAGTAAAGTGTATATGAAAATCTCCCTCCTGTCAGAGTCAGGGCACACCACAGGACCCAGAGTCAAGTGCCCGCCCACCTGTGCACACCTAGAAATCACACGAGACCCAGACCTGGCTGGCCCCACCCCCGTCAAGCCCCACAGGGTAGGGCCACAGCCTCAGGTCCCTGATCAAGTCCCACTGGGCAGGGGTGCAGCCTCAGGCCCCCCATCAAGCCCCTCTGAGTAAGGGACACAGCTCAGGTCCCCCGTTAAGCCCCAATGGGTGGGGGGGCGCAACCTCAGGTCCCCCTGCCCAGTCTCAAGTACCCTGGTGCGAGGGCACAAGGGCGCAAGGATGTGATGACCCTTTGCATATTAGCTCTTTATTATATAGGATTAAACTGTTCAGTGTTTATTTCCTAACTTGTTTTAATTTTGCTTTTTCAAAATTACTTTTATTTTTGAGGATATTACAGATGCCCCCCATTTTCTGCCCCTTCGCTACACTATTGTCTGTGTCTGTGGGCTCTGTATGTACGCATATGAGTTCTTTGGTTAATCTCTTCCTGCTGTCCTCCTTCCCTCTCGGATCTGTTGATCTGTTGCATGCTTCCATGTCTTTGTACCTATTTGTTCATCACATTATTTTGTTCATTAGATTCCACATGTAAGTGAGACCATGTGATATCTGTCTTTCTCTGACTGGCTTATTTTGCTTAGCATAATACTCTCCAGGTCCCTCCATGCTTTAGCAAAAAGTAAGAGAGAGCCTTCTTTTTTACAGCTGCATAGTATTCCATGGTGTAAATGTAACAAAGATTTTTTATCCACTCATCTGCTGATGGGCACTCAGGCTGTTTCCAGATCTAAGCTGTTGTAAATAATGCTGCTATGAACATAGGCCTGCATATGTTCTTTCTGATTGGTGCTTCAAGACTCTTTTGATGTATTCCCAGGAGAACGATTTGCTGTGTTAAATGGAAGTTTTATTTTTAATTTGTTGAGGAAACTCCAAACTATTTTCCATATTGCTACACCAGTCTTCATTCCCACCAGCAGTGTTTCTCTTTCCCCACATCCTCACCAACACTTGTTTATTGATTTATTGATGGTGGCCATTCTGGCAGGTGCTGAGCATTTTTTCATGTCTCTTGACATCTATATGTCTTTTTTGGAGAAGTGCCTATTCATGTCTTTTGCCCATTTTAAATCGGATTGTTTGACTTACTGGTGTTGAGCTGTGTGAGATTTTTATGTATTTTGGAAATTAAGCTCTTATCAGATTTTTATGGCTTCACAAGTTATATATGTCTTTTATCCATTTTGAGTTTATTATTGTGCCTTGTTTAAGTTGGTGGTCTTTTTTCTTTGTCTTTTCTTTCTTTTTTTTTTTTTTTTTTTTTTGCAGTACCTGTCCAATTTTTTCAGCACCATTTATTGAATAGACTATCTTTATGCCATTGTATGTTCTGGTCTCCTTAGTCAAATATCAATTGACCATAAATGTGTGGGTTCATTTCTGGGGTTTTTTATTCTTTTCAATTGATCTGTGTGTCTGTTTTTATGCCAGTATTACACCATTTTGATTACTATGGCTTTTAGTATAGTTTGATATCAGTAGCATGATGCCTCCAACTTCTCTCTTCTTTCTCAAAACTGCTGTGACTATTTGGGATCTTTTTTGGTTTCATACAAATTTTTGGAATATTCATTCTAGATCTGTGAAGTATGCTAATGGCATTTTAATAGAATTGCATTCAATCTATAGATTGCTTTGGGTAGTATGGACATCTTAATGTTGTTAATCCTTCCAAATCCATAAATACAGTATATGCTTCCACTTGTTTGTATTTTCAATGTCCTGTAGTTTTCTGAGTACAGGCTGCTATCTCCTTGGTTAAATTTATTCTGAGGTATCCCATTTTGTTCATTGCAATGGTATTTTTTTAGTTTCTCTTTCTGAGAGTTCATCATTATTGTATAAAAATGCCATTGATTTTGTATCCTGGTACTTTTCCAAAAATCAGTTTTTGAATCTAGTAGGTTTTTGGTAGTCTTAGGGTTTTCTATGTATAATATATTTGTGACAGTTTTACTTTCTCCTTTCCAGTATGGATGGCTTTTATTTTTTCTTCTTGTCTGAATGCTGTGGCTAAGACTTCCACTATGTTGAATAAGGGTGGTAAAAGTGGATAATCCTGTTTCTGCTTTTAAGGGAAACACTTTTAGTTTTTCCAACTGAATATAATGTTGCTTGTAGGTTTGTCATCTATGACCTTTATTATGTTGAGGCATGATTCCTCTATTCCTACTTTGTTGACAGATTTTATCAGAAATGGGTGTTCAATTTTACCGAATGCTTTTTCTGTGTCTATCCATATTATCATGTGATTTTTTTATTTCATTTTGTTTACATGATGTTTTCATATTTATTGATTTGCAAATATTGCTCCAGCCTTGCATCCCCAGAATAAATCCCATTTGGTCATGGTGTACAATCTTTATAATATATTGCTGGATCTGATTTGCTAATATTTTGTTGAGGATTTTGGCATCTATATTCATTAGTGATATTGGCCTATAACTTTCTTTCTTTGTAGTGTTTTTATCTGATTTTAGAACTAGGATAATGTTGGCCTTATAAAATTAGCTTGGAGGTTTTCCCTCTTCTTGAATTTTTTTGAATCATTTGAGGTGTTATTTCTTCTTTGACTGTTTAGTAAAACTTGCCTGTAAATTCATCCAGTCTAGGACTTTTGTTTTCTGGGAGTATTTTTATTACTTCTTCAATTTAATTCGTTATTATCAGCCTATTCAGGTTTTCTGTTTCCTCCTGATTGAGTTTTGGAATATTTTTTGTTTCCTGAAATTCGTCCATTTTGCCCAGATTGTCCAGTTTGTTGACATATAGATGCTCATGGTATTTTCTTAGAATCCTTTGTATTTCTGTGGTGTCAGTTGTTGCTTCACCTCTTTTATTTTTTATTTTATTTGGGTCTTTTTTCTTTGTTTCTTGGTGAGGTTAGCTAAACATTCATCAATACTGTTTATGTTTTCAAAGAACCAGCTCTTGGCTTTATTGATTTGATTTTGGGGGTTTTTTTGGTGTTTTGTTTGTTTGTTTGTTTTAGTCTCTATGGTATTTACTTCTGCTTTGCTCTTTATTATTTCCTTCTTTCTACTTCCTCTGGACTTTTCTTTCTAATTTTTTTTAGTTGTAGGATTAGATTATTTATTTGATTTTTTTCTTGGCATGTTTTTTGTTTCTGTTTTTGTTTTTGTTTTTGTTTTTTGAGGTAGGACTGTAAAGCTATTTATTAACTTCCCTTACAGGACTGCTTTCTTTGTGTCCCATAGATTTGGGGTTGTTGTGTGTTCATTTTCATTTGTTTCCAGGAAGCTTTTGATTTCTTTCTTGATCTCATTGGTAACCCATTCGTTGTTTACTAACATACTATTTAGTCTCCAAGTGTTTGAATGTTTTTGAGATTTTTTATTGTAGTTGACTTCTAGCTATATGCCGACGTGATCTGAGAAGATGCATGATATGACTTCAATCTTCTTGAACTTATAGGGACTTGTTTTGTGTCCTAACATGTGGTCTATCTTTGAGAATGTCCCATGTGCACTTGAGAAGAATGTATAATCTGTTGCTTTGGGGTGACATGTTTTGTAAATATCAATTAAATCCATTTGACCTAGTGTGTCTTTTAAGGTCACTGTTTCCTTGTTGATTTTTTTGTTTGAAAGACCAATTCAGTGATGTCAGTGGGGTGTTAAAGTCCTCTACTATTACTGAGTTGCTGTCCATTTCTCCCTTAAAGTCCATCAAGAGTGTTTTTTATATATACAGGTGGTCTTATTATATATGATTACAAGGGTTATATTTTCTCTTTGGATCAATACCTTTTGTATTATGTACTGACATTCTTTGTCTCTTTTATGGCCTTTGTGTTGAAATATATTTTGTCAGCTATAAGTGATGCTACCTTGTGTGTTTTTTCACATCCATTTGCATGGAATATTTTTTCCATTCCTTTACTTTCAGCATGTGTGAATCTTTTATCCTGAGGTGGGTCTCTTCTATGTAACATATATATGTGTCATGTTTCTTTATTCATTCAGCTACGCTATGTCATTTTACTGGAGCATTTAATCCATTTACACTTAGGGTTACTATTAATAGGTACTTATATTGTGACATTTTTCTTTATACCTATGTTTCTCTCTCCCCCTATTTCTTCTTCTTCTTACAACAATCCCTTTAGCATTTCTTGCAATGCTGGTTTGGTGTTAATAAATACCTTTATCCTATTTTGTCTAGGAAGCTCTTTATTTCACCTTCAATTTTCAATTATAGCTTTGATTGATAGAGTAATTTTGGTTTCAGATGCTTGCTTTTCATTGCTTTGAATACTTCATGCCATTCCCTTCTGGCCTGTAGTGTTTCTGCTGAGAAATCAGCTGAGAGCCTCATGGGAGCTCTCTTGTAGGTAACTGTCTCTCTCCTACTGCCCTTAAGACTCTCCCTTTATCTTTAATGTTTGCCATTTTAATTATGATGTGTCTAGGTGTGGGTCTCTTTATGTTCCTCTTGACTGGGACTCTCTGTGACTCCTGAATGTGTGTGAATTTTTTCTTCTACAGGGTAGGGAAGTTTTCCATCATTATTTCTTCAAAGAAATTATTTCTTCTTTAAGGGATATTTCCATTGTCCCTTGCTCATATTCTTCTCCCTCTGGTACCCCTATTATGTTATTACTAGAGGCCCAGCGCACGAAATTATGTGCGCATAGCTCACTGCCGCTTGCAGCTGCTCGCTGCCCTGCCTGCAACCGCTATCTGTGAGCCACCCCGCCTGCCTGCTGCTGTGAGCCGCTGCTGGTGTACCGAGAGGGAGGGACCAAGAGGTGGTCAATGCACCTTATGGTGACTGGTCGAATGATCATTCTGGTCATTGCGCTTATGATCCCTGGCCCTTTATTATATAGGATATGACTGTTGTTCCATTTCATGCTGTCCCCAAATTTCTTTAAACTCCCCTCATGCTTTTTAAGTCTTTTTTATTTTTGCTGCTCTAATTGAGCATTATTTTCTTCCAAATCACTTATTTGATACTCTACTTCATCAAGCCTGCTTTTAATCCTTCCAGGGTATTCTTGATGCCAGATATAGTAATTCTTCATTTCCACCAGTTCTTATTTGTGACCTCCAAATCATTCTTTGTGCTGATGCTGTTGCCACTAAGTTCCTTATAATTCTCATTAAGCTCCTTTAGCATCTTTGTAACCATTACGCTGAGCTATATGTCTAATAAATTGCTTTTCTCCCTCTCATTTAGGTCTTTTTCTGGAGATTCTACCTTTTCTTTAATTTGGGTGTTATTTCTTTGCCTACCCATTTTAGTTATCTCTTTGTGTTTGTTTCTGTGTATTAGATATACCTGCTATGACTCTCAGTCTTCATGGGGTGGGCTTTTGCAGGAAATGTCCTGTGTCAATGATAGTGCTATATCATTGACATACTGAGCTGGAGGCTCTAGGAGTTACCTTTTTGTGGGTTTTGGGGTTCCCCTATTGTAACTGGCTCTTCATTTTTATTGTTCCATTCATGGGTGGGATCTTCTCTCAGGCTAATTGTGAGGCTCAGCTCCAACCATGTCATGCAAGCTCTTGTACCAGGCTGAAAGAGCAAAACCTAAAACCAGGAAGCAAACAAGAACATACAAAACATCCCAACAGCAACAGCAAAAACATCCACCAAAGAAATGAGAATTATGAATGAGAAAAAAGAACAAGAATTATAAACAAAAAAGAAAGTAAGAAAAATAGAATAATGCTAATAAAAAATTTTTAAAGAATATTAGTGGAGAAAGGGGGCAGGAAAAGATTCTGGAAGGAAAGCAGGGATAGAAAAAAAGAAGAGTAAAGAGTAGGAAAAGGAAAATATTTTTAAGAGACAAGAAAAAAGAAAAAGAAAAAACTATGAAAAGGTAAAAAGAAGAGAGAGTTAAAACAAAAGAAAGAATAAAAAGAGAGAAAAATGGAGTAAGTAAAAAAGGAGACAGATAAGAGATATGGAAAAATAAGAGATAAAAATATAATAAGAAGAATAATACCAAAGCAATAAGAAGGAAAATATTGGGGGATGGAGTGAAGGGCCTCTTGCCAGATTTTAGTGCCTGCTCGGGTTGCCCTTTGGATCCTGCTCTTATGTTGTCTGAAGCTAACTGTTTTGGATGCTGGTGTTTGGCCTCCTGGGATGTGCGTTTGTGCCAACCAATGTCAGCAGCTGTCCACGTTGGCTCTCAGTGCACTGTTAAAAGCTTTAAGCGATCCACAGCTTGCAGATGCTTTCACTGGGCTTGTCTGCCCATGGGAGGGGCCAAGCTGAGCTCCCAGGTCTGCTTTTTAGCAACATGCGGGCCAGTCTTAAGGGACCTACTGTCCTTCAGTTGTTTAAATGTTTCTTCTTCATCCAATCCCCAGCTGGCATTTCAAGGTGAAAGTCCCCCAATTTAGTTCTAATTCAAGTTAGATTCTGGGAGGAGGTGGGAGAAAGATCCATGTACTTCATCACCATCTCTCCCCCAACCCCTCTTTTTAAACCCTCAGTTCTTTAAAAATGGTCCCGAAAAAAAACAATAAAACAAAACCCTTACGCAGACTCTTTCCATGAACAGGACAAAGGCACTTTTCTGCTCTGGGATGTCATACCAGCATCACCCATACTTTCTAGGACCACCTGCTTTGCCTCTTGTGCAGCTCACCTATCCACTTACTTCCATATCCCCTGGCCCAGAGACCCCAGCCATTACCTAAAGCCAGAACACTACATCTCCTGCTTGTCAGATTTAGTCCCATGAAGGCCAGAAAGGCCATGCAAATAGCATTTCCTTAAAAGGAAAGCAGGAATAAAATACCTGTTGTATAGCCCAAAGTTCCCATTTCTGGCCCAAAGTTCAGTGAGTCCTAAAACTGTGGAATTGAAAGAGACCCTGGAGACTATCTAGAGCCCCTCCCTACCACCCTGTGTCCGATGAGACCACCTCTGGCTCACCTGCTGAGCAATGCCTCTGCTGCTTCTCTGACTCACCTGCTGAGCAATGCCTCTGCTGCTTCTCTGACGCTGCCCTGCCCTCAAAGGAAGGATTCCCTCAGCAGCTGAGGACAAGAGACCTATGTGGCCTGTGGCAGGGAAGATCGGGGGAGGGGGAAATGATTGAAGAGAGTTTGCTTAAATGCAGTTGTTCTTTAGAATTTGCAATCACAAACTTCCATGAGAATAGGAAGAAAGCTTTAGACTGTCTCCTCCAGAAAAGTACATAGAGACATGATATTTTGGACATAATTTGAATAGGTTCAAAAACTCCTGAATCCTCCATAGAGGCCAGTTAAGAATCCCTGCTTTAATGTTACTTTTGAGGGCCAAGTGAATGGTATGTGTCCATGGACTAAAATAATCACTTCAATCTAGATTGGGGGCGGGGTGGGGGGGAATCAAGCCTCGGAAGCTGAGAATTTTCAGTTAAATTGTAGAAATACACAATTTTCAGTTAAATTGTAGAAATACACATTGTCGTCATCATCCACCTGAACAAATGTAGTGCCTCAGAGACACTGAGAAGGTTAAAAACACTGAAAAATAATGAGGTAGACCTGCAAGTTACTTTGTGGGGTTTCATATTTCCTTGACATTCTTAGCAGATCGTGTAGAGAAATGGCACGCCATTCACCATTGTGTTGGCGACTCCTCAGATCCTGAAGGTTCATGATTTGGGGGGACCCAGAGCTCACACATGTTGCACCTTTCAAAAGGTGTTTCCATTTTGTCTGGAGCATTTCCCAAGGACTTTTAATTACGTGTACTCTCTGTTGGCAGGAAGGAGATAATACAGAGAAAGGCTTTTGTGAATCTTGCTGAAAAAGCCAAACTTGTATTTGCTGGATGCTGACTGATGGATGGAAAGCTTAATTTGGTCATTGCAAATTAAAACCGCAGTTCAGTGCTCTCCATGAGGTCAAGCTCGTGAAGGAGGCTCCTGCAGCACACGCGTGTGCATTCTCTGGTGCATTTGCACTTTTTAAGCTTTCTTACGTGTGAGGCTCTTGCTTTTGAGAATTGTGCTTCCTGAAGAACTCCCAGGACAAGAAGTGAGCCCCCGCATGAAACAGTGTTGATAGCTGGACCAGATGTTTGGGAAGAGGAGAGGTGTGGGGGTGATTAAGAGGCAGCTGTGCCTTCTCAGGGGCAGAGAAAAGAAGTTTCTATTATGCAAGGTGAGATGAGACGAGCAGCAGATCTCTTTTCTGAATATTAACTCCTGGGTCTGAAAGAAGCTAACCCATTCTTCTGCCTTTAAGCAACCTAACATTCAAACAGGTTGTTTATTTTTTGTTGTTGTTGTTCTTTTTCAGCATTTCAAAAAAAAGAGAACATTTTAGCTTGCCTTTCCTTAACCTTACATTCCAGCGTCTCGCAGTGCCTATACTCAGGAAATGCTTCAGGGTTAACTTAAATCTCTCCTTGCAATGGGAGACCATTGCTATCCTCCAAGGACTAGAAGAACAGCTGTCTGGCCCCTCGCCAGTCACACCATTCCATGTTCCAGGGAAGGAGCGGCTCCGGCATTTTTTGGTTGGTTCCCTGCCCCAGCAGGAATCCAGGTCTGAACCCCAGGTCCTGGGAGGAGTGGCCTTGCAGTCTCTCAGGTGCTTACCTGGGGCCTGTTCTCCCAGGACTCATTATCAGAGGTGACTCCCCACCCTCGGACAACCCATTCTTAATCAACCCAACTACAGCCTCTTAATCACCCCACACCTCTCCTCTTCCCCAAACATCTGGTCCAGCTATCAGCACTGTTTCATGCGGGGGCTCACTTCTTGTCCTGGGGGGCCTGTTCTCCCAGGACTCATTATCAGGGGTGACTCCCACCCCTGGACAACCAGTCTCTGCAGAGGCTTCAAGGGCGGCACGCAAGTGCTATACATATTTATGTGCTTTACACGCATGTGCTTGCATAACTTACACTCTAGGTAAACCAACCATCATTTTAAAAGTGAGGATAAGGATCCAGCAAGATTGGTTCAACCAGCATTTGCACAGATAAGAACAGGGGAAGCCAAGAGTCAGCCCTCAAATCACGTTGTATCAATTCCACACTGCGCTACCCCGAGGTGCTTCCTGTGGAGTAAATAAAGCCCTGGGCCATCGACCAAATACTTCCTGCTTTCACAATTCTTCATCCAAGGAGCAGAAAGGCCACTACAAAAAAAAATGAGCATAAAGACTCATTACAACCTATGAACACATGTAAAGACTTCAATCACAAGAACCGTGGACCTGGTGGTGGGGTGAACAGCAGGAAAACCACACCCTGACTTAGAGGTGGTCAAGGAGAGGGGGCTTTAAAGACACAGAGACCTGGTCTAGGGAAGATGGCGACCGGCAGGAAAGTAGGGAGGGAGAGAGTGTGAGAGAGCGAAGGAGCAATAGAGGAGTGTGTGGACGTGTGTGGTGTGTGTGTGTGTGTGTATGAGCTAGGGACAGTTAGATTCTGAGGTCTTCCAAAAGGCTGCCAAACCGGGCAGTCTTAAACGGCGGAGCCCCGCTCCCAGTGCGGACACTCCTGGGCGGCCAGCACAGGCACAGAGACCACACCATCTTGAGAAACAGAGCTGCTTGAGACTAGGATCCTGGCCTCAGCACCACCCAGTCTGGTCTCAGACGCAAACTAGGACCCTGCAGCCACTGGGGATAGAGACTTGCGACCACAGCTACAGACCCACAGACACCAAGAATCCAGACGTCCCAGCGTCCCAGCGGCAGATTTCTGTGAGTAACAGAGCCCATCCCTCTCCCCGCAGGCTCCTGGGCAGTGCCATAGTAACTGATAGACCCGCCCCTCACAGGGCATGAGCTGCTGCAGGAATTTGAGCCTGAGAACTTGCAGGCACTGGGAATCTGTTCCCCGCAGCACCTCTGCAGGAACTTGAGCCTAGGAGTGCTCAGACACTGGGAATTTGTTCCCCGCAAGGCAATCAGGCAACCAAACCCAAAGCCCATGCAGGGTGGTAGTGCCACCTTACTTTGATCCTGGGCAAGCGCTCACTGAAGCCCCCCAAGCTGATCGAGACCGGATTCTCCAGGCGGGAGGCAACACTAAGCACCAGTGACTTGACTCTTTCTTATCATGGACGCCTGGGATCACTGATTCCCAGTGCATTCACACTTAGAGCCAGTGACTCCAATTCTTGGTGCATGCGCACACAGGGACCCTGAATCTCAGCATGAGGCTGAGATACTGGATTCTTGGGGGACTCTGAGTCCTGGAACACACTAGGGGGCTCTGATTTTCAACACACACCGGGGGGGGGTGTCTCTGTTTCAGCATGGTGCAGGCCGGGTCCCTGATTCTAGGTGCGCACACAAGACCACACTGAGTGCTGGTAACACTGCCTCTGGGCGAGCCTGGTTCCCACCAACCCAGGACAGTCACACATCTTAGTGTCGGATCTCTTCAGTGACACTAGGGTGGTGCGAAGCTTCCACTGCACATGGCCCAGGCCCACGCAACTCGATGTTTGAACCTTCTGGTGATAGTCAAAATGGGGAGACGACACAACCCCCAGAGGAAAGAAAATGAGGAGTTGCCAAGAAAGGAAATTAGTGAAATTGAAGCATGCAACATGACAGAAAAAGAATTCAGAATAATGGTTGTACAATTCATTCACTGGATGGATGAGAAAATCAAAAACATATGCAAGAATCAGGAAGAAAAGTGATATAGCTACAATCAAAACCACTATGGAAGGTTTCAACAGTAGACTAGAAGAAGCAGAGGACTGAAATAGTGTGTTAGAAGATAACATAGAGAAACAAGCTCAATCTGAACAGCAACTGGAGAAAAAAATTAAAAAGCAGGAGGAGAGCCTAAGGGAGCTTTGGGACAACATGAAGCGAACTAACATATGCATAATAGGGCTGCCAGAAGGTCAAGAAGAGCAGCAAAGATTAGAAAATGTATTTGAAGAAATAATGACAGAAAACTTCCCAGATGTGGGGAAGAAAAAAGTTGCAGAAGTACAGAGAGTCCCAAGCAGGATGAATCTCAAAAGACCCACACCAAGACACGTCAAAATTACAATGGCAAATCTTCACAACAAAGAGAGAATCTTAAAGGCTGCAAGAGAGAGATAGAGAGTTACCTACAAAGGATCCCCCATCAGATTATCAAATGATTTCTCAACAGAAACACATCAAGATAGAAGAGAATGGAAGGAGGTATACAAAGTGTTGCAAAGCAAAGGTCTGAATCCAAGAATACTCTATCCAGCAAGATTATCAATCAAAATTGAAGGGGAAATCAGGAGCTACACAGACAAAAAAAAAAGGCTAAGGGAGTTCATCACTACCAAGCCAGCAATGCAAGAAATGCTAAAGGGAATGCTATAAAAAGAAGAAATAAAAAGGTAAGAAAGAACACAGGCACAAAAATAGAAATGACTACAAACAAGTACCTTTCAATAATAACTTTAAACATAAATGGACTAAATGCTCCAATCAAAAGACATCAAGTGGCTGAATGGATAAAAAGACATGACTCATATATATGCTGTCTACAAGAGACCCACCTCAGAACAAGGGACTCACACAGACTGAAAGTGAAAGGATGTAAAAATATCTTTCAAGCAAATGGAAATGAAAAAAAAGCTGGGGTAGCAATACTTATATTGGGCAAAATAGACCTAAAAGTGAAGGCCATAACCAGAGATAAGGAAGGTTACTTCATAATACTAAAGGGATCGATACAACAAGAGGATATAACCCTGACAAACATATATGCACCCAATGCAGGAGCACCCAAATACATTAAAAAAAAAACTCCTGGAAGATATCAAGGGAGAGATTGACAACAATAAAATCATAGTAGGGGACTTAAACACACCACTGACATCATTGGATAAATCCTCTAGACAAAAAATCAGCAAAGAAACAGCAATCCTAAATGACTCACTAGATCAGATGGACTTAATAGACATCATCAGAACATTTCACCCCAAAGCCACAGAATATACGTTCTTCTCAAGTGCACATGGGACATTTTCAAAAATCGACCACATATTGGGTCATAAGCAAAGTGTCCCCACATTCAAGAAGATTGAAATCATACCAAGCATCTTAGACCACAATGGCATAATATTAGAAATAAACTACAATAAAAACAATCCAAAAAACTCAAACACTTGGAAGCTGAATAGCATGCTATTAAATAATGATTTGGTTACCAATGAGATCAATGAAGAAATTGAAAACATCCTAGAAACTAATAACAATGAAAATACAACAAGCCAAAATTTATGGGACACAATGAAAGCAATCCAGAAAGGGAAGTTTATAGATCTACAGGCCTACCTCAAAAAACAAGAAACAACAATAGTAAATCATCTAACTCTACAACTCAAAGAATTAGAAAGAGAGCAGCAAGAAAAGCCCAGAGTAAGCAGAAGGAAGGAGATAATAAAGATCAGAGCAGAAATAAATTACATAGAGACCAAAAAGAAACAATACAAAAGATCAATGAAACCAAGAGCTGGTCCTTTGAAAGGATAAACAAGATTGATGAACCTCTAGCCAGACTCACCCAGAACCAAGGAGAGAGGACCCAAATAAACAAAATCACAATGAAAGAGGTGAAATAACAACAGACCCCACAGAAATTCAAAGGATTGTTAAAAAAAAATACTATGGACAACTCTACTCCAACAAACTAGACAACCTGGAGGAAATGAACATATTCTTAGAAAAATAAAACCTTCCAAAACTCAATCAGGAAGAATCTAAAAATCTCAATAGTCCAATAACTATGGAAGAAATTGAAGCAGTCATCAAAAAGCTTCCATCAAACAAAAGCCCAGGACCAGACGGCTTCACAGGGGAGTTTTACCAAACATTCAAGGAAGACCTAAAACCTATCCTCCTCAGACTACTACAAAAAATTCAACAGGAAGGAACACTTCCAAGCTCATCCTATGAAGCCAGAATCACCCTGATACCAAAACCAGATAAAGACAACATAATGAAAGAGAATTATACGCTGATATCCCTCATGAACATAGATGCCAAAATCCTCAACAAAATTCTAGCAAATCGGATCCAGCAATACATCAGAAAGATCATACACCATGACCACGTAGGATTTATCCCAGGGTGCAAGGATGGTACAATATCCACAAATCAATAAACGTGATACAGCACATAAACAAATTGTGAGATAAAAAATCACATAGTCATATCAATTGATGCAAAAAAAAAAAAAAGCATTTGAAAAAATCCAACACCCTTTCTTGATAAAAACTCTCAGCAAGGTAGAAATAGAAGGATCATACCTCAACATAATAAAAGCCATATATGACAAACCCACAGCCAACATCATACTCAATGGTCAAAAACAAAAACCACTTCCCCTAAGAACAGGCACAAGACAGGGATGCCCACTCTCACCACTCCTGTTCGACATAGTACTGGAAGGACTAGCCATTGTGATCGGACAAGATGAAGAAATAAAAGGCATCCAAATTGGAAAAGAAGAAGTAAAATTGTCCTTATTTGCAGATGACATGATACTGTACATAGAAAACCCTACAGACTCCATAAAAAATTATTAGACTTAATAAACGAATTTGGCAATGTAGCAGGATACAAAATTAATGCCAAGAAATCTATGGCATTTCTTTACACCAATAGTGAACTTACAGAAAGTGAAACTAAAAAAGCAATCCCATTTACCATTGCACCAAAAAAATTAAGATACCTAGGAATAAACTTAACTAAGGAGGTAAAAGACCTATATGCAAAAAACTACAGGACACTGAAAAAAAAGATAGAGGAAGACATAAGCAGATGGAAGAACATACCCTGTTCATGGATTGGTAGAGTCAACATCATCAAAATGTCCATACTACCCAAAGCAATCTATAGATTCAATGCAATCCCCATTAAAATACCAACAGCATATTTCACAGATCTAGAACGAACATTCCAAAAATTCATCTGGAATAAAAAAAGACCTCAAATAGCTGCAGCAATCCTGAGAAAGAAGAACAAAGTAAGTGGGATCTCAATACCAGATATCAAGCTCTATTACAAAGCCACTGTTCTAAAAACAGCTTGGTACTGGCATAAGAACAGACATATAGAGCAATGGAATGGAATAGAGAACCCAGAAATCGACCCAAACCACTATGCCCAATTAATATTTGACAAGGGAGTCAAGAGCATACAATGGAGTCAAGACAGTCTCTTCAAAAAAATGGTGTTTGGAAAATTGGACAGATACATGCAAAAAGGTGAAACTAGACCACCAACTTACACCATACACAAAAATAAACTCAAAATGGATAAAGGACTTAAACGTAAGATGGGAAACCATAAATATACTAGAGGAGTCCATAGGCAGCGAAATTGCAAACATATGCCGAAGGAATTTCTCCTCTGATAATGCTCCTAGGGCAATGGAAACTAAAGGGAAAATAAACAAATGGGACTACATCAAAATAAAAAGCTTTTGCACAGGAAAGGAAACCATCAACAAAACAACAAGAAAGCCCACTGCATGGGAGAACATATTTGCTAATGTTATCACCAGTAAGGATTTAATCTCCAGCATTTACAGGCAACTCATACAACTGAACAAAAGGAAGATAAACAATCCAATCAAAAAATGGGCAACTGACTTAAATAGACACTTTTCGAAAGTGGACATACAGAAGGCGGAAAGACATATGAAAACATGCTCAAAGTCGCTAATTATATGAGAGATGAAAATCAAAACAACAATGCGGTATCATCTCACACCTGTCAGAATGGTTATCGTCAAAAAAAATCAACAAACAACAAGTGTTGGAGAGGATGTAGAGAAAAAGGAACACTCGTGCACTGCTGGTGGGAATGCTGACTGGTACAGCCGCTGTGGAGAACAGTATGGAGTTTCCTCAAAAAACTAAAAATGGGACTCCCATTTGACCCAGTGATCCCACTTCTAGGAATATATCCCAAGAATCTAGAAACACCAATCAGAAAGGATATGTGCACCCCTGTGTTCATAGCAGCACAATCCACCATAGCTAAGATTTGGAAACAGCCTAAGTGCCCATCAGCAGATGAGTGGATTTAAAAACTGTGGTACCTCTACACAATGGAATATGCTGTGGTAAAAAAGAAGGCATTCTTACCATTTGCAACAGCATGGATGGAACTGGAGAGCATTATGCTAAGTGAAATATGCCAGTTAGAGAAAGATAAATACCACATGATCACACTCATTTGTGGAATATAGTGAACAACATAGGCTGATGAAAAGGGATAGATCCAGAGACAGAGAAGCAGCGATAAGACTGTCAAACCTCAGAAGGAAGGTAGGGGAAGGTGGGGGTAAGGGGGAGAGATCAACCAAAGGACTTGTATGCATCCATATAAGCCCAGCCAATGAACACAGACAACAGGGGGGCGAGGGCATGAGTGGGGAGAGGGTTTATGGGGGAAATGAGGTCACATATGTAATACCTTAATCAATAAAGAAATTAAAGATTGGAAGAAAAAAAAAGACACACAGACCTTATTTTCAGCTCCAGGTCTAACACATGCAATATGACACTAGACAAGTTCACTCACCTCTGAGCCTCAGTGTCATATGCATAAAATGAAAATAATGATGGATTTTTTGCAAATGGTGGTTATTTTGTAAACATTTTTAAAAAATGTTTTTATTGGTTTCAGAGAGGATGGGAGAGGGAGAGAGAGATAGAAACATCAAGGATGAGAGAGAATCACTGGTAGGCTGCCTCCTGAACACCCCCTATTGGGGATTGAACTTGCAACCTGGGCATGTGCCCTTGACAGGAATCAAACCGGGAACCCTTCAGTCCACAATCTGTCATCTGAGCCAACCGGCTAGGGCTTTACAAAGTTTTTTTGAGGAATATATATATACTAGAGGCCCGGTGCACAAAAATTTGTGCACTCGGGGGGGAGGTGGGGTTCCTCAGTATGGCCTGTGCCCTCTCGCAGTCTGGGACCCCTCAGGAGATAACAACCTGCTTGCTGGCTTAAGCCTGCTCCTGGGTGGCAGAGGGCAGGCCCAATCCCTAGGTGCAGCCCCTGGTCAGGATCAGAGCAGGGCCGATTGGGGAGTTGGGGCGCCGCCCCCTGTCATGCACAGAGCAGGGCGGATTGGGAGGTTGCGATGCCACCCTCAGTCATGCTCAGGGTAGGGCCAATAGAGGGGTTGGGGCACCGCCCCCTGTCACACTCAAGGCAGGGTCGATGGGCAGGTTGCGGCGCGACCCCCAGTCACGCACAGAGCAGGGCCGATCAGGTGGTTGAGGAGCTCCCCCCTGTCACTCACAGAGTAGGGCCGATAGGGGAGTTGGGGCACCGCCCCCTGTCACACACAGAGCAGGGCGGATCAGGGGGTTGGGGCACCCCACCCTGTCACACTCAGGGCAGGGCCGATGGGGAGGTTATGGCTCTACCCCATCACACACAAAGCAGAGCCTGTGGGGTGGTTGGGGCGCCGCACCATGTCACACACAGAGCAGGGCCAATCAGGGGGTTGGGGCACCGCACCCTGTCACACACAGAGCCGCAGGGCGATCAGGGGGTTGGGGAGCTCCCCCCTATCAGGCACAGAGCAGGGCTGATCAGGGAGTTGGGGTGCCTTCCCCTGTCACGAACAGAGCAGGGCTAATAGGGAGGTTGTGGCCCCGCCCCCTGTCACACACAGAGCCACAGGGCGATCAGGGGGTTTGGGCGCTTCCCCCTGTCACGCTGATCCTGGTGCTGGGAGGCATATTACCCTTTTACTATATAGGATAGAGGCCTGGTGCACGGGTGGGGGCCGGCTGGTTTGCCCTGAAGGGTGTCCTGGATCAGGGTGGGGGTCCCCACTGGGGTGCCTGGCCAGCCTTGGTGAGGGGATGATGGCTGTTTGCAGCTGGTCACACACCCTTCAGGGTGGGGGTCCCCATTGGGGTGCCTGGCCAGTCTGGGTGAGGGGCTGAGGGCTGTTTTCAGGCTGGTGGGTGACTGAAGCTCCCAACCGCTCCTTTTTTTCTTTTTTTTATTCTGGGCCAGCTTTAGCTCTGGCTCCAGCTCTGAGGCCTCTGCTGCTGAAAGCAGGTATCTGGTTTGTTTGGGTTCTATAATCGAAACCCTGTTTCAACTCCAGCTCTGAGATCCCGGCTGGCTGAAAGCAGGTTTCTGGGGTTTTGTTTAGCTTCTATATTTGTAACAATGTTTCAAACTGCAAGCTCAGAGGCCAGTAGCAGCAGGCGGGGAACATTGGAGTCCTCCGTCACTGAAGCAAGCAAGCCTCATGTTCGCTTCAAGCTGCCTGGCTTCCGGCCGCCATCTTGGCTGGCATTTAATTTGCATATCGCCCTGATTAGCCAATGGGAAGGGTAGCGGAGGTACAGCTAATTACCATGTTTCTCTTTTATTAGGTAGGATATATATAATTTTTTTTTCAGGTAGTTAATGTTAGTTATCATTCTCCCCCTTTAGAGACATTCCTCTGGAGTCCACCATCTCTCTGTTCTATTTGTTCTCTAGGCTACCATCTCTGGATTCCCTTCACCATCGTATTGGGGATTCCTTTCACTTCTGTCCACTGGGATCTCTTTGTTCTGGCTTTTTCTTTATTCTGAAGCACTCTGTTAAGCTTGCTTTTATAAGTGAGCAAAAGGAACATTTTTTTCAGGAACAACAATGACTGAATAATCTTTATTGTTGCTTCATACTTGATTGATAGTTGAACTGAGGCTGGCATTCAATTTGGAGATATTTTTCCTTTTTTAATTTAAAGATTTAATTGGCTTTATTAAAAGATTCATGAATCAGGCAACTGGAAGGCATCTAGCAACCAGAAGGGAATTTCTGAAGACATTTTTCTATTGGAATTTTAAAAGCACTGCTCTATATTCTTATACCTTCCAATGTTGCTGTTAAGGTCTGATGCCATTCAAATTCCAAACTGTATATTGGTGGCCCCTTCATTCTTTCTGGAATATTATAAAATCATCTCTTATTTTCTATCCTGGATATTTTTACATTAAAATTATATCCCTTAGGTGGGCATTTTTTCTGTCATTTACTAGAATTTTGAGACTGGAAGTACATAACTAGTTTCCCATACGATTTATTTATATATTTAACTAGAGGCCCGGTGCACAAAATTTGTGCACTTCGGGGGGGGGGGTGCGTCCCTCAGCCCAGCCTGTGCCCTCTCATAGTCAAGGAGCCCTCAGGGGATGTCTGACTGCCGCGGAGAAATGAGAAGCTCCCGCCACCACCGCTGCACTCACCAGCTGTGAGCCCGGCTTCTGGCTGAGTGGAGCTCCCCCTGTGGGAGTGCACTGTCCACCAGGGGGCAGCTCCTGAATTGAGCGTCTTCCCCCTGGTGGTCAGTGTGTGCCATAGTGCCTGGTCATTCTGCCATTGAGTTGAAACCGGATCTCCAGCATCCTCTGAGGGGTCCCAGGTTGTGAGAGGGTGCAGACCAGGCCAAGGGACCCACCAGCGCACGTTTGGGACTGGGGAGAGACAAGGGAGGTTGGCCAGCTGAGGAGGGACCACAGGAGGGTTCCAGGTCATGTCCAGCTTGTCTCACTCAGTCCAAATCAGCCGGACCCCAGCAGCAAGCTAACCTACCAGTTAGAGCATCTGCCCCCTGGTGATCAGTGCACATCATAGCAAGTGGTTGAGCCGCCTTAGTATATCATTAGCATATTATTCTTTGATTGGTTGAATGGCCAACTGGCCGACTGGACACTTAGCATATTAGGCTTTTATTATATAGGATGGTTACTGCTAATACATAGAAAAGATTTTTAACTTTTCTTTATTTACTTTTGTCTCCATTTCTTTTTTCATTACTTTTACCTTTTCAAGAGACATAAACATTTATTTTTAAAAATATTTTTTTATTTTTTAATTGCAGTCGACATACAATATTATATTAGTTTCAGATGTACACCCAATTAATTAGTGTATAACTTACTAAGTGATCATCCTGATAAATCTTGTGCCCATATGACTTCATAAAGTTATTAGAATATATTGAGTATATTCCCTATGCTTTACTTTACATTCCCATGACTGTTCTGCAACTACCAATATGTACTTGTTAATCCCTCCACCTATTTTACCCACCCCTATATGCCTCCTCCCATCTGGCAACTATCAAAATGTTCTCTGTATCTATGAGTCTTTTTCTATTGTGCCTGTTTTCTTTTTATTTTGTTGGATTCAATTGTTGGTAGATATGTATTTATTTCTACTTTATTGTTCATATTTTTTTTACCTTTTTTCCCTTCTTCTTAAAACAGACACATTAACATTTTATGTAATTCTGGTTTGGTGATGATGAACACATTTGTCTTTTCTTGTCTGTGCACCTCTTTACATAGCCTTTGATTCTATATGATAGCCTTGCTAGGTAGAGTAATTTTGGTTTTAGGTACTTACTTTTCATCATTTTGAATATTTTGTCCTAATCCCTTCTGTCCTGCAAAGTTCCTGTTGAAAAGTTAGCTGATAGTCTTATGAGAGCTCCCTTGTAGGTGACTCATTGCTTTTCTCTTGCTGCTCTTAAGATTCTTTGTCTTTAATTTTTGGCATTCTAATTATGACATGCCTTGGTGTGGGCCTCTTTGGGTTCATCTTGTTTGATACTGCCTACACTCTCTTGACTTTTAAGTCTATTACTTCACCAGATTAGGGAAGTTTTCTGTCTTTTTTTTTTTTTTCTCAAAAAGTTTTTTTTTTTTTTTTTCATGTTTTGCTCACTCTCTCTTCTCCTTCAGGTACTACACTGAAGTTAATGTATGCTTGAAGCTGTTCCAGAGGCTCCATTAACTACCCTCATTTTTTGGATATCTTTTATTTTTGCTCTTCTTATTAGGTGTTTTTTGCTTCCTTATATTCCAAATCACTGATTTGATTATCAGCTTCATTTTATCTACTGTTGATTCCCTGTAAATTAATCTTCATTTCAGTTAGTGTATTATTCATTTCTAAATGCTTTTTTATATAGCTTTATGTATATTTCATACTGTTGAAGTTCTCACTAATTTCATCTATTCTTCCCTGAAGTTTATTATGTATCCTTATAACCAGTGTTTTAAACTGTATCTGATAGATTGCTTATCTCCATTTTGTTTCGTTCTTTTCTGGAGTTTTGTTCTTTCATTTGGGACATGTTTCTTTGTCTCCTGATTTTGGCTGCCTCCCTGTGTTTGTTTCTATGTATTAGGCCAAGCTACTACATCTCCAAGCTTGGTCAAGTGGGCTAATGTAGGAGGTGTCCTGCAGGGTCCAGTGGCACAGCTTCCCCCATTCGCTCAAACTGAGCCTTCCAAGTGTGCCCCTCCATGCCAGCTGTGTCCACCTTCCTGTTGTCGTTGAGCCTTGATTGCTGTCGGTCAGCTGATCAGCTGCAAGGACTGGCTGTGACCACCCACCACTATCTTCCAACCATTGTGAAGGATCAGCTGTACAAGGGCCCACTCCACAGAGCAGGATTTACTTCCCTGGGGCTCTGGTGTCCGTTGAGTTCTCCCCTTGAGCGTGTCACTGTGGAGGTGGTCAATGTGTTCTGAAGCTGTCCACTGGGTGTACTGGCTCTGAGGCTTCCTGGGAGGTGCAGACCAAGATCAGCCATTACCTGTGTCCTGCCCAGGGCCACCTGGCCTGAGCTACAAAGCAGTCTTCAGATAGCTACTACTTGCACTGGGCTTGGATTTGCACAGGAGAGGTTAAGCTGCAAACCAAGGCTGGCTGCCATTATTGGCTCTTCCATAAAAATGGCCTGTTTTGGATCATGCTTCAGACTTTTCTAAAATCTCTCAAACAAGCAGAATATAACCTGGCATGCCCCTTACCTCTCACTAAGTGGCAGCCAGCCAATAGAAACAGTGTGGTGGGCGAGGTCTCATGAAATCACCATGGTGGGCTGAACAATGATAGCCAGGTTGATAGAGACTCAGATAAGATACCAGTCTGCTGGAGGGCTCAGGAAGAAAACAATGCTCTTCAAGCACTTCTGTCTGCAAGAAAGCTGCCCTTCCAGCTCTCACCCTGACTCCAGACAATTCAGTTCCTCTCTGTATATCCCCAGTGCCTTTCAAGCTGCTGGGGAGTGAGTGCAAGTAAGTGCATGTACAGGCCCTATAAGAGGAATTGCCTGATATTCCAGCAGCCCTGTACCTCACCCAGCCACAATCTTCGCTAGTTTTTACAGTCAGAAGTTATGGGGGCTTTTTCTCTGGCACTGATACCCTGGGCTGGGGGCCTGGTATAGGGCTGGAGCCCCTCACTCTTTAGAGAGGACCACCCCAACTGAGAGATCCTCAAAATATTTTTAAAATATATTTTAGTGACTTCAGAGAGGAAGGGAGAGGGAGAGAGAGATAGAAATATCAATGAGAGAGAATCATTGATCAGGTGCCTCATACATGTTCCCTATTGGGGATCAAGCCTGCAACCTGGGCATGTGTCCTGACTGGGAATTAAACTGTGACCTCCTCATTCATAGGTTGACACTCAACCACTGAGCCACTGTGATTGGGCATCCCTCCCAATTTTAAACTGCCACATGCGGATGCGGACCAGCTTGCTCTGCATTTAGTTTATGTGGTGCATCACATTAATTGCTTGGGGATATTGAACCAATCTCACATCCCTGGAATAAATTTCTCTTGATAATGGTATATAATATTTTTAATATATTTCTGAATTTGATTTGTTAATATTTTAGCATTTTTGCATGTATGTTTATTAGGTGTATTGGCCTATATATTGTTATAACATATTTGGTTTTTGAATAAAGGTAACACTAGCCTCATAAAATGAGATTGGGTGCCTTTCCTCTTTTTGAATTTTTAAAAATAATTTTAAATAAATAAATCTGAATTCTACTTTCAATGTTTAATAAAATTCACCTATGAAGCCATCCAATCCAGAACTTTTTATTTTTTGGCACTTTTTTGTTTGTTTTACTGATTCAATTTTTTTAGTAGTAATTGGTCTGTTCAGACTTTCTGTTTCCTTTTCACTCAGTCTTAGAAGATTGCGTATTTCTAAGTATATATCCATTTCTTCCAGATTGTCCAATTTTTGGCATATAATTTTTCGTAGTACTTTCTTATAACTGCTTCTATCATGGGTGAATAACTCTTTGTAAGGGTTATATTGTCTTGTTGGATTGATCCCTTCATCATTATGAAATGTTCTTCATTTTCTCTTATAGTCTCTGTTTTGAAACTATGTCCAATACAAGGCATTGCTACCTCAGCTTTTATTTTATTTCATTTGCATTTGCATTAAATATCATTTTACATTTCTTTACTTTCAGTCTCTGTGTGTTTTTCATTCTGATGTAGATTTCTTGTAGACAGCATATGTATTGGTCTTGTTTTCTTATTTATTCAGGAATCTTACATTTTCTGATTGGAGCATTTAAACCACTTACATTAAAAGTGATTATTGGTAGATACATAGTGATTGCCATTTTATTATTCATATTTATGTTCTTTCCCCCCCCCATTCTTCTTTTTAAAGAAGTGTCTTTAACATTTCTTTAATAATGATTCTGTGGTAATGGCATTTAGTTTTTTCTTGCCTGGAAACCTCTTTATTTCTCCTTCTATTTTAAATGATAGCCTCACAGTTATAGTAATCATATTTGTAGGTCCTTTTTTTCAATACTGTGAATATTTCATGCCATTTTTCTCTGTTTGGCAGTTTTATTTCTTTATTTTTTTAGAAATCAGCTGACAATCTTATGGGAGCTTCCGTGTAAGTAACTATTTTTTTTCTCTTGCTTCTTTAAAGACTGTGTGTGTGTGTGTGTGTGTGTGTGTGTGTGCGCGCGCGCTTTACCTTTGCCAATTTTATTATAATGTGTCATGGTGTGGGCCTTTGTGAGTTCATCTTGTTTGGCACTCTTTGTGCTTCCTGATTTTGTAAGTCCATTTTCTTCTCCAGCTGGGGAAAATTTTCTGTCAATATTTCTTCAAATAGTTCTCTCACCCTTGCTCTCTCTCTTCCTTCTGGTACCCCTATGATGTGGCTTTTGTTATACTTTAAATTGTTCCAGTTATCCCTTAAATTATTATAATTTTTTAATTCTCTTTTTTTGTTGTGGTTGTTCTGATTAGGTGTTTTCTACTACCTTGTTTTTAAGTCACTGATCCTCTGCTTCATCTAATCTGCTGTTGATTATTTTTAGTGTATTTTTATATTAGTTATTTTATTTTTCACTGGTTATTTTTTATGGTTTCTATGTTCTTTATAATGCTTACTATCTTTTTGTTAAAGTTCTCACTGAATTCATCTATTCTTCCCCTAAGTTCCTTGAGCATCCTTATAACCATGTTTTGAACTCTGTGTCTGATAGATTGCGCACTTCCATTTTATTTAGTTGTTTGTTTGTTTTTCTGGAGTAAGGAGTAAATAGGTAATTAATGCAAAATGCACAGCACAGGATTCGACAGGAAAACCTAAATAAATATTTAAATGGTAGCTATTCATATTATGGAATGAATAAAACAATGAACCTGAATGGAGTTAAATTAGGAAAGGTTTTATGGAAAAAATAAAAGTAGAATAGAAATTTAAATTATAATTGAAGCTTTGTGAAGTGGATAAGAGAGGGAATTCTTTCTCTACCCTCAGTTTTTTGTAAGCATAGCTACATCAATCTTTAAATGTGGATGACCAAGCTCTCTGTCTCCATGGACTTTCAGATTTGTAAACACCTTGCATAACAATGAAATAGCAGAATGTCATTAGAGGAGCTGCAGGCAAATAGCTTACAGGTGACATGGGGCTATATCAGCATTAAAGCAAATTTTATCTTTGAATAAACAATAGCTTCAATATAACTCCATTGAAAATTGAGCATGCTATAATGTTGAGCTATTCTTAGTGTGTATAACTTAAGTGGCTAATTCTAATTACTTGGCTTACTTGCCATAGATCTGCTGCTTCTGACATAGATGACCTCTCCAAGACTCTAGAAATTATTGGAAATAGGGAGAATGCAATTCTTGGAAGTTCTTATTGATTGATTAAGTAAAGCATCTGCTAAATGGATATCTAATTTGAAAGGTATACATTTAATGAATTAATAAGTGAACTGATTAGGTAAAGTGTTAAAAGTAACAAAAATGCCCTAATTGACTTGAGACCTATAACAGACTTATAGCAAAGTAAGGAGACTGAGTGGGAAATTACTGGATGCTCTTAGTGATTGTGGCAACATTGCTTTTGACATCTGCCTTGTCCAGTGTGAATTTGTGGAATACAACCACAGTGTACAATATCTCCAAAGGAATGTAATGAAGGATGCATTTCTATCCATACATTACAATATTTCCTATCCCAGGTACCCTTTCAGAAACTTGTCACTCCCCAGAAGTGGAGTCTCTGACCCCTCCCCATGAAACTGGGCAGGACTTTGTGACTGCCTCTACTGATAGAATATGAGAGAAGTGACACTGCAGCTTCTAAGGCTGGATCGTAAAAAGCGACATAGTTTCTACCTGGTTCTCTCTTTCTCAGGAGGTTTGTGCTTGAAAGCCAGTCATTGTGTTGTAAGAGACTAGACCACATAGAGAGGGCCATGTGGAGAAAACCTGAGGTCTTGAGCTATCAGCTAAGCTGTCTGCCAAAGTCAAACATCAACTTACTGGCCATGTGAGTGAGTCTTCTTGGAAGTAGATTCTTCATCCCCCAGTTGACCTGCTCCAGATGATGTCACATGGAGCAGTGATGAGCCTTCCAGACTGAGCCCTACCCAAACTGAAAATTTGTGATTAAAATAGATGATTGTTATTTTAAGTTTTGGGGTGATTCAGATAAGCAGCAATAGAACACCAGAACAAAAGGGGCCAATAGAAGATTCTATGGTGTATTAACCAACAGGCATGCTAATGAATCCTGGTCAAATGGTAGCAAAAATCAAATTTGTTTATTTGGTTGGATCTCCATTGCTGTGAGAAGTGAAGGATTTAGAACTGGAAAATATTTGTGCATCTATTTAAAACCAAATAATAAAGTCTGATCATAGTATTCCTATGATATCCACTCTAATGGATAGAGGTGGAGATGCAGATAATTATTCTTAATGATGAATGACCCAAAGGAGAACAAACCTGCATTGAGATTCTATTATGTTTGAGGCAAAATGTGAGACCTTTCATAATCCTTTTCTCAACTAATCCTCATAAAACAGTCTTACTCTTACTTTACAGGATCAGAAAAAGTTGTAGAAAATTATTTTTTAAATCTCACCCCAATGAGTTGTAGGGGAAAGATTCAAACTCAAGTCTGATTTTAGTTCTCAGCCTCTTTCCACTATTTCATCTTCCATATTTGCCAAAGATGACTTCTCTTAGGTTTTTGCACACATGTGGCATCGATGGTTTTTCAGTTGTTTGAGTGGATTATTTTTTTTTCAGCAGTAGGATATTTACCTTTCTTGGCTACTATTTAAAAAACAAGAATTTGCATTCTTGAAGCATATACAATCTAAGAGGGCTGCAAGCAGATGGTCCATAATTATGCTGTGAGACACGAGGAGTCAAAATTAAAAGAAAATTTGGCCACAGTTGTGGAGTGGTAGGCGCTTTGTATATATGTACGTGTAATGCAATTGTATGTCATAAATAGAAGTGGCTTTTTCTTCTTTATTAAATTAACCATTATCTGTACTGACGGTGTGCCTGAAGTAAAAGCTATTTTGTCCATTGCAAGAGTGTCTTCCAGATTTGAGTGCAGAACAGTGTTGTGCAAAACGTGCCGATTTCTGCCCTGATCAGTCTGCTGTAGAATCCGGTCAGAGGCGTGTGGCTCCTGCACAGGGAGAGCTCCCTCCATCATTTCTTGGAGTGAGAAGTTGTCCAGAGGGCAAAAGGTGAGTGTCTCTCCATCTGAGCATCAGAGGGTTCAGTGATTGGGGAGGAGTGGGTCCAAGCTCCTCCCTTCTGTCCTAGCACTGCCACTAGCCACTGCGACCTTGCTCAAGTCATTAACCCTTTATTTGTCTTGTTGGTTCCCAGGGGAAAAGACACCAAGCCAACCCCGCTAAAAACAAATGAGTTCTTCAGGAGAAGCTATCAGTATTTGTGTGCACCCAAGCCCTTTGTTATAAACAGGCCTCCCTTTACCCACTGGCAGCAATGCATTTCTTTCCTCAGCATGCCATTTCCAAAACCTGGGACCACCCTGGACCTGATCACCGCCTTCCTCGGGAACCACACCAGTTTGTCAGGTTTAATCTTTCTAAAAACCTGCACCTGCCAGCAAGAACCTTTTCATTTCATATATGTTGATACAAAGATTTCGCACATTGGCTTCTGTGTAGCTGTGATTTCATGTAAGCTAAGCAAACGGTGACGAGTTGACACTTGGGATAATGTACGCCCACTCAGATTAGCACCAATCAATGGCGTTGGCAAGTTTTGGATGAGGCTGAGGGGATGAGGTTTAAACAGCATGAGCTGCCAGAACAAGACAGATGGTCCGAGGCTGACATCCTTACCTCTTTATCTTAATGGACTCATTAGCAGATTTCTCTCCTTTGGGTCTCATTTGAGTGTCTTGGCTTTAAACGGCACCCCATAGGTTGCCCATCCTTCTGGAAAACAAGCGACATGCCCTTCTACCACCTGGCACAGAGATGTTCCCGTGTCCAGGGTCTGTTTAGCCAACAGGACCATTGGGGTCCAAAGAGTTAAGATAGTCTTGTTAAGAAACTACCATTTATTGAATGTTAAGTTCTGTAATAGGTGCATTATTTTATTTAATTCTCACAAGAACTCTAAGGGGTAGATTATTTTATTTTTGTTGTTGGTTTTATTGTTCTTAAGTCATTTTATAAGTGAGAAACTGGGATTACGTAATCTGCCCAAGAAGCACAACTGGTGAGCAGAAAGGGCAGAATTTGACATTGGCTCTATGGGACTTCAAAACTCTGAGGAAACTGCACTGCGACCCACATTCTCTGTACAATGGGTCTCATATGCAAGGACCGAGGCTCAACCTTCAGGATCCTGAACTGGTCCCTACACAGCCGTCCTTCCTACCTCCCTGCCTGCCTATCTTCATCCCTTTCTTTCTTCCTTCAGCCGCAAAAATTCTCAACTGTCTCTTTCCTCTTTTTTTGAAACAAACCTCTATCCTCAGGTGCTTTCCACTCTAACGCTAGGAGTGACGCAGGGTGTGGTCTCCTTGGCACCCTTCTCCTGCTTTCATCTCAAGATGTCATAAATAGAAGTGGCTTTTTCTTCTTTATTAAATTAACCATTATCTGTACTGACGGTATGCCTGAAGTAAAAGCTATTTTGTCCATTGCAGGAGTGTCTTCCAGATTTGAGTGCAGAACAGTGTTGTGCAAAACGTGCCGATTTCTGCCCTGATCAGTCTGCTGTAGAATCCGGTCAGAGGCGTGTGACTTCCGCACAGGGAGAGCTCCCTCCATCATTTCTTGGAGTGAGAAGTTGTCCAGAGGGCAAAAGGTGAGTGTCTCTCCATCTGAGCCTCAGAGGGTTCGGTGATTGGGAGGAGTGGGAAAAGGGCCCATAACTCAGGGAAAACCATTGATAACCAAAGGTTTCAAAAATCCTTCACGGTTTTTGTAGTCAACGATCCATCAAATAAAAGTCCTGGCTTCCTTTTTAAATTTAAAAACTTTTTAGTGATTTTCTTTCTAGTTGTTGTCTTTTGAGTTCTCCCTTAATTGACTGGCTACTTAAATTATAGCTGAGAGATTCATCCTCAAAGATTTTCTGAGTGTGATATTCTCAGTTCTGGTCTCAGCCTAATTTATAACCTGAACCTCAAGTAGGAGTTGCTTCTGCATTTCTCTATTCCTTTGCTCCTGGTCAGCTTCTCTGATTGAGGAGACTGCATTCCACCCCTGGCCCTAAAAGGTCATCCATGAGTTTTCAAACTTCAAGTTTGCAGATCATTCCCTTACTCAGAACAATCTCTCTGGCCCCGTCCGACAAGGTCCTGTCCTCTCTCTGTCTGTCTTGGGGGTTCTCCGTCAGAATGCTCTGCAGCTATTCCCTGCCTGGCTCCTCCCTCTGCCTGCACTGCCCTTGGCTACCTAGGGAATGAGAACCCACCTTTTCCACCTACTCAGCCTCTGGACTTTGCCACAGCCGCTCCTCCCACTTCAAAAGAAAAAATTCTCTGTATTGAGGTTTTTTTACATTACTTTCCTTGGTCTCTAAATGTTATGGTTTCTACTCTGTCTTCTTTCCCTACCACTCCCTTAGGCACAAATCCCACTGCTTAGTCCTTGCCTCTGCTTTTCAATTTTTACAATAACTGCCCTCAAGAGCTTATCCAGACTCATGTCTCTAGTTACCATGGTAATAATGATTCATAAATCTCCACATCTAGACACACTTTTCTAAAATTCACACCTGAGGATATTTATTTATTTATTTATTTATTTATTTATTTATTTATTTATTTATTTTAAAGAATAGAAAAGAATTTATTGGAAATCTGAACACATTTTAGAGTCTAACTCAGTATTTCCAAACCAGGTAGGCTGGAGGAGGGAGGGACTCTGCCCCCTGGAGACAGATGGCTGGTCCCAGCCCTGCCCCTCAGTGCTGCAGAAGTCATTCTAGGTTTACACCTTTCATTGTACAGGGCTGAGGGGAAAAGGCCAGCCTTGACCATTGCTTTGCTCCTCCGTAGCTCAGCTCCAAGTCAGGGCTCAGATACCTTGGCCTCTCACTGATGGGGTCCTGAAGAAAGGTTGCTGCTTACACAGGCCAACAATTAGGGCATCAAGGCCAAAGGCTTTGACTCAGTCTGTGCACTCAGGACCTTCCACACTTGGCCTCCAAAGGGCAGTGACTGAGACATTGGGGCGGGTTGGGGGGGGGGGTGAGTAGGAAGGCAACAGATAACTTGCAATGGGCCTCCACCCTCCTCACTGGGGCCATGAGGATAATCCACTGGGCTGTGGATTGGTTTCGCAGGCCCTGGGTTTGCTCTGGCCCAAAGATAGGAGGTCCAGCTGGACACCACGGCTGGGAACATGTCTTTGTGGCAGAGAACACGCGCAGTCAGGCTCAGCCTCACGGAGACGGCATCAGGGCCCACAAGCCCTCAGAGGTCAGCTTCGTCAGTGGGAACAATATCGCACGCATTTACTACAAGCAACTGAGGGCCATGTGCTCCAGCTGCTGCCAATGAATACCCCTGGTGGGTCAGGAGGAAAGGGGCAACCTAGGTTTCCACGGCCAAGACAACCAGTTAGGCTGGGAGAGGGACAGCCTAGGAGGGGAGGCCAGGCACTTACTTGACTTACCCAAATAACAATACCTGAAGGGTTAAGTCAATCATGTGCAAGCTTTAGTTTCTCAACAAGGAACCAGTAAACCTCAGGGCAGGGTACAGATGGTGGGATTAAAGAAGGGTGGTGGCCAGGCCCAGGTGAAAGGAGGAAAGGGGCCCATAACGCAGCCCTGAGGAACAGAAGTAAGTACCCCAGGAGAGGCCTGTCAGGGCCACCAGAGGGAACATATAATGCCCTTGGCATGACTCCAGGGGTCACCAGATACAGCACACACGGCTTTCTCGGCTGCCAGAACAAAGCCATCACTGCAGGCGCCGTGAGAGATCCAGGCTCTTGCCGGGAACATGTAGGTGTCCAAGGTACAGCCTGTTGTCAGTGCAAATGCAGCAAGTCTGGGAGGTCTGCTGCCCTCGCCAGCCCTGTTCTTGGCTCCTACCTTCCATATGTGGGAAGGAAGACCCCCAGAGCAGCAACCTGGAATCTGGGGAACCTCCGCAGGAACAGCCCCTGCCCCAGGAAGACGCCCTTCACCTTCCCCAAGTGAAAACATCTAACCTCAAACATAATTTCTCTATAAAATATCTGGCTTCTCTGAAAGTAATAAATATTTACCATATTTTAGAACCAAGGAGCAGCAACAGAGGAGGGAAGAGAAGAGAACTTCTGTGACTCCAACCCTAGAGACACAGGACTTGATTTCCATGTAGCTGAGGAGCTGAGCACAGGCAGCCGCCAGGGCTGCTCAGACCCTCTGTGAGGGTGGGGCTGGCACAACCTTCAAGGGTGGGAATGGCTGACTTTCGAGTTCTCATCTAGGGCAGAAGGCCTGTCATATTTCTCAAAGTACAGGGGCAGAGGGAGGAAGAGAGGAAGATACCAGAACCAAAGGGGACTACACAGAGCCCGAGGAGCCCTTCCTTCCTCCCAGCACTGTCTCCTTCCTTTCTCTGCCTCCACACCAATCTCTGGGCCACCAGCTGGAATGTCAAATGGTTGGTGGTAATGGTGACAACAAGGGGCCAGTTGTGGGAAGAACGGGAGGGCCGCCTTTGTGAACAGAAGCAGCAGGCTCTACCTGCAGAGGGCCCTTTTGTCACAAAGAGTCTACCCATATCCAAGGCCAGCGGGCGAGTCCTCTCAAATGCTCTCACAGGGCCTGACTAATGCGATGAAATCTCCAGGAGGGGCAAGGGCAGGGACTTCTGGGTCCCCACAGGGGAAACCAGCCTCCCCTCCACCTGGCTTGGAGCAGGACAAGGAATGGGAACAGCTGATGAGTGGGAGGCTCTCTGTCTCCTGGGACCACAAAAAGGGGAAGCTGCTGGTACTTGAGGACACCAGCTTTTACTGCAGAGTTTCCACAAAGGCATCAAATTCTTGAACGTTCTTCTTGTGCACAGCCAGTTTCTCTGGTAATGAGTCCAAGTGCACAGCCATAGACTGTGCCCCGATATCTATGTGGAGGCTGCTCAGCTGAGGGGGGTTCTGAAATTCACGATAGAAGGTCCCCAAGTTCATTGGAAGAATATTGTCTTTAGAAAAAGCCGGGTTGAAGTCAATCATGACAAAGTCGTTATGAGTATTGCCACTGCTGCTACCACTGGAGCCATCAGAGGGTAGGCTGCCCTGGAGAGGAGATTCAGTCTCTGGAGGATTCACCATGGGATCAACATCCTCCAGTTCTAAATTCCTGGGAGCAAACATGGCAAAGGGTATGCCAAACTCATCAGTGTCAACTGGTTGATGGGTTTGTTGACAAAAGCCTCCACTTTTCTGGCAAAGACAGTCTCCAAGACATCATGGGGAGAGGCCTGTCCCTCACTACTGTTCGATACAGTTTCAGTGTCCTCGCTGCTAGAAGGTGTGGTAGCACAGTGGGCCCCGTCAGAAGGGGTGTAGGTTGCCAATCTCTCCTGATCAGTCTGGGCACCTTGAGCAGGCTGGTAGGGAGCAAGAGGTACCCCACCTTCCTTCCCTGGAACCATTAGCTGGGATGGAGGTGAGGTGGAGAAAGAGGTGGTACACACTTCTTGAGAATCTTCCACAGAAGGATACGTTACTCCAGTGTCCTCACCAGCGGTTCTGTAATTGCAGGGGTGCATGGGCGAGGAGCTGGGATAGGGATGGTCCACAAAGTGATCAATGATAATCCCCATGATAGGTGGGATCCTCTCAAATTGCCTGTGGACATGAATGCCAAGTTAATTCTGTAAGCACAAGAAAGAGTGATGGTGCCCACGGGGGTGCCCACTGTCCCCACACGAACTGTCTGGAAACCTTCTCCTAAGCCATTCAGCTGAACTTCACCAAAATATATCCTGTATAATATGACATATTCATGACCTTGTTTCCTGGAGAGTCTATAAGCCGGTGTCATCCTCGTTATAGCCAGGAGAGACTTCAGCAGCAACGGCAGTCTGTTGTATACAGTGTAGGAAACTTTTATTTCTTTATCACACTTTTCATTCATTTCAAGACACCAAATTTCTAGTTCCATGGAATCTCCCCCAGAAGTCTTGAGTGAGACCTCCACACACATAGATCTCCTGACGGCAGGCAGCTGCCCTGCCAGTGCCTTCCTTGCTTCATGTGTAACCTCTGGAATGTCTTTGATTGCTAAATTGAACCAATCTGAACCCGTTGGGGATGAAGATGAACGAGTACAAATCTTCCTGCCAAGTCGAGCCTGGACAATCACTTGAACAGTCTTGAGGGCAAAAAACTTAATGAACTTGTCCAGGTCCTTTCTGTCCTGGGAACTGAGATCAGTTTCCATTGCCTATGGGAATCCAGAGATTTATTTAATGAGAACGGATCGCAGGTTTCCTAAGGTCGTTCCACTGCCAGTAAGAAGACAGTTGTGAACCTTGGGTCCCTTTTTTTACTAGTCAACAGTCACCCGCACCGGCAAAGCTGCAACACAAAGAGTGGCTCAAGGCTCTCTTACAGAGGCAGGGACCTGGGGCCAGCCAGCTGCGCCTCCAGGCTGAGGGTTCTGCGCTCTGGAGCAGCAGTGACAGCCAGGGTCGCAGACAGACAGGTCACCCCTCAGGAGGCTCATGAATCTAAGACCCCCAAGTATTTGCTCTTAAGACTGAGCGAGTCGTCGTACACACATATCAGCCGGAGCTCTTTAACTCTCCTCACAACTCAAGCGATCACTCCTGCTTTAAGCCCTTCGGCCTGCCGCTTCCGGGCACCGCCAACGTTAGTGTTTATTTTCACCTTTCTTTCTTTCTTTCTTTCTTTCTTTCTTTCTTTCTTTCTTTCTTTCTTTCTTTCTTTCTTTCTTTCTTTCTTCCTTTCTTTCTTTCTTTCTTTCTTTCTTTCTTTATTTTTGAGAGAGAGAGAGAGAGAGAGAGAGAGAGAGAGAGAGAGAGATTGCTGTCTCCTATATGCGTCCTGAGCAGGATCAAACCCACCTTTTGATGCATGGGACAATGCTTCACCCAGCTAGGCCACCTGGCCAGGGCTAGTCACATCTTCTTAATTCCAGATAACTTCCTATAGTAAATCTCTGTTTGAACTTTCTACCATTACCTATAATTTTTCATGTCTAAACTTTCCGTTTTGGTCAATAGCAATACTATTCTTCCAGACCCAATTCATTCATCCACTCATGTATTTTTTCTCTCAGTAATTAAGCAGTTGTGAAATGCCTATTCTGTGTCAGAGTCTGGACAAGGCACTAAAGATACAAAAATAAATGACCCGAATCTAACTTGAAGGTCCGCCACTCATCAGAAACATCTCCTACACAACCTTCATTCTCTTGGTTTCCAGCAACACTAAATGCTTTGGTCAACCTGATCTCTTACCCTTCACATTAGCATGTTTTTCTTCCATGCCCTTTTTATTGTCTTCTTCCTGCCTGGAATAACTTCTCCCAATCTTTTTGCCATCTAAAATAAACATTTCCTTCAAGTCCCACATATTTTTAAAGTTTCAACATAATGCTTTTTCCCTTCTCTGAATGCCTATGGATTTTGTGGTTCACTGCTCCCTTCTTCCCATTGTGATCATTGGAAGAAGGAAGGTTAGCAGAGACTGTCTTAGCCGTAGACAAATCTCAGAGTCGTTCAGTAAAGTTGTCATAAGCCAGAGCATATTTTCTCATCTGGAGCAAGATTAATTTGTCCCTTTACTCCACCATTTATTTATTCATTTCTGAGCTCTCTGCAAAGAGGCATGAGCTTCCAGAGGGCATGAGAACCTTGCCAGGGTGGCTGCCCGTGCTGCTGGACTCAACTGGCCCTGGTGGCACTTGCTGACGGGGTCAGGCCCGGCTAATAGAACAGCTGGATATGCAACACCTGTTCACAATAAAGGAACTCTGTCGTGCAAGACACCCATATGCTCACCCAACTTCAGGATAGATTTTTTTGAGGGTGCATCCAAACAGGGTGGCCAATAACCTCAGTATTCTTACAAGTAATATGCTTCAATGTTTTAAAGAAAAGAGTCATGTTGGCCAGCCCTACCATTTCTTTAACATCTCCTCAGTGGGTAATCATGAGAAGTCCTAAAGTTGAGCTCCCAGGTTCTGTCATTTGCCCAGGACCCCACTGATGACAGGCCTACCATTATTACAGGGTAGAAATCCATGAGATCCCAGGCCCAGGCCAGATTAGAGTGAGAGAGCCCATTTTATTTGTTGTTGTTGTTTGGGGGTTTTTTTGGTAATTATTTTTAAAAATATTCTATTTTTGTAAATCAAATTTTTTTTTCTTGAAATAAACATTAATATTTCAAGAAAAATTTTTTAAATATAATGATATTACCAAAACTACTGTACTAACATAGTATAATATTACAAAAGTTGTAGGAAACATTAAAAATCTGCAAATAACAGGATTAGTTCTATTATATTCTAAAATATTTTTTCCTCTGGTTTTATTTTTGTTCATCAGCTTATGTTCTTCATTATATCCCACAAATGAGTGAGATCATGTAATATTTATCTTTCTCCGACGGGCTTATTTCTCTTGGCATAATGCTCTCCAGGTCCAGCCATGCTTTTGCAAATGGTAGGAGTTCCTTCTTTTTTACAGTGGCGTATTATTCCATTGTGTAGAGGTACCACAATTTTCTAATCCACTCATCTGCTGATGGGGACTTAGGCTGTTTCCAAATCTTAGCTATTGTAAATTGTGCTGCTATGAACATAGGGGTGCATATATCCTTCCTTATTGGTGTTTCTGATTTCTTGGGATATATTCCTGGAAGTGGGATTACTGGGTCAAATGGGAGTTCCATTTTTAACTTTTTGAGGAAACTCCATACTGTTCTCCACAGTGGCTGCACCAGTCTGCATTCCCACCAGCAGAGCAAGAGGGTTCCTTTTTCTCTGCATCCTCTCCAGCACTTGTCATTGGTTGATTTGTTGATGGTAGCCATTCTGACAGGTGTGAGATGGTACCACACTGTCGTTTCGATTTGCATCTCTCAGATGATTAGTGACTTTGAGCATGTTTTCTTATGTCGAGAGAACCCATTTTAAACCAACAGTCTTCCTCTGGCCTCTGAAGATGTCCCAGATGTTGAGTGATTGCATTCTGAGAAACAGCTCAGCCCAGAATTTTCTTGGACAGACTATGAATTTACCAAATTACAGTAGCCACATGACCCAAAGAAAAGGGTCACAATGATAACAGGAATTCCCTACTGGTTCTCTCCCTACAAAAAGGGCAAGCCTTTGTTGGTGCTACAGCGGCCAGTTGTCTCTGCCCATTGGGCTACACTCCCTATCAAACCTGCAGTTTTTCCCAGGCAGAGCTACCTGCAGACCTCTCCTCAGCTAACCAGACAGTGGCCCTAAACTGGGAGATGCAGCCTGAAGGGATTGTGATGCCCACAGGTGTCTGTCCTCATGGACTTCCAGGGACATCAGCTGTGTAAATGGGAATAGCTCATTCCAATGACATCAAGTCAATGGTACAAGGTCAACGGCTCTAGCTACTGGGTCAATATCAAAGACCCTTTTTGCCACACTCTGGTACCCAGTTCCACACACCTTGGATGTGGAGTAAGAGAATGAGGAGAAAGGAGCTTAAAGCTCGGGGTTCTCATTCTGATAGAGTGTTTAATTCCCAGTGTGAGCTTGTGAAGTCAATGATTCTCTCTAGGTCTCAGTATATCTATTTGTAGAATGGAATTGCCTTTATATCATAAGCTATTCAAGGGCTTGGAGAAACCACGGGGAGGGGCATCTCACAGGAGTGCAGGGAGGAGGCCTTTGCTTGTGATGGAGCTTTTTCTGCAGTGAGTGCTCATCGCTGCATGCCCTGGCCCTAGAAGAATAAATGGCATATCTTAGGCCCTCTGTATGCACCACATGATAACACAAATGAAGTGAGGCATCTGCAGTAACTCATTCTCTCAAAAGCCATGTATGAGATTTCAGAACTAAGAGAACAGCTAAGTTTATTTTTTGTTTTCCTATTCCCTTTCCAGTGCTCGGTTTATAAACATCTCAGCTTGGACCAAAGTCTGAGACACACTCCCCCTCCACCCCCACAACCCACCTAGTTTGCTGTGTAAGGAGAACTATGTGTGATTGTCTTGGGACCCTTGTTATTCAGAACAGTTACATTAAGACTCAATGTCATTGTTGCTCTGGGGTGTGGGGTATGGATCATGGTGGAAGAGGAGGACTCAGAAGTTAGGGTCATAAGTCTGGGGCCTACTTAGCCTCCTTTCAAAGCTCTATGCTTTGCCCAAGCTCAGGCCTGGAATTGCTCGCTTCAGGTCTCTCTCAGGAGGCTGGGAACAGGAGGATGGGTGCAGTGGTCGGCAAACTGCGGCTCGCGAGCCACATGCAGCTCTTTGGCCACTTGAGTGTGGCTCTTCCACAAAATACCAAGTGCAGGCGTGCACGTACAGTGCGATTGAAACTTCGTGGCCCATGCGCAGAAGTCGGTATTTTGTGGAAGAGCCACACTCAAGGGGCCAAAGAGCCACATGTGGCTCACGAGCCACAGTTTGCTGACCACTGGGTTAGGGCAATGGAAGAAATCAAAGCTTGTTGCCTGGAGCTAGAGCCTTCAGCTGCCCAATGTTGTGCCTTGCCAGCCTTTCTCTGTCATAGACAACTAATGGCAGAGAGCACCTGCACCCATCTCTACAGAACCAAACAACAGGGCGCCTGCCTCTCTCGTGCAGTGGATGCAGAGTGTGAGAGGGGAAGGCACTTTTGATGGCCACTGTGCCTGCCTTTGCAGTTCCTCCGGAGTTCCCCGTGGAACTGCAAGGGCTCGAGTGAAATCAGAAACAGAGCTCTTGTCTTGCCATGAAGCTTTCTTTTTGTCACCAAGGGGTAGGAAGATACTGATGTCTTCCCTGTGGGTTAGTTATTTATTTGTTTTCTGTCACACTCACACCCATCCTTCTATAATCTGTTCAAATTTCTATGCCAGCTACCTTCTAAATTAATTCTGTACATTAGGAGGCATTCGTAGAAGATCAGAAGTTAGAAGTGGAGAGAAGTTCCCAGCACATGTGACAGTGATCATTCCTTGATGTTTCTAGTGGTGACCATGTGGTGCCGTCTACATGAGGTCACCAGCTGTTGGGTGGTCCACCCCAGGGCTACAGTATCTGCTCAGTATCACCCTCTCCCATGGTAACTGCACTGTGCACAATACCTTCCCTAACTAGCTCAGCAGTCAGTGTAGTGTGCTCTGCACTCTGGAAATGCCAGCTCCTTCATTTTTATTCTCTGCCATAGTTTATTTCTGTAATAAATAATTTCTGGGTTATTTCCTCCTCCCTTTGCCTGGTTTCATCTCTTTAAATATATATGTATTTCAGAGAGGAAGGGAGAGGGAGAGAGGGAGAGAGAGATAGAAACATCAATGAGAGAGAATCATTGATTGGCTGCCTCCTGCACACCCCCCAATGGGGACCAAACCCAAAACTTGGGCATATGCCCTTGACTGGAATCGAACCTGAGACCCTTCACTCTGCAGGCCCATGCTCTACCCACTAAGCCAAACTGGCTAGGTTTTTATAACTAGCTCTGTGTATTACACTCTTTTTGTTTGTTCTTCTAGTTATACTCTTATTGATACACAAAAATTAAGGTAGAAAATGATTTGCTCAATTTCCCCCAAAAGATATAGGAAGAAAATATCTATATATATATATATAAAGGCTAATATGCTAAGTGTCCCTCTGACTGTCCGACCAGTTGCTATGATGCACACTGACCACCAAGGGGCAGATGCTCAACACAGGAGCTGCCATGACACGCACTGGCCATTTACAAAGAAACAGCACTGAGGACATGGCGCCCACAAAGCAACACTCAGCTTCTCCCAGGTGGGACACAGGCCCCGCCACCACCCTGGAGTGACAGCTCATCAAATCGCAGCCAAACTGCCAAGACCCCATGGGGCAAAATGCAGCCCACAGCCCAGCCCAGCCCAGAAGTGGTGGCTGTGGGTGCTGGGTAATGACGTCACGTAGCAACGACCAGCTTCCTCTCCCTAGCGACTAGCCTCCTTGGAGTTTCTTCAGCCCAGGAACACGACTTGCTCTATAGCCAGGTGCAAACATTTGACACTGTAACCAAATGTCTGTGAAGCGTTTTCATGCGCTTCATCTCATTTGGTCCTCACAGAAGTCCTGGAGTAAGTATATAGGAGGCTCGGTAGAATCCTATTTTCTTTTCATTAGCTGGAAAATGGAGATTTAGAAAGCTTAGAAACTTGACCCAACTGCAAAGAAGTAAGAAATGGTGGACCTTGAAAATGACTTCAGGTTTTCTCACTGCACAGAATTTAGTCAAACACTGCTGCAGTTAAATATTTTACCCTTTGTTCTCCCTACGTGATCTACAATAATAATCTGCTTCATGCTGGCATTTACTGGTGTGTTTCTGACAATTACCTGAAAGAGAAGTTGGGGTGCTTCACTGGGCTGGGAAAAGTTTAGCTAAATCAGAAAGCAGGTCTAATTAAGCAAGTTTATCTATATACATAAAGCTCTCGCTGGTGCCAATCATACGTGTGTGTTTCCGTCTGTCATTATCAATCGTGAATTTGGTGGACACTTCTATTATAGAGAAAGGGTGAATAGTGATATTAAAATATTTCTTCTAATTAATTTCCTCTCAATGTGCATGAATTTGTGCACTGGGCTCCTAGTAATAAATAAAATTAATAAATGAATACATTATTTCCATTACAGTTTATTAACCATAAGATTATATTACTGTTTTGATATTATTTTTCTTGGGTAAAAACCCATTTCCATATATGAGAAGCTATCTCTATTGGAACTGAATTAATTAATAAGTCATCTTAAATTAATTCTGAGTAATGGTCCATATTTGAAATTGTACTTTCTGAACCAATAGATACATCTTGTTGCTATAATGGGTCAAATTTAATGTGTTATTTGCACACACACAAAAATAATGTCTTCCTCTATGGTCCATTGTGGATGTATAGCATGGTTTAGATTTAAGTGAAACAAAATGATTGAATGACTCCTGCTAGCAAATATCTGCATGAATGACATCATCAAGAAACCATTTGAGTTGTGATCTAAACGTAAGCCTTCAGCTGATGAATGATAATCTACCTGCCCATCCATCCAGCACAGGCAAAGCTACTGAGTTATTGAAGGTGATAGTCATCTATTATCATTGGCATTGCAAGATGTTTACAATATGTTTTTAGTGAAAATTGGTTATAAAAGTTTGTAAGACATAATTGCATTTTTTGTTTAAAAATATTTCCATAGAAGAAACACTGGAAGAAAAAGTAGAGATAATAGTGATTATATCATTAGTGGAATCATGTGTATTTTTTAATTTTTCTCTTTACTAAGTTGATTTTTTACATTTCTTACAATGAAGGTACATTAATTTTACTTAAAGGGAAAAAATTAAGTTATTTAAAAGACAAATAGACATGCTCTCTGATTGGTACCGCATGGGAAGGACTGTGTGGGAATGAGGAGAAACAAGGGGAACTTGGGAAGGACGTCTCTGAGACCCACCTTCCAGGTTAGCAGGTTGGCTCCTGCCTCTTTGGTACAAGGTCTTAGACGACCCCTGAGGCTCTCCAATTCAGGCTTCCAGGATCCAATATAAGAATCAATTCAAAGAAAATGCACTGGTGACCATCCCATGCCAAGGCTTATACAAGGTCCTAGAGACACATACATGAAGGTCTAGTACTTGTTTTGTCAAGGAATTGAGTTTCACTTTGGAGTGAAAATATTTCTCCTTAAAACGCTCATTAGCTGTGTCACCTTGAGAAAAATTCTTCTTCTCTTTCAGTTTTAGATATTTTATCTTTAAAGAGAAAGTATTTTTTTTTTACTTTGTTGCTTGGAGAATTAAATAGAATGATAAAATAATCCAAGAGAAAGGAATGGAAGGAGGGAGGGGAGAGAGAGAGAGGGAGAGAATGAACCATGTTTTGTAGGAAAGATTAGGCTTTCCGGGAATGAAAACAATTGATAGAAATGAAGAAGAAAACAGCATTCTTTTAAAAAACCCTTATCTTTAAGAGTGAAGCAGTGGATACAACAAGTGGGCTAAAAGTTAATCACAAGGAGATTTAATAATTTTGTAGTAACTCCTCATGGTCTTTGCCCTTGGTTAGCACACAAGGCTTTATCACAAACAGTTTCCATGTGATCTGCATGAGGACACTGTAAGTCAAAGGGCCTGCTGGGCCCATGTTTCCCAAAAACCTCAGATGAATGGGCCATCAGGGAGCACTGGACAAGGTGGGAGAAATAGCTGTGAGCCTCAGACACAGGTGAACACACCATGTCGGACAGGCAGATGGGGTTAGGGAAGATTACCTGACTACGATAACGTGTTTCTACCTTATAGAAAATCTGTAGTTTCTACATCTTTGTAAAACAAAGATGTGGAATATGTATGAAAACTTTATATGAGTAGCTTTTGTGTGTATTTCAGTTTATGTTTCAATGTTTACAATTGGAGGAACCAGAACCCATTCCCAAACCTCTTTAACCAAATGCTCTACAGAATAATCTTGAGAAGTATCAAATGCCAACCAACATCCCAAAGTGCACCCTGACATTCTTTTGTTCTGTAGTCTTATCTCCCAACTATGCTGAAAGCACCTTGAAGTCATGAGTCATGTCTCAATCTTCTTTTGTAGAAGCTTTTAATATAGTGTTGGTCTCAATAATTCATTACTTGAAGGGCTCACCAACATTCCTCTCTCACCAACATTATTCCATTATTTATGCCATATTTATGCTTACATTGTACAATTATCCAACATAGTAAATAACCAACCATAGTAAATCAAAATAATTGGCTAGATTGAGGAATAATTATTTACCACTAGAAGCCTGGTGCATGAAATTCATGCACGGGTAAAGTCCCTAGGCCTGGCCGGCAAACAGGACCAATCTGTGAGGTGATCAGTGGGTGATCAGGGCCCCCTGCTCACACCCACCTTGGCCAGCCTGACGCTGCCCACTCAGCGGCCCCACGTCCGGCCACTGCAGCCAGTCGCCTCCTTCTGCGGGGCAACTGCCCCGCTCACACCTGCCTTGGCTGGCCTGAGACCTGTGGGGGATGTCCGACTGCCTCTTGCAATCTGGGACTCCTGGCTCCTAAGCACTTGCCTGCCTGCCTACCTGCCTGCCTGCCTGATCACCTCTAACCCCTCTGCCTGCCTGCCTAATCACCCCTAACTGCTCCCCTGTTGACGTGATCACCCCGAATCACCTCTGCCTTGCCCCACACCCGGGACCCAGGATTCCCTCTTCTGGCTAGTTGCAGGCACCCAGGACCTGGGCCAGCTTCGCCCAAGCCGGCCACAGCCACAGGGGACCTTGGACAGGCGGCTTTGCCCAGGCCACACCAACAGGCGCCTGGGACTGCAGGGTGGGTGACTTGTCCCTCTCCTGGGCCACAGGAGCAAGTGCTGGTGCCCGGGACCACAGGGTGTGTTGCTTATCCCTCTCCCAGGCCCCAGCCCCAGCCACTGGTGTCTGGGACCACAGGGCATGTGGCTTGTCCCTCTCCTGGACCACAGACCCAGCCACTGGTGTCCGGGACCACAGGGCATGTGGCTTGTCCCTCTCCTGGACCACAGACCCAGCCACTGGCACCTGGGACCACAGGGAGAGCGGGTTGTCCCTCTCCTGGGCCACAGGCACAGGCACAGCCGCTGGCGCCCAGGACCATGGGGTGGGCGGCTTGTCCCTCTCCCTGGCCGCAGCCTGGCTGGGCCCCATTCCTCTCTTGCAAGCTCATTTGTGCCTGGCTTGTCCCCATTCCACTTTCCCCAGTGTTGAGTGTCTGAGTATTATGGCATGATGGCATGAGGGCATGACAACCATTTGCATATTAGCTCTTTATTATATAGGATGAGTCATAATGGCAGGAGTTAGGGTTGTTTTAGCTGGAAAAGAGGAGACTTTAAGGCTCTGTGTGTGCATGGGTGAGTGCATGAGCATGTATGGGGGGGGTATGCATTTGTGTGTCTGTGTGTGTGAAAATTCTTAACAACACATACACACAAAGAGCTGTCCTGTGAAACAAATGTTTGATGTATTTTGTGTGACTTACGAAAGCAGGAATAGTTGGACAACTCTGAGATCATTCGCAAGCGCACCCTAAAAGAAGGAATTACATAGAAGTCTTAGCTTTCCAACAATGGGACAGACTGTCTCTGTGGTGGCAAGTTCCCCTTTCTCTGAAAATGTCTGAGAAGAGGTAGAATAAGGAATATTGGAGAGAAATTCCTGCCATTGGACTTACAGAATGCTGTGGCTCCTTCCAACTCTGAGATTACCAGGTAAAGTAAAAGAATATTACTGAACTAAATATATAACTTTTACTCTTGATTTGTGTATTTGTGCATATATGTATGTGTGAATATATGGATATGTAAAATTATCTAGATTTTAAAATACTCATATCTTGGAAATTTTCTCTTAAAAATATACTATCTAGCCGAAACTAGTTTGGCTCAGTGGATAGAGCGTCGGCCTGTGGACTGAAAGGTCCCAGGTTCAATTCCGGTCAAGGGCATGTACCTTGGTTGTGGGCACATCCCCAGTAGGAGATGTGCAAGAGGCAGCTGATCGATGTTTCTCTCTCATCGATGTTTCTAACTATCTCTCTCTCTTCCTCTCTGTGAAAAATCAATAAAATATATTTAAAAATATATATATACTATCTTGAGCTTAAATCTTTTTTATTAAAAATCCTGCTCACTTCTCCATGATGCAGTAAAAAAAGATAAAGTTTAAATTCCAGCTGTACCTCATACCAGCAGTATGACCTTGAGATATATGTGTAACCTCTTTGAGCCTTACTATCCCTCTTTTACAAATGATGAAATAACCAACAGACAAAAGAGCATCGTGAATATTAAGTGGCATGTTACTACACTGCCTGGCACATATCAGGAACTTCATACATAGTAGTTGTTATTGTTAGTGCTGTTTTTGTTGTTATTTTTGTTGTTATCATGGCTTACCATAACTTTCTCAGCACTTCCTCTTTTCCCCAGTACGTCTTCCTACTCTCTAACTTTATCTTTCAAGGCACAGTCATTTATCTTTGCATCAACATACACCTGTCTCAGCTCTTCCACAACTCTGTGCATGGCGTTTAAGGAAAATTAAACTAACAGGAGTGTGCAAGGTATGGAATGCACAGAGAATGGTAGGAGATGAGAGAGAAGTAAAACAAGAGAGTTCAAGAAGCCAGAACAGGCCATCTCCTTTTCCTCCTCCAATTCCTCACTCTCCCCTCTTCCATCAAAAAAGAAAAGAACTAGGAAGGAAAACCAGTGGAGAAAAACATACTGTCAAAAGATCATGAGTGGACCCTAGCTAGTTGGCTCAGTGGATAGAGCATCAGCCTGCAGACTAAAGGGTCCCAGGTTCAATTCTAGTCAAGGGCACATGCCCAGGTTTTGGGCTCAATCCCTAGTAGGGAAAGTGCAGGAGGCAGCCGATCAATGATTCTCTCTCATCACTGATGTTTTTATCTCTCTCTCCCTCTTCCTTCCTCTTTGAAATAAATAAAAATATATTTTTTAAAAAATGAGTGGAAACATTGGAAAAAGCAGGACCTTGAACTGGAAAGGCTTTGAAGGAAGGGAGATGCAAGGGAAAAACCACCAGGTCCAGGGTGGGTATCATGAAAAAGAGATGATTTAGAGAAAAGAACAAATGAGTCTCTGATGGCTCTAGTTTTCTGGGCTGCCATGTCTTTGCCTAAGCTTCAACTAAATAGAACTATAACTAGCTTAAAGTAAAGACAGCAGATAGGAACTGACATAATAGACAATATTGACTCTCTGAGAGATATAAGGGACCTTCTTAAAAGCATAACATTTTACATGATCATTTTTCAGGCTTCCTCTGGGTAAGTGAGTTCCTTTGGGGGACATAAGTGAATTGGCAATTCTTAGTGTTTTGTTTAAAGTGCACCGAGCACGGTGCTAGGAATCAGATACTTTTCTAAGCAGACAAGGAGGGGGAAATAATATAGCCATCGCCTGGCTGGCATGGCTCAGTGGTTGAGCAATGACCTATGAACCTGGAAATCATGGTTCAATTCCCGGTCAGGACACATGCCTGGGTTGTGGGCTCAATCCCCAGTGTGGGGCATGCAGGCGGCAGCCAATCAATGATTCTCTGCCATCATTGATGTTTCTATCTCTCTCTCCCTCTCCCTTCCTCTCTGAAATCAATGAAAATATATTTGTAAATAAAAGAACATAGGCACCAACATCCCCCATCTTTATCTTAAGGATCTTCATTAGCTGAGTGTCTAAATGAAGATCCAAGACCTACACTTGCCTCTCTAACACATCACTTTCTCTATCCAGTCCCTTGTCTGAAAGAATTAAACCAGTCTTATCTTCCCTCTCTCACAAGGTAGAATTAATCTACAGCCCTTGTTATGGGTTGGCTCAGCAAGATAGACCACCGACTCAGAATTTAAATTTAGGAACCTTTATTAAGCTGGCCAGCTATCTGCAGTCCCAGCACTCCATCAAAGCAAAGGATGAACTGCAGCAATGACTGCAAGCGTTACAGCCTATTTATTTGCAAAAACTACAAAGTTACAAAGCCTTGTTTACACAATTTGTTCCCGACACAGTATAGCATAATCACCTTCCTATCTATGTTCTCCGGGAACAGAGAGCACAGTCTATTGAGGAGGAACCATGAGACCATATCTCAAGGCCTGACCTGATGTCAGTACCTTCCTATCTGTCTGTTCCAGGAACAGACAGTACAGTGCGCCCTGATATGCAGCCCAGTACACCCTCCAGGCATTTACCCAATGAATACTTCCTCCTGTTAAAATCCCTGATTGGCTGCCTTCGCTCCATGAACTTGCCTCCTCCCCCTTGTCCTCAGTGTTGGGTCTTCCATGAGGTCTCAGTGATCTTCTTCTTTCTCAGATTACCAACTTCACCAACTGTTCTTTATTGGACTTGGAGCTTGTTAAAAGACCCAGTTGCAAAAGCCCAAACTGAAAATCTCCAAGAATAAAGCCTGAGAAGCATAAGTTAATGGCTGATTCTGATGCACATTATTTGAGAACCATTGGACTTGTGTGATTGTTTAGGACTTAGTATAAATTGCTCGTTACTGTATGATAATTTCTCATGAGTTTGATCTAGTCTCCAAATTTAAACCATAATCCCCTTTAATGCTTAAGAAGTAGGTGTTTTGAATCCCTTTTATATGCACACTAGTGGCCCACTGCATGAAATTCATGTGCGGGGAAGGTGTCCTCAGCTCGGCCTGCAACCTCTCCAATCTGGGACCCCTTGGGGGATGTCCGACTGCCGGTTTAGGGATTGGGCCTAAACCAGCAGTTGGACATCCCTCTCACAATCTAGGACTGCTGGCACCTAACCGCTCACCTGCCTGCCTGCCTGATTGCCCCTAACCATTCTGCCTACTGGCCTGATTGCCCCCAGTTGCCCCCCATTCTGGCCTGATCACCCCCAAGTGCCCCCCTTGCTGGCCTGCTCACCCTCAACTGCCCACCCTGCTGGTCTGACCGCCCCCACCTGTCCCCCCCCGCCGGCCTGATCACCCCCAACTGCCTTCACCTGCTGGCCTGCTCACCCCCAAATGCCCCCCACTGCCAGCCTACTCACCCCAAACTTCCCCCCCTGCCAGCCTGCTTGTCCCCATCTGCCGCCCCCCCCCCCCGCTGGCCTGATCACCCCCAACTCCCCCACCCCCCGCTGGCCTGCTTGCCCCCGACTGCCCTCCCCTGCTGGCCTGATGGCCCCTAATAACTTCTGCCTCAGTCCCACCACCATGGCTTTGTCTGGAAGGACATCCGGAAGGTCTCCCGGTCTAATTAGCATATATATATATATATATATATATATATATATATATATATATCTCATAGAAGATTTTAAGGAAAAATGGACAGCAATACAGTTATAGTAGTAGGGGACTTTAACACCTACTGACATCACTGGATAGATCTTCCAAACAAAAAAACAGTGATCCTAAATGACACTCTAGATCAGATAGATTAATTGACATTTACAGAACATTTCACCCCAAAGCTACAGAATATACATTCTTCTCAAGTGCACATGGGACATTTTCAAAGATAGAGCACATGTTAGGACACAAACTAAGTCTCTACAAGGTCAAGAAGATTGAAATCAGCCCTCGCCAGTTTGGCTCAGTGGACAGTGTTGGCCTGTGAACTAAGGGACCCGGGTGAGATTCTGATCAAGGGCACATGCCTGGGTTGCAGTCTTGATCCCCAGTAGGGGGCATTCAGGAGGCAGCTGATCAATGATTCTCTCTCATCATTGATGTTTCTCTCTCTCCCCCTCTCCCTTCCTCTCTGAAATCAATAAAATATATTTAAAAAAGAAGATTGGCCCTAACCGGTTTGGCTCAGTGGATAGAGCGTCAGCCTGCGAACTGAGGGGTCCCAGGTTTGATTCCAGTCAAGGGCATGTACCTTGGTTGCGGGCACATCCCCAGTGGGAGGTGTGCAGGAGGCCGCTGATCGATGTTTCTCTCTCATCGATGTTTCTGACTCTCTGTCCCTCTCCCTTCCTCTCTGTGAAAATCAATAAAATATATTTTTAAAAAAGAAGATTGAAATCACATCAAGCATCTTCTCAGATCACAATAGCATGAAATTATAAATCAACTACAATAACGAAACTCAGAAACATTCAAACACATGGAGGCTAGATAGAATAATTTTAAACAATGAATGGCTTGCCAAAGAGATCAAGAAAGAAATGAAAAACTTCCTGGAAACAAATGAAAATGAAAACATAACATCCCCAAACCTCTGGGACACAGTGAAAGCAGTCCTGGAAGGGAAATACATAGGACTATAGGCCTACCTCAAAAAAAAAAAAAAAAAAAAAAAAAAAAAAAAAAAAAAAAACCAAGAAAAACATCTAATAAACTATCTAACCCTACAACTTAAAGAATTAGAAAGACAACAATAAGAAAAACCTACAGAAAGTAGAAGGAAGGAAATAATAAAAATAAGAGTGGAAATAAATGACATGGACACTAAAAAGCAATACAAATGATCAATAAAACCAAGAGCTGGTTCTTTGAAAACATAAAAAAGATTGATGAACCTTTAGCCAGACTCATCAAGAAACAAAAAGAGAGAACCTAAATAAACAAAATCAGAAATGAAAGAGGCAAAGTAACAACTGACCCCATAAAAATGCAAAGGATTGTAAAAAAAAAAAAAAGAGAGAGAGAGAGAGAGAGAGAGAGAGAAAGAAAAAGAAAAGTACTATGAAAGACTATATTCCAACAAACTGAACAACCTTGATGAAATGGACATATTCCTAGAAAAATACCATCTTCCAAAACTCAAACAAAAAGAATCAGAAAGCTTGAAACATAAACAACTGATGAAATTGAAGCAGTGATAAAAAATAAAAATTAAAAACAACTCGCAGCAAACAAAAGTCCTGGTCTGGATTGCTTCACAGGGGAGTTTTACCAAACATTCAAATAAGAACTAACACATCCTCCTCAAACTACTCCAAAAAATCCAAAAGGAAGGAACATTTCCAAGCTCTTTTTATGAGGCCAGCATTATCCTAATTCCAAAAATCAAATAAAGACACTAAAAGAAAGAGAATTATAGAGCAATATCCTTGATGAACATAGATGCTAAAATCAACAACAAATTATTAGCAAATCAAATCCAACAATACATTAAAAAGATCATACACTATGACCAAGTGAGATTTATTCTGGGGATGCAAGAATGGTACAATATTCACAAATCAATAAACGTGATACATCACAAAAACAAATTGGAAGACAAAATTCAAATGATCATATCAATTGACACAGAAAAAGCATTCAACAAAATCCAACACCTATTTCTGATAAAAACTCTCAGAAAAGTGGGAATGGAGAAACCACACCTCAACCTAATAAAGGCCAATATGACAAACATACAGACAATAGCATACTCAATGGGCAAAAACTAAAACCATTTCCCCTAAGAACGAACAAGACGGGGATGTCTGCTTTCACCGCTCTTATTCAGCATAGTACTGGAAGTCCTTGCCACAGCAATCAGACAGGAAGGAAAAATAAAAGGCATCAAAATTGGAAAGGAGGAAGTAAAACTGTCATTATTCGCAGACGATATGATATTGTACATAGAAAACCCTAAAGACCCCAAAAAACTACTAGATTTAATGAATGAATTTGGCAATGTATCAGGATACAATATTGATGGCTTTTTTATACACTAATAATGAGCTCTCAGAAAGAGAAACTAACTGAACAATCCCATTTACCATTGCAACAAAAAATTTAAGATACTTAGGAATAAACTTAACCATGGAGGTAAAAGGCCTGTACTCTGAAAACTATAGGATGTTAAAAAAAAAAAAAAAAAAAAAAAGGTGATAGAGGAAGATACAAACAAGTGGAAGAATATACTGTGTTCACGGATTGGTAGAATCAACATCATACTACCCAAGGCAATCTACAGAGTCAATGCAGTCCCTATTAAAATACCAACAACTATTTCACAGATCTAGAACAAACACTCCAAAAAGTTATATGCAACCAAAAAAGACCCCGAATAGCTACAACAATCTTGAGAAAGAAGAATAAAGTTGGAGGAATCACAATACCAGATATCAAGTTATATTATAAAGCCACTGTAATCAAAACAGCCTCGTACTGGCACAAGAATGGGCATATAAATCAATGGAACAGAACAGAGACCCCAGAAATCCACCCAAGCCATTACGCTCAATTAATATTTGACAAAGGAGACAAGATGATACATTAGAGTCAAGACAATCTCTTCAATAAATGGTGTTAGGAAAATTGGACAAATACATGCAAAAAAAGAAAAAGGAAGGAAGGGAGGGAGGGAGGGAGGGAGGGAGGGAGGGAGGGAGGGAAGGAACTAGACCACCATCTTATACCGTACACAAAAATAAACTAAAAATGGATAAAAAACTTAAATGTAAGCTGCAAAACCATAAATATCCTAGAAGAAACCATAGGCAGCAAAATCTCACATATCCCTCATAGCAATATATTTGCAGATACATGTCCTAGGGCAAAGGAAACTAAGGAGAAAATAAACAAGTGGGACTACATCAAAATAAAAAGCTTCTGCACAGCAAAAGAAATAAAAAAGTGAAAAGAGAGCCCACTGCATGGAAGGACGTATTTGGCAATGTACATTTAAAATATATAAGAACTCATACAACTTAACAAAAGGGAGACAAACAATCCAATTAAAAAATGGGCAAAGGACCTAAATAGACACGTCTCCAAAGTGGACATACAGAGGCCAAGGGACATATGAAAAAATGCTCAAAGTCACTGGTCATCAGAGAGATGCAAATTAAAACAACAATGAGGTATCAACTCACACCTGTCAGCATGTTTATCATCAACAATTGAGAAGTGCTGGTGAGGATGTGCAGAAAAGGGAACCCTTGCGCACTGCTAGTGGGAAGGCAGACTGGTGCAGCCACAGTGGAAAACAGTATGGAGTTCTCAAAAAATTAAAAATGGAACTGCCATTCAACCCTGTCATCCCACTTCTAGTAATGGATCTTAAAAAAAACCTGAAACACCAACCAGAAGTAATGTATGCACCCCTATGTTCATAGCAGCACAATTTACAAAGCTAAGATCTGGAAACAGCCCAAGTGCCCATTAGCAGTTGAGTGAATAAAAAGCTGTGGTACATCTACACCATGGAATACTATGCAGCTATTAAAAGAAAGAATCTCTTACCCTTTGAGTCAGATATGGAGGGATTGGAGAGTAACATGCTAAGTGAAATAATTCCATTAGAGAAAGACAAGTATCACATGATCTCACCCATATGTGGAATCTAATAAGCAAAATAAACATGAACAAAATAGATCCATAGACCTAGAAGCATGGGACAGACTGATGAATTTCAGAGGGAAGATGGGTCAGGGAGAGGTTAACAGGGGAACTTGTATGCATAGTCCATGGGCCCAGACAATAGTGTGGTGAAGGCTTGAGGGAGGTGGGTGAGAGTAGGAGGGGGTGAATGGGAAAAAGGGCAACAAAAAACAAAGGGGATGTGTGTAATACTTTCAAAGGTAAAGATACATTTTAAAAAGTAGTTTCAACATGAAAATCCCAAAAGCTCAAGAGTAGAATCCAGGTGAACTGCTCAGAGAGGTGGTCGCTTTGACCTTGAGAAAACTGTGCCTGTTTCCATCTATGAAATAGGGATAATAGGATACTCACCACAAAGAGTTACAGTAACAATTGACTAAAGTAACTGTTCATTCAATGTGGCTATCATTAACGTCACTCAGTGCCTCACGCTGGAGGCCTGGCTCCATGGCACAGTAGCCTGGCCTCACCAACAGTAATTTAGCCACCAACTCCGATGGCCTTTTCTCCAGCATCTGATTTAACTTGTGAGCCGCTGTAACCTTCTCAAAGCTCATATGAAAGAAAATACTTCCACGCACACTTAACACATGTGCACACACATATGTATATCATATAGATGTCCATATATAGATGTCCATATCCATCTTCCCACTTTTCAAATGAACTGTTTTAAATGCATTTTAAGTCATCAAACAACATGAAACTGGCTGGCACCTGAGGGTGTGGGCAGTCCCTTTGGCAGATCCTGCACCTGCTGCGAGGGCCGCCTGGGCAGGTCTGCGAGCTTAACCTGGAGACCCCGCTCCTCTCCTTCCCCCTCTCACGGGGATGGGAACACAGGCCCTGCCGGTGAGTCCGGCCGCCTGTGTAGGCGGCTGGGAGGTGGGGGGGGGAGGGGGTGTTGAGAGTGGAAGCGCGTGTCCAAAACGCCTGCCTCCTGTGTGTGACGCGCTCACATCGTTGCTCGGGAGGTCACGGCACTGGGAGAGGCCGCACTGTCTACACTGCAAACGTCTCCACACTGACTTGCATCTCCCGGAGCCTAAGCCAGCATATGGATCCCAGCGTGGCTGTGCTGGGGACGGGCCCTGGGGCAATCGATTGATGAAGGTTTAGGTTGGGAGCCTCAGCCACAGGAGTGGTGTCCCTATAAGAAGAGACAGGCACAGGGAGGCCTGTGCACAGAGAAACGCCACGTGAGGGCCCGGCCGGAGGCGGCCGCTGCCCGCCCAGGAGGAGGCCTGGAGAGAAACCTCTGCCCGCGCTGCCCTGGCGCCCGCCCTGGGGGACTGCGAGGAGCCAGTCTCTGCCTTCATCCAACCCAGCGACCTGCAGCAGGGCCTGTGGAGCCAGGGGGACCGCCCCGGGGCCAACCCCGCAAGACGGAAGTTCTCCGCAGTAACAGCAGCATCTGCACACAGACCAAGGAGCGGACCGACCACGCAGGAGGGGGGGAGTGGGGAAGGGGGGAGGCTGCTGGGGGCGCCCTGGCCAGGGCGGCAGGAAGCAGGAGCGGTGGGCGGAGAAGGCTGCCCGGCGGAGGCAGTGGGCACCGGGCGCTGGGGTGGCCGCCGGCAGCCCCTGGACCACAGGCTGGGGCCGCTGCAGCTCCTGGGTCGGGGTGGCAGGTCAGGCTGGGGTGGCAAAGAGACGCCGGGCTCTGGAGCCTCCCCAAGTCCTCGCGCTCCAAGTCCGATCCCCGGAACTGGCCCTTAAACTGGGCATGAAGCCATCCACTTGGCCGGCAGCGCTTTGTGGGAGGAACTCCGCTGGGCCCCGGGCAGCTGGGCATGCTCTCAGCAGCAGCCTTTTTAAGGAATATACCAGCAGTCCTGCTGCAGACGCGGTCAGAGGCGAGGGTCAGCCTGGCAGAGCCCAGGGCTCAGGACCCCGCCAGGGCTTCCGGTCACTCCTGCGTGGTCTGGATGGAAGAGTCAGACTCAGGCAGCGCTCACTACTGCCGCCCCTCTACCCAGCCCCTAAGCCAGTGGTTCTCAGCCTTCTGGCCCTTTAAATACAGTTCCTCATGTTGTGACCCAACCATAAAATTATTTTCGTTGCTACTTCATAACTGTCATGTTGCTACTGTTATGAATTGTCATGTGAATATCTGATCTGCAGGATGGTCTTAGGCGACCCCTGTGAAAGGGTCGTTCGACTGCCAAAGGGGTCGCGACCCACAGGTTGAGAACCGCAGCAAGTCACCAGTGGGAAGACGTGTGGAGTGGAGAGAGGCCCTCCGAGAGGATAGAGGAGATGGGCCTTACACTTCATACGCCAGAAACCACCTGCTCACCCTGCTGGCTACACTGCACCGCCAGGCACCACCCAGCGGGCCAGGAGTTTGGAGCCACACAGGGGGCTGCATCCACTGCTCGGCCGCCCGCCCACCCGCAGGCCCTGGTGGGGACGCAGCCCGCTGCCAGCACTGAGCTAGTCCCCGACGCAGCCCCTGCTGCAGATGAAGCAAACTGTACCAGGTAGAGCCCAATGCGATAAACTGTCCAACAACGCAGGGTTGGAGAAGAATATTAAGGGGGGAGGGGGTGCAGAGCCCAAACAAGGCAGCCCTTGAAATTTACCAAGTGGCTCCTTTACTTGAGGACCATCTCCTTAAATTACAGTCATTCTCTACTCACTTCAGGGCAGTCCAGGATGAATGATACGTTTGTTTCTGGCTGAAGAGATGCCAAGTTTAAAGACAGCTTTTCGTTCACATAACTGGTCAAGCTATTAGCCAGAAATCCTCCTCCTTTTAGGGACCAAGAGAGGCTGGTGTAACCCTGATCCTCAAGTGTGAGGGACCTGCTCCAGAGCAGACGCCACTGTAAAGCCTCTTTGGACAGCGGGAGGTAAGAGCAGTGACAGCCGCCTGTCTTCTGGGGCTGAGCCCCCTCCCCGGGCATCTCTGCCGTTCTCTGTGGCCTGGGCACAGTTGCCAGACACAGACTTTTGGACAAGGTTACATCCAATGATAAAATTGTAACACACGAAAGAAAGGGGTTAAGTTAACCACCTGAGACCAAATAGCTAGTGGGTATGTGGGGCAATGGGGCCACACCTACGCCCAGGCCAGGGTTACCAGGATGTCCTAGCTTTTAGCATTAGCTCTGCACACCAGGGAGCAGAAAGCCCGGCAGCGCCCTGGATAACAAATACCTTTGCCCCTGTAAGAAACCACCATGGCATGTACCCGAGGACCTTCCTCTCCGGGGTGCCCTACCCACGTTGCCTGGGTAATTTTGGTGATGCTTCCTTGGGTGAAAGCCTGGAGAGCAATGGTCCTCCCTGATGGTTGCTCTCTTTCATGTCTTTGTTTTGCTGAAAGTGGGAGGAGCCAAGTAGGTTAGTAACAGGTACCAAAAGGGGTGGAGACAAACATGGGGGTACATGCCCAGCACAGCTCTGGCCCCATCTTCCTTTGGAGGAGAAATAGCTCAGCACGAGCTGTTAATAAGTGAGCGTGCTCGGGGCTGTGATCGCCCACAGCACAGCTTCTAGAACACACCCAGTTCTCCTCTAAATGGTCGAGGCAGTTAGAGCCTCATGGAATCATAGAGGCTCCAACCAGACTGCCTGCGGGACGGGAGTTGTAGGAACGTGTGGCCAGGAGCAGGAACTATAGGGACCCGCGTTCTCCACATCCTCGCCAGCACTTGTCGTTTGTTGACTTGGAACCCTGGTCACTGCTGGTGGGAATGCAACGGCTGCAGCCGCTGTGGAACACAGTGTGGAGTTTCCTCAAAAAATTAAAAATAAATCTGCCATTTGACCCAGTGACCCCACTTCTAGGAATATATCCTAAGAAACCTGAAACACCAATCAGAAAGGACATATGCAGCCCTACGTTCATAGCAGCACAATTTACAATAGCTAAGATCAGGAAGCAGCCTAAGTGCCCATCAATAGATGAGTGGATGAAAAGCTGTGGTACATCTACACAATGGAATACTATGCTGCTGTAAAATTAAAAAAAGAAAAGAACTCTTACCATTCACAGCAGCATGGATGGACCTGGAGAGCATCATGCTAAGTGAAATAAGCCAATCAGAGAAAGATAAATACCACATGATCTCCCTCATTTGTGGAATCTAATGAACAACATAAACTGTTGAACAAAAATAGATCCAGAGACATAGAAGCATCGAACAGACTGTCAAACCTCTGAGGGAAGGCGGGGGAGGATGGGCAGGGTAAGAGATCAACCAATGAACTATGTACACATATGCATAACCCGTGGACACAGGCTTTGGGATGGTGAGGGCCTGTGGGGTAGGGGGAGATGGGAGAGGGTTGGAAGAGGTTAATGGGGGGAAAAGGAGGACCTATGTAATACTTTCAATAATAAAGATTAAAAGGAGAAAAAATAAATGTGTTGCCTGGAGCAGAGCAGGAGTACTGACAAGAAGGACCACACATTCGATGGGAGAGGCACCTCTGGCATCCCTCTCTTGGGAGAAGGAAGTTAGGGCCAACGGGCCTTTCTCCACAGCCCCAGCTCCAGCACTTACCTCGTCACCTGCCCTCACAGTCTTTTATTTTAGCAGAACGGTGATGTGCCTGCACCTGGCCTTCAGTTTTGGTTTCCCGAGCTCAGCCAGGGGCGCAGGCACAGAAAGGCCGAGTGCAGAGGTGAGGAGGCCGCAGGAGGCAGCTCCTCTGAGAGCTTAGGCAAGTGGAGAGGGGGAGAGCTGCCCCATTCCTGCTGGGGGGGAGGGGGAAGAGTTTTAAAATCTTCACATTTGGTCTTTGTAACAAACTTTGTCAAGCACCTCGGTGCTGGATCTTGAAAAGATTTAATTCTTTAAGAAGAGAATGAGTAAAAAGTTAACTTCCTTTCAGGTTCTCTTATCAAGAGTAAATAGTTTGCAACTTTGTGTGTTCTTCAGTTACTGACCCCCCTCCCTGGGACCCAGAGATCAAGTCTGCGATTGGGAGAACTCAACCACCAGGAGGAAACGCGACCCGCTGGGAACAAAGGTCTCAATGTGCTGCTCGCCAACAGGAACCCGATTCCCCCCAAACCAAAACCATCCTGAGCCTCAGCCGGAACCCTGCTGCCTCTGTAGGCAGGTGCTGAGCAATCGGTGAGCGGTGAGCGGCCCGACCCGGGCTGCAGGGTCCTCCCTGTCCAAGGAAATGGCCTGGGCAAGGAGCCAAGGAAGGGAAGCAGCTGGTGCACGCAGAGGGGTGAGCTGGCTTTCCAAACTGGGTTTCTCTAGTGTCCGCCTAAGTGACTGTCTAAATTGCATCTTATTTCTCGGCCTCGGTCCCTGCTCTGTGCAATGGGTCACAGGGTCACCCTCACCTGCTCACTGCTCACTCCCGGTGTCATTCCACCTTCTAGAGCCGCACCGCAGGGCAGAGTGCTGGCCTTCCATCCCAGGCCTGGCATCGGACAGGCTAACTTGTATTTCACGAGGGGCCTGCTTTTAAAAGAAAGCGAACTTTGCATTCCAATAACTAATGGGATGTGAAAAGACAATAGGTATTTCCAATAAAAGTTTTAAAAATCTTTAAAGTTTTACCCTCTGTGCATGCATTACTCACTCAAAAATAATTATTTACATTTTGAAAATCTAAGTAACAATTTTGGATCTTTTCCACTAATTCTTAATGTTCCATTGAATATGAAGACGTAACTTGACACATCAATTTTGGTTACATTTGCCCTTTGTAATTTATCAGCGTTCTCTTTATAAGCAGTAACTTTTTCACAAGGTACCTGTACAGTCTGGGGCTTCAACCGCCCCAGTGGTGGGGGTCCCCCCGCTCCGCTCCCGCTGGGGTGTCCACCTTCATTCAGCAAACCTGCCGGGAGCCGGTCAATCCTTGCTGTTTCAAGGGAGGTGGCATATATGGCATACGGTTCTTAATATGTTTGCTCACCTTCTTGGCGCTGTGTTTTAACCAAGGTCACCTCTCTGAGAAAGGTTGAATCCCCAGGTAGGGATTTCCCCCTGAAGTTAGGGAGGGAATAAAACCCCTTAACTAAGTGTCAGTCGGGTAATTAATCACTTTAACTACAAACAATCATGCTTAAGCTGCATAATCTTTACTCCCTGGAATGGAGATAAGAAACGCCCTAACCTTTGTAATAGAGATTGATAGGATTGAATCAACTGATATAAATACAGTCGTAACAAGGCAGAAAAACTCAGAACTTAGAACACAGAACTTAGGAGACAGGACTTAGAAGACAGGACCAAGAGAGACCGAACCTAGGCACAGAACCTACACAGAACGTTCTCTAGAGACAGAAGGACTTCGCTGGAGAGAACATGGCAAAAGATCCTGGACTGAACCTGACTACAGAAATTGGCAAGAGAACCTGACTAGAACCTGGTGACTGAACCTGGCTGGAGAACCTGGACAGAACCTGGCTGAAGAACCTAGCGAGGAAACATGGCTACAGAACCTCGCTGGAGATCCGAAGCAGAACCTCTCTGGAGATCCAGACCAGAACTTGGCTGGAGATCCTGGCTGGAGATCCTGGCTAGGCTGCTGATCAACTGAATGCTGTCTCCGTGTCATTCCTTCTTCGCCGACCCTGTCCACACCTTTGGGGACCCCTGGACCCGCTGGGGTTGGACCCCGGCACAAACCGCCTCTTCTGACTGATCCACGAAGCGAAGAAAAGGCTCGTTTGCACCTTTGAACCTTCCGGTCTCCTCTCTTGCTCCCTTGGTCCAGAGCCTGGGATTATAGCGCCATATGCAAATGAGGAGTGAAAACCAAACCAAACCAAAACCTCCCGCTGCTGGTCATCCATCCGGGAGGAAACGGAGCCCGTCTCCGCGCCACGGACCTGGGAAGGAGGATAAATCACTAAGAAATTATTTTAAAATCCATAAACTTTTTAAATCCAATATTTCATAACCTACAAATTAAGTTTATGTAGAAACTTTGAGACTATTTGGCACAGCCAAATATGTAATCTCCTATCTCAGTATTTCCTGCCTTCTAACCCTCCTCATTTATTATTATTTTTTTCTTTATTAAATTTTATTGGGGCGACATTGGAGCATATAGGCTTCATGTGTGGATTTCTAAGTTACAGAATCTGTACATAGTACCATGTGCCCACCAGCCAGAGCCATTTATTCTTAAAGTGGAATGTAACTCTGAGGGACCCAGCCAGACCATTATGGTTTTTATGGATTGAAAGTATTTTTATTCTTAGGTTTCAGAGTATCAGTTACTTACTTTTTATTTTACTTACTATTTTACTAAGATACTAGAGGCCCAGTGCACAAAATTCATGCAGGGAGGTCAGGGGTTTCCTCAGCCCGGCCTGCACCCTCTCTAATCTGGGACCCCTCGGGGGATATCTGACTGCCTCTAACAGTCCGGGACTGCTGGCTCCTAAATGCTCTCCTGCCTACCTGCCTGATTGCCCCTAACCCTTCTGCCTGCCTGCCTGCCTGCCTGCCTGATCACCCCTAACCACCTCTGCTTGCCTGCCTGAGCACCCCAAACTGCTCCCCTGCTGGCCTGATCAACCCTAACTGCCTCTGCCTCACCCTACACCCAGGACCCAGGATTCCCTCCTCCAGCCAGTCTCTGGCACCTGGGACCCAGGCTTCCCTTCCTCTGGCCGACCGCAGGCACCCAGGACCCAGGCCGGCTTCACCCAGGCCGCTGCAGCTGCAGAGGACTATAGGCGGGCGGCTTTGCCCAGGCCGCAGCCGCAGGCACCCAGGACCGTGGGGCGAGCGGCTTGTCCCTCTCCTGGGCCGCAGGCGCAGGCGCAGCCACTGGCACCCAGTATCACGAAGGAGATGATATTTATGGAATAGGCAACAAACAAGATAAATGTTTGTTGAAACAGTCCAACCTGAAAAAATGCAATAGGTTCTTTGAGAATATCTTCTATAGAGAAAAAGAAAAATTGTAAAAAGTTCCTATCCTGTGATTCAAACAAGGAGATAAATACTTTAGTCCAGGGGTGAATTCATGAATAAAAAAAAGTTTCTTGGGGTTCAGTGTGCTTTCTCATTGGCCCAATGCTCTGAGTCCCTTCTGCCAGCAGATCCACAACAACGTGGCCCCGTGCTGCTCCAGCATCGCCCTGAGATACTAGACTTGGCCAGACCCAGAATCAGAGCCGGCTGCTGGCATTGCACGGTGTTACCTGGAGCTTCTTCCTCCTCTGCTCACATTAGATCCGGCCACTCCAGGGCTCTCTGGGCGTGGAAGGAAGGAAATAATAAAGATTAGAGACAAAACAAAAAAAACTTCAAAAAATCAATGAATCCAAGAACTGGGTCTTTGAAAGAATAAACAAAGTTGATGAATCATTAGCCAGACTCATCAAGAAACAAAGAGAGAGGACCCAAATATATAAATTCAGAAACAAAAGTGGATAAGTAACCACTGACACCACAGGAATACAAAGAATTGTAAGAAAATATTATGAACAACTAACTATATGCCAACAAGCTGATCAATGTGGATGAAATGGACAAACTCCCAGAAAAATGCAATTTCCCAAAGTTGAATCAGGAAGAATCAGAAAACCTGAATGGGCCAATAACAACTGATAAAATAGAAGCAGAAAAAAACAAAAAAACAAGCAAACAAAAAAACTCCCAGAAAACAAAATCCTAGGTACCGATGGCTTCACAGGGCAGTTTTACCAAACATTCAAAGAAGAACTAACACCTGTCCTCCTCCAACTATTTCAGAAAATACAAGAGGAAGGAACACTTCTAAACTCTTTTTATGAGTCCAGCAGTATCCTAATTCCAAAACCAGATAAAGACACTACAAAGAAAGAGAATTAAGGCCAATATCATGATGAATACAGATGTTAAAATCCTCAACAAAATATTAGCAAATCGCATCCAACAATATATTAAAAAGATCATACACCATGATCAAGTGGGATTTATTCCAGGGATGCAAGGCTGATACAATATTCGCAAATCACATAAACAAATTGAAAGACAAAAATCACATGATCATATCAATAGACCCAAAAAAAGCATTCAACAAAAGTCAACACCCATTTCTGATAAAAACTCTCAGGAAAGTGGGAATATCTCAACATGATAAAGGCCACCATATATGACAAACCTACAGCTGACATCATATCAATGGGCAAAAACTAAAACCATTTCCTCTAAGAACAGGAACAAGACAGGGATGTCCACTTTCACCACTCTTATTTAACATAGTACTGGAAGTGCTAACCACAGCGATCAGACAAGAAGAAGCAATAAAAGGCATTCAAATTGGAAAGGAGGAATAAAACTCTCATTATTTGCAGATGACATGATATTGTACATAGGAAACCCTAAAGACTCCACCAAAAAATTTAATACATGAATTTGGCAATGTAGCAGGATACAAAATCAACACCCAAAAATCAATGGCTTTTTTTATACGCCAATAATGAATTCTCAGAAAGAGAAACTAAACAAACAATCCCATTTACCACTGCAATAAAAAAAAATTAAGATACTTAGGAATAAACTTATCTAAGGAGGCAAAAGACCTGTACTCAGAAAACTACAGGATGTTGAAACAAGAGATAGAAGAAGAAATAAACAACTGCAAGAATATACTGTGTTCATGGATTGGTAGAATGAACATCAGTAAAATGTACATACTACCCAATACAATCTACAGATGCAATGCAATCCCATTAAAATTTCAACAGCATATTTCACAGATCTAGAGCAAACACTCCAAAAATTTATATGGAATAAAAAAAGACCCCAAATAGCTTCAGCAATCTTGAGAAAGAAAAACAAAGTTGGAGGAATCACAATACCAGATTTCAAGTTATATTATAAAGCCACTGTAATCAAAACAGCCTGGTACTGGCACAAGAACAGGCATATAGACCAATGGAACAGAACAGAGACCCCAGCAATTGACCCAAGCCATTACGCTCAATTAATATTTGACAGAGGAGGCAAGAGCATACAATGGAGTCAAGAGAGTCTCTTCAATAAATGGTGTTGGGATAATTGGACAAATACAGGCAAAAAAAAAAAAAAATGAAACTTGACCATCAACTTATACCATACACAAGAATAAACTAAAAATGGATAAAAGACTTAAATATAAGTTGGGAAACCATAAAAATCCTAGAAGAAATTATAGACAACAAAATCTCAGACATCTTTTATAGCTACATGTTTACAGATACATCTTCTAGGGCAAAGGAAACTAAAGAGAAAATAAACAAATGGGAATATATCAAAATAAAAAGCTTCTGCACAACAACAACAAAAAAACACCAACAAGACAAAAAGGCAGCCCACTGTATGGGAGAACATGTTTGGCAATGATACATCTGATAAAGGGTTAACATCCAAAATATATAAGGAACTCATACAACTTAGCCAAAAGGTAGACAAACAATCCAATTAAAAAATGGGAAAAGTACCTAAATAGACACTTCTCCAAAGTAGACATACAGAAAGCCAAGAGACATATGAACAAATGTTCAAAGTCACTGATCATCAGAGAGATGCAAATTAAAATGACAATGAGGTATCAACTCACACCTGTCAGAATTGCTACCATCAACAAATCAATAAATGACAAGTGCTGGTGAGGATGTGGAGAAAAGGGAACCCTAGTACACTGCCGGTGGGAATGCAGACTGGTGCAGCTATTATGGAAAACATTATGGAGTTTTCTCAAGAAATTAAATATGGAACTGCCATTTGACCCAGAGATCCCACTTCTAGGAATATATCTTTAAAAACCTGAAACACCAATCAGAAAGAATGCATGCACCCCTATGTTCATAGCAGCACAATTTACAATAGCTAAGATCTGGAAACAGCCCAAGTGCCCATCAGTAGATGAGTGGATAAAAAAGCCATGGTACATTTATACTATGGAATACTATGTAGCCTTAAAAAAAGAAAAATCTCTTACCCTTTGAGACAGCATGGAGAGACCTGCAGTGTATCATGCTAAGTGAAATAAGTCAGTCAAAGAAAGACAAGTATCACATGATCCCACTCATATGTGGAATCTAAGTAAGAAAATAAGCTGGTGAACAGAGTGGATCCAGACACATGGAAGCACGGAACAGAGTGTGGAATGTCAGAGGGAAGACAGGGGAGGGTGGGAGGGTAGGAAGCAATCAACCAAAAACATTGTATGCATATATGCATGGCCCATGGACATAGACAATGGGGTGGTGGGGTGGGGGTGGAGGAGGAGGGTGGCCTGGAGGGGGCCATTGGGGGGGAAAGGGGGACATATATAATATTTTCAACAATAAAGAATTATTTTAAAAAAGAATAAAATGGCAATAAATATGCACTTATCAATAATCACTTTAAATATAAATGGCTTAACTGATCTAATCAAAAGACACTGGGAAGGTGAATGGACAAGAAAACAAAACCTATATACACACTTGTATAAAACACATACCTCAGAAAATAAGACACATACAAATTAAAAGTAAAGGGGTAGAAAAAGATATTTTATGCAAATGGAATTTCTTTTTAAAGCTGGGGTAGAAATATATACTCCAAAATAGAATTTAAAACATAGGCTATACTAGAGACAAAGAAGATAGTGCATAATGATAGATCAATCTAACAAGACGATATAACCCATGTAAATATTTATGCACCCAACATAAGAGCACCTAAGTATATAAAACAAATCTCATTGGACATAAAGGGAGAGTCATACAGTCATAGTAGGGGATTTTAACACCTCGTTGACATCAATGGATAGATTTTCCAGACAGAAAACCAACAAGGAAAGAGCGTCCTTAAGTGACACACTAGACCAGACGGATTTGATATCTTCATAGAATTTCATCCAAAAGCAGAAGAATATGCATTCTTTTCAAATGCACATGGAACATTTCCTAGGATAGACCTCTTATTAGAACACAAAATAAGTCTCAATAAATTGAAGAAAATTGAAATCATATCAAGCATCTTCTCCGACCACAATGATATAAAACTAGAAATCAAGCACACACAAAAACTGAAAAACACACAAAGGCATGGAGGCCAAGTAACATGTTACTAAACAATGAATGCTTTAACTAGAAGACTAAAAAAATTAGAAGATGCTTTGAAATAAACGAAAAGAACACAAACTTATGGGACACAGCAAAAACAGCCTGAAAAGAGAAATTCATAGCAATGCAGGCTTACCTCAAGAAACGAGAACACTCGGGAACTAATCATCTAACTTTATACCCACAGTGTGGGCTCGCCCCTCGGGCTGGCTGACTGTGCGGCCTGACCTCAGCACAGTGTACAAGCTGCTGCGTGTGTGCTGACCACCCTAAACAGAATTCACTTCCGCAGGGTCTCTGCCTGCCGCGACCTGAAGCTCACTGGACCCTGCTCTGATGTTGTCTGTGGCCACGGGGTGTGCTGGTTCTGGGTCTATTGAGAGGGACTCTGATGCAGATCCAATGTCAGATGCTGCCTGTGACTGACCCTGGGCAGCCTGTTTGGAGCTACTGATGCACAGTTTGTGGCTGAGTCTGTTCTGCCTGGGTGTGTGTGAGAAGGATCCAGGCTGTGCCCACCAGCACTGTGTCCAGGAGCAGGTCAGCAAAAGGCCCAGCACCATGAGATCTGCTTTCATCCGCCTCCACCTGCCGACCACCCCTGAGGCTCTGGCACTGAAAGAGCCTCTGATGGTACTCGCATTGCAGGAGGAAAGTTCCCAGGGACACCAGGTGGGGTTGTGTAGTTTTAACCAGATTGATACAGGTTCAAATGGTGCCAGTGGTCGGTCCGAGTCCACTCAGCAAAACCCCAGGGTTCACCGAGGCCAGCTGCCCTGCTGGCTTCCACAGATCTCTGTGGTGGGCAAGGTCTCGGGGCGTCACCATCGTGAGGCCAGCTGAACTTACCAAACAGAACAAGATTTCGTCATGGGAATGGAGGGCTCTGCAAAGATTGGTTGTGCAGGGGGAACATGGTCCGTCTCAGAGCCATACAACTCAGTCTGGGCCAGATTCTGCTGGGAGCAATACTCAGTGGGCAGCTCACGGAGAGCCCAGATGGTGGGGCTCGTGGGTTTTCCATGAGGGGGAGGCCCCGGTCTGGCTATGGGGAAGGGAAAGGGAGTAACTCCTGCTCCAGAGCCACACAACTCGGTCACTGACACCCCCTAAGTCTGCCCAAATCTCCACACCCCGCCCAGGCAGCTGACTCCTCAGCAGGGCACCGGCACCAGGGTGTGGTGACAGGGAGTTCAGGGTTTGGGGCTATTGCATCCCCCAGGCTGGTGCCTTATCAAGAGGAGTGCTTCTCCCAAGAAAGATGGTGTCTGTAGTGTGGCCTATGGGCTCAGCAGAGGGATCCTGGCAGCTGTCCCTTTAGCTCTCTCCTCAGAGCCACAGCACACAGTCTCTCCTCACGAAAGTGGCTGCAACTGAAATGTTGTTCATTGGTCTGTGTCTCTAGCAGATTCAAGTTTCTCCTTGTGCATAGAATAGCCACTGATTTTCAGTTCGATATTATGTGGGCTCCTCTTCTCAACTGCAGTGGTCTGCGCTGGGAAACCCAGTATGGGGTTGAGACCCCACGCTCCTCAGAGGGAAAATGTGTGGCTGAGCTCTGCCTCTGGGGTCTTAGCCAGGCCTTTTCACATCTCCACCCTTCTTACCAGTCTCCATGTGGCTTCTTCTGTAAATCCTTTGTTATGAGATGTCTGTTCCGCTGGTCTTCAGTTGGTTATTTATGATGATTGTTCTATATTTTAGTTGTAGTTCCAGTTTGGTACTTGAAGGAGGTGAGTGTAGCTTCCACCTACTCTGCCACCTTGAGTTTTGTTTGAATGCTGATCTGCATATGCATAGAGTGAGAGCGCATAAGGCTTAGTAAAGAACAGCTACTAAAGAATGATAATTTACCAATCATTATAAACTGAACAGCTACCAGGGCTCTCACAAGACTGAGAGACATTCAAATTCCATCCAGAGAAGGGAGGAACCTCATCACATTCCTATAGAGACCACAGAAATGTCATTTATTAGAAGTTGGGCTAAAATCACCCTAAAGTAAAGGCTCCAAACAAAGCTTAAAAGTAAGCTTCAAGGACCAAGCTGGTCCAGAAATAAATTAATTTCCTGCCAGAATAAAACCCAACACTTTAAATAAACACATTCAACAAATAACATCTAAATATTTTACATCCACTCCAGAATTATTAGATCTATGGAGAAACAGAAAAATGTGGCCTTCATTCAGGAACAAAATCAAGCATTAGAAACAGATCTAGAAATAATATATATGTTGAAAGTAGCAGAAAACACTTTAAAACAAATATAAATGTGTTCAAATAATTAAAGGAAAATATGAACACGATGGGAACTTCATGGTGCTTGTAGAAATGAGTCTAGCGAAGGCAAATAGAGTCTCTAGTGGCAGAGGTAGGTCAGTGTTTGCTCAGGTGCGGTGTTAAGAGATTGACTGGAATGGTGTTCTAGGGACTTTTTTGAGTGTCGGGATATTATAGAACTTGTTGGAGGTGGTGATTATATTCAAAACACATTAAAATGTCCAAATCAAATGGGAACATTTTATTAGAGATGTAAATTATATTTAAAAGGCTGATTTAAAATGCTCAAAAGTAAATAAAAGCAAGGGGAGGAATATTGATGAGGGTCTGAGTATAAATTGACCATAAGTTAGTGGTTTGGGGCTAGATGATGACTCCATGGTGATTTGCTATATTTAAAATTCCCGAGGAAACCAAGATGGCGGCATAGGTTAATGCCGGAGTTTGCTGCCTCGAACAACCATTTCAAAAATACAACTAAAAGACGGAATGGACATCATCCAGAACCATAGGAAGGCTGGCTGAGTGGAAGTTCTACAACTTAGAGGAAAGAGAATAGCATACCGAGACTCAGAGGAGGCGCAGTGCTGAAGTGAAATACTCAGGTGTGGAGTGCACGCGGAGCGGGCTGGAGGCGGAGGGCGCGGTTGTTGTTTTCAATCGGGAGGGAGTTTCAGACTCTGAGCTCCAGATTCGTGCGAGTCTCTAGGGACCCAGACTCAAACGGGACTGTCTGGCTTCGGTCGGAACTTGAAGGCAGCTTTCTCTCCGAGGTTTGCAGCGGTTGCTGGGACTCTGAGAGGCAGAGCCCCTGGGGACGGAACTGAGAGCAGCCATAACTGCTCACTCCGCCCGCCCTGTAGATCCCCCGGGACCCGCCTCACCCAAGCCATGCGCAGAGCCATTTGCCGGATAGCCTCAGGCAAACGCTAGATTAGCACCACCCTAGAGATCCAGCACAGAAGTTCTCCCACTGCAGACACAGCTGACTCTCATAGCCAGTTAGCCTGGAGGTCAAATCACCCCCAGTATTACTGACAACAATCAAGGCTTAACTACAACAAGACTGTGCACAAAGACCACAAGGGGGTGCACCAAGAAAGCATAAAAAATGCGGAGACAAAGAAACATGACAGAAATGGAGGATATAGAGCTAAAAACCGCAATTTTAAGGTCTTTCAATAATTTTCTAGAAACTGCTGATAAATGTAGTGAGATCGTCAAGAAATCTAATGAGACCCTCGATGTTGTGATAAAGAACCAACTAGAAATTAAGCATACACTGGCTGAAATAAAGAATACTATACAGACTCCCAACAGCAGACCAGAGGAGCGCAAGCATCAAGTCAAAGATTTGAAATGCGAAGAAGCAAAAAACACCCAACCAGAAAAGCAAAATGAAAAAAGAATCCAAAAATACGAAGATAGCGTAAGGAGCCTCTGGGACAGCTTCAAGCATACCAACATCAGAATTATAGGGGTGCCAGAAGATGAGAGAGACCAAGATATTGAAAACCTATTTGAAGAAATAATGACAGAAAACTTCCCCTACCTGGTGAAAGAAATAGACTTACAAGTCCAGGAAGCGCAGAGAACCCCAAACAAAAGGAATCCAAAGAGGACCACACCAAGACACATCATAATTAAAATGCCAAGAGCAAAAGACAAAGAGAGAATCTTAAAAGCAGCAAGAGAAAGAAACTCAGTTACCTACAAGGGAGTACCCATATGACTGTCAGCTGATTTCTCAACAGAAACTTGGCAGGCCAGAAGGGAATGGCAAGAAATATTCAAAGTGATGAATACCAAGAACCTACAACCAAGATTACTTTATCCAGCAAAGCTATCATTCAGAACTGAAGGTCAGATAAAGAGCTTCACAGACAAGGAAAAGCTAAAGGAGTTCATCACCACCAAACCAGTATTATATGAAATGCTGAAAGGTATCCTTTAAGAAGAGGAAGAAGAAGAAAAAGTAAAGATACAAATTATGAACAACAAACATGCATCTATCAACAAGTGAATCTAAGAATCAAGTGAATAAATAATCTGATGTACAGAATGAACTGATGATTATAATAGAATCAGGGACATAGAAAGGGAATGGACTGACTATTCTTGGGGGGGAAAGGGGTGTGGGAGATGCGGGAAGAGACTGGACAAAAATCGTGCACCTATGGATGAGGACAGTGGGTGGGGAGTGAGGGTGGAGGGCGGGGCAGGAACTGGGAGGAGGGGAGTTATGGGGGGAAAAAAAGAGGAACAAATGTAATAATCTGAACAATAAAGATTTAATTTAAAAAATAAATAAATAAATAAATAAATTTTCCTATAATAAAAAAATATAAGAGGAGAAGTGGGCTGCTGGTTCTGAAGGACTGTAATATTTTACATGCTTTTTAAAGCCTCTCCTTAAACCATGTCTCTTTCTAAATACTAACTTTTGTTTTACATTGCCAATCCTCATTTCACTCTTACTGCATACAGGATCCATAGCCTTGGATCTTTGAAAAATAGTGTTTCCTTTGATATATGTCTTTTAAATGTATGTATGTTATTTTGCTATACAGATCTCTTTTCATTGCTCTGACTGTTGAAGGGGTTTTACTTTTTTATTTCCCTATGGAGGGATGCATCTTTTGCCTTCTATTCTTCACTTTCACACACACACACACACACACACACACACACACACACACGCACACGCACACGCACACGCACACGCACATGCACACACACGCAAAAACAAACAAACAAAGGCCACCCCATTCTTGTACGAGGCTTGGTGTCTGTGTGCGGAGTTTAGCGAGTGTGGGTTGCTGAGTCTTAGGCTGTATACATACCTAATTTTTATGAGAACTCCCACAAAACCTTCGAATGCCTTCCCATCCCATTCAGAGTAAAATCCAAAGGATTCCAATATGTAAAATGCCATTCTTATCTGCCCCCATTTATCACTTTTACCTCGTTTTTCCATGTTTTCCTTGTGACATCCTAATTTCTCAGGTGAAGTCACACTAACCTTGTTCCTGAATGTGTGAAGCATGCTCTCAAATCCCGGCTTTGTGCTTGCCGCTCCCTGCTGGGGTCTCTTCTTCAGGGTATGGTTTATCGCTCACAGGTCTTTGCTCAAGTGTATGTTTCTCAATAAAACCTTTCACAGCCACCAACTTTGAAATGTAGTTCTTTTTCCTTTATTATTCCCTCCCCTTTATCCTGTCCTTTTCTTCTCCATATAATTTCATTTTTCAATTGCATTTGTTGTCTTTTTCTCTGTCAGACTATAAGCTTAATGCAGGAAAATATTTTTATATGTTGTTTCACTCACAATTTTTGCAGCACCTAAAATTGTCTCTGGCCCATGGTTAGCACTCAAATATTTATTAATTGAAATCCTGCTAGAGCCATCCATAGAATGACTGGAGCAGTCTTTATCACTGTGAGCAACATGAACAGTCTCATTCCCCTCATTCTACTCAAATATTTGGTAAAGAATGACGTCCTAATTTTTCTCAATCTGATGGCTATACAGTATTATATTTTTGTTTTGAACTTTTCTAATTGCTAGTTAACTTGCACATTTTATTATATATATTTTCTGGTTGTTTGAATTCCCCCTTTTGTAAATTTTCAACTCATTACCTTTCTTATTTTTAATTGGATTTCTCATTTGTATTGTTGATTAACAAAATACTATCTATTAATTTCATCAGTTTTTTTTTAAATATATTTTATTGATTTTTTACAGAGAGGAAGGGAGAGAGATAGAGAGTCAGAAACATCGATGAGAGAGAAACATCAATCAGCCGCCTCCTGCACACTCCCCACTGGGGATGTGCCCGCAACCCAGGTACATGCCCTTGACCGGAATCGAACCTGGGACCTTTCAGTCCGCAGGCCGACGCTCTATCCACTGAGCCAAACCGGTTTTGGCAATTTCATCAGTTTTTGACATAGAAATCTGTTACCCATCTGATACAAGGTGTCCTATTAATTTTATTTATGGTGTTTTGATGGAATAATATTTATTTTGATGTAGTCAAATTTATCATTTTTGTTTAATACAATTCTATTAAGGTATAATTTTTAAATGCATCTTTAAAGTTCAATGATTTTTTATAAATAAATCACTCCTGTAACCACAGACAATCAAGACATAATACATGTTCATCACTTCAAAAGGTTCTCTCATATTTGTTAAAATCAGTACCTCACCCCTAGTCTGAGGAAACCACTGATCTGCTATTACTGTAGATTGATGTAGTGTGTTCTAGAAATTCATATACATGGAATCGTACAACATGTATGTACAATACAAAAGGTTGTATTGCTTCTTTTACCCAGAATAAAAGTTTTAAGAGCTATGTTCTGTTTTATCGGTATATTTACTCATTCTCCTGATGATGGGCATTCATTAGGGGGATTTAAAAAATGAATCACTGAGAACATTCATGTACAAGCTTTTGTGTAGACAAATGTTTTCAGTAAATTAGGGTAGATATCTAGGAGTGGAATTGCAGGGTCATAGGCTAATGATGTGTCTAACTTTCTAAGTACTGCCAAACAATACTCCAAAGTGGTTTTAATAAAATCCACCAGTTTTCCATCACTTCTTTTGTGCTTTTGGGGTCTTATTTAAGAAGTCTTTCCTCACTTTAAAGTAAAAAAAATCATTTCCTTTACATTTAGGTTTTAATCCACCTGCCATTCACCTTTGTAAACTGACTGAGGTAAAAGGGGAACTTTACTCTCTGCGTAAAGAGAGCTAGTTTTAGATGCACCATACCTCTTACAATCGACCCTTCTCTACTGGTTTTGCTGCCACCACATTATATCAAGTTACCACATAGATGTGCTCTATATTTAATCTCTGTAATATGTTGAGTCTGTTCCTATACTGTAATCCATTTGTTTTAAATTCCTATGCCTTATAGTATGTCTTCATATCTTATAGGTCATAGAGTAGTCACATCTCTCAGCTCTTTTTAATGAACATTTACTTAGCTCTAGGCCAGTGATGGTGAACCTTTTGAGCTCGGCATGTCAGCATTTTGAAAAACCCTAACTTAACTCTGGTGCTGTGTCACATATAGAAATTTTTTGATATTTGCAACCATAGTAAAACAAAGACTTATATTTTTGATATTTATTTTATATATTTAAATGCCATTTAACAAAGAAAAATCAACCAAAAAAATGAGTTCGAGTGTCACCTCTGACTCGCGTGTCATAGGTTCGCCATCACTGCTCTAGGCTCTTTTATTCATGAACGTTAATTTTAAATATTAACTTAGGTGTTTTTTTTTTCTAAAACATCTTACTGGAAAATTAATGAACTCTAATTTAATTAGATATAAAATAAATTTGAGAGAGAAATATTAATAATACTAGAGGCCTGGTGCATGAAATTCATGCACTGTGGGGCGGTGTCCCTCAGCCCAGCCTGCACCCTCTCCAATCTGGGACCCCTCGGGGGATGTCCAACTGCCGGTTTAGGCCCGATCCCTGGCCCAAACTGGCAGTCGGACATCCCTCTGACAATCTGGGACCGCTGGCTCCCAACCACTCACCTGCCTGCCAGCCTGATCACCCCCTAACCACTCCCCTGCCAGCCTGATTGACACCTAACTTCTCCCCTGCCAGCCCAATCGCCCCCAACTGTCCTCCCCTGCCAGCCCGGTCACCCCCAACTGCCCTCCCCTGCAGGCTATCTTGTGGTGGCCATCTTTGACCACATGGGAGCAGCCATCTTGTACGAGGGCATGATTATCAATTTGCATATTACCTCTTTATTATACAGGATTAACTCATTCCATCCACAGTTAACTATTTATATTATTTGTAGTCTTCAATTATTTTAATATTTTTAATTATTTTTTAGAGAGAGAGCAAGTGAGAGAGAGAGAGAGAAACACCTATGTGAAAGAGAAACATCAATCTGCCACCTCATGCACATTCCCTACTAAGGACTGAGCCCACAGCCCAGTCATGTGCCCTGGAGCGGGAATCAAACCAGCTGTCTTTCAGTACACTGGGCAACACCCAACCCACTGAGCCACACTAGCCAGGGCTAAAGTCTGTGCATCTATCATAATAAAAGCATAGTATGCTAATTAGACCAGACAACCTTCGGGATGTCATTCCGGATGTCCTTCTGGACGAAGCTGTGGCAGCAGGGGCTGAGGCAGAGGTGGTTAGGGGTGATCAGGCAGGCAGGCAAGTGGTTAGGGGCAATCAGGCAGGCAGGCAAGTGGTTAGGGGCAATCAGGCAGGCAGGCAGAGTGGTTAGGGGTGATCAGGCAGGCAGGTGAGTGGTTAGGGGAGATGAGGCAGGCAGGTGAGTGGTAAGGGGCAATCAGGCAGGCAGGCAGAGTGGTTAGGGGTGATCAGGCAGGCAGGCAAGTGGTTAGGGGTAATCAGGCAGGCAGGCAGAGTGGTTAGGGGTGATCAGGCAGGCAGGTGAGTGGTTAGGGGAGATGAGGCAAGCAGGTGAGTGGTAAGGGGCAATCAGGCAGGCAGGCAGAGTGGTTAGGGGTGATCAGGCAGGCAGGTGAGTGGTTAGGGGAGATGAGGCAGGCAGATGAGTGGTTAGGGGCAATCAGGCAGGCAGGCAGAGTGGTTAGGGGAGATGAGGCAGGCAGGTGAGTGGTAAGGGGCAATCAGGCAGGCAGGCAGAGTGGTTAGGGGAGATGAGGCAGGCAGGTGAGTGGTTAGGGGCGATGAGGCAGACAGGCAGAGTAGTTAGGGGCGATCAGGCAGCCAGGCAGAGTGGTTAGGGGTAACCAGGCAGGCAGGTGAGCAGTTAAGGGTGATCAGGCAGGCAAGCGAGCAGTTAGGGGTGATCAGACAGGCAGGTGAGTGGTTAGGGGCAGTTAGGCAAGCAAAGGCAGTTAGGGGCTATGAGGCAGGCAGATGAGTAGTTAGGGTTGATCAGGCAGGCAGGAGAGTGGTTAGGGGTGATGAGGCAGGCAAGCCAGTGGTTAGGGGCAATGAGGCAGGCAGGCGAGTGGTTAGGACTATCAGGCAGGCAGAGGCAGTTAGGGGTGATCAGGCAGGCAGGCGAGTGGTTAGGGGTGATCAGGCAGGCAGGTGGGTGAGCAGTTAGGAGCCAGTGGTCCTGGATTGCGAGAGGGATGTCCGACTGCCGGTTTAGGCCTGCAGGGACCGGGCCTTGACTAGCAGTTGGACATCCCCTGAGGTGTCCTGGGTTATGAGAGGGTGAAGACTGGGCTGAGAGATCACCTGCCCCCCCCCCAACCCTTGTGCACAGACTTCATGCACCGGCCTCTAGTTGTTTATATAAAGCCATAAAGTTCTATTAATTCCTACGTACTTCATCAGCTGTTATACTTTGAATAGTCTTTTATTTTCCATTTTTTCATTTTTTAATATTCATGTAAAACAACATTATTTTTATTTAACTCATTATTATTAACAATCTGGTTTTGTAATATTGTAGAAAATATATGTGGGCAATAATAGTTTTCTATTTTTCTCCCTAACTTTATACCTTCTCCTTTTTTCCATTTCTTATCGTATTGGTCAAGGCCTCTAATTTTTTGTTGAACAATAACAGTGACTCTAGGCATTCTTTTTTTATTCTTATGAATCTAAAGTTTTTCATTTAAATATGAACTTTGATTTATATTCTGTATTATGTTAAGGATTTTTCCTTAAACTCTTTGTTATTGGATACTTTCTAATTACTAATAGATTTTGAACTTGATCACATGTCTTTTCTCAATCAACATTTATGCAATATTTTAGTACACTGTTTATTTCAGCAGGCTTAGAGTTTATTTACAATCTCTGTGCTTATGTTCATAAATAAAATGGGCCTACAATTTCCTTTTCTGGTACTACCTTTGCCGTTGGTACTTTGGAACCAAGATTACATTTCTTTCAAACTTTGACTTGAGAAAATATCTGTTGTGTATGTTTTATGAAACAATGATTATCTCTTCCTTGAGCTCACTTTTAAATTATCCAATTTTAATATTTTAGAGGGAGAGTGGCCATTCTGTGGAGCATAACAAATAACATAACATCTCTGTCAGTGGAGTCTGAGAAGGAAAGGGGAAAGAAGGGGGATTGAAAAATACTCGAAGGAATACAGCAAAAAGCTTCCCAAACTTGGTAAAAGACACAAACCTGTAGACTCAAGAGGTTGGATGAACCCCAAACAGATCTACTCTAAAAGAAAGGCTGAAGAAATCCTTCAGACGGAAAGGAAATAATAATGGGGGAAAAAAAAACCACAAAAAAAACAGAAAAACATAAGCTTTAAAAATAATTTTTAAAAAACAGCAAGGCCAAAAGCAAGTATATGGATAAATGTAATACACTATTCTACTTCTCTTGAGGTTTCAAAATTGCTTTTGATAGTTAAAAGTAAAATATAACGTTGGCTTATATAGTTTTCAATGTAACATTTAATATAATTATATGATAAAGGTGAAGGGAAATAAACCTAATGGTGATAGGTTTTTACAATTCTCCTTGAGGTGCTAATATGTTGATACTAGGAGACTGCAAAAAAGTTACATATGTATATTATAGTCCCTAAAGCAGTGATGGCGAACCTATGATATGCGTGTCAGAGGTGACACGCGAACTCATTTTTTTGGTTGATTTTTCTTTGTTAAATGGCATTTAAATATATAAAATAAATGTCAAAAATATAAATCTTTGTTTTCCTATGGTTGCAAATCAAAAAATTTCTATATGTGACACGGCACCAGAGTTAAATTAGGGTTTTTCAAAATGCTGACACGCCGAGCTCAAAAGGTTTGCCATCACTGACCTAAAGCAACCATGAAAAAAAAAACTATAGGAAAGATACACACACACACACACACACACACACACAATTTATATGTAAATCCAAATGAAATTATTGAAAAAAGTTCAAGTACTTCATATGAAGACAAGCTAAGGAAAACAGAGGAATGATAAACAAAAGGAACAAACAAATTAAAAAGTTAAATGGCAGATTCAAATAATAACATTAGTAAAGCCATTAAAAGTGTATGTTCTAAAGATAACAATTAAAGGAGAGGTTGTCAGGATGGGTTAAAGTGGGGAAGGGGGAGGGGAAAACATAATCCAACCATATGCAATCTATAAGAAACTCACTTCAAATTTAATTATAGCAATAGATTAACGACAAAGTCATGGGGAGGTGAATCATGCAAACATGAATAAAAATAAAGCTGAGGGGCTATATTAATACCAGAAAAAATAAACTATGAAGCAAAGAAAACTACCAGAAACAAAGACATTACGTAATGATAAAAATATTTAATTCCCCAAAAATACCAGCAAACCCTAAAAGAACTGAAAGAAGAAACGGAATCCATCAAATCTAAAACTGATATTTTGACCAAAAAAAATCAGTAAAATTGTAATCCTCCAGCAAGATTGATAAACCAAAAAACACAACCTAAATGGATCTAGAGAGTATTATGCCAAGTGAAATAGTCAGATAAATACATGTACCATAAAGTTTTACTTATATGAGGAATCTTTAGAAAGCATAATAAACAAACAAACAAAACAAAAACAGACTCAGAAACAGAGACCAAAGGGACGTTTCCCAGGATGGACAGTGGGGGAGGTAGGGAAGAGGTGAGTAGGAATATAGCCAATATCATGATGACAAGATCCAAGGTGGCAGTGATCCCCTTTAGCAATAAACTGAAGTTTATTAGTGATGGGTGATCATACTGTAACATAAAATTGTCAAATTACTATAGTGTACAGTTGAAACTAATATAACTAATATAATATTGTATACCAATTATACTTAAATAAAATAAAATAAATAGGCCAGAGGTATATAATTTTCAGCATAGGGAATAGCTATATATATAAAAGCCTAAGCAACCGTTAAACCATTCAACCCTTCAACTGGTAGATATGACGTGCACTGACCACCAGGGGGCAGACGCTCAATGCAGGAGCTGCCATACTGCAGTGATGTGGCAGCAGCGGTTCTCGGGTGACACACCCTGAAACCAGAGAGGAGGGAGCCCGATTCCTCATGAGGCCATGCACTTCCACCTTCAGGCGTGGGTTATGTTGTTGCTGGGGCACTGTCAGCCCTGAATCTGGTTACTGCACACTTGCATTTGCGTTCCACACTCTGTACGACAGCAACTTTGCAGAGTGCCCTCTCGCGCTCCGAGGCACCTCGGGGGATGTTGGAGAGCCAGTTTCAGCCTGATCCCCGCAGGCCAGGCTGAGGGAACCCCACTGCCGGAGGGATCCCGCTCACTCTGCAGAAGCTGGGGAGGCTCCAGGGTGTGTCCGGCCTGTCTCACCCATTCCTGCCCCACCAGCCACCTTCTAATTAATTTCCTTTCAATGTGCACAAATCCATGCACCAGATCACTAGTTTTAAATAAAAATTAACACAAAAGGGATCAATACCCACTAGTAACACATAAAACTATAAAACTTTTAGAAGAAAACAAGGAAAATCTTTATGATTAAGAGTTAGGAAAAGAGTTCTTAAACATGACACCAAAGCCATTATTCATAAAAGAAAAATGTCAATAAATTACACTTGATTAAAATTTAAAATATTTGCTCTATGAAAGACCCTGTTAAAAGTATGAAAAGACAAGTCACAGGCAGGGAGAAAATATTGGAAATCACATATCCGATAACAAAGATATTCAAAATATATAAAGAACCCTCTTAATTCAACAGCAAGAAAACAAACAACTCAATTGGAAAATGAACAAAAAAATTGAACACACTTCACCAAAGAAGACAGACACATGAATAGCAAATACATAAATGAAAAGATATTCAACATCATTATCCACTAAGAAAATGGAAATTAAAGATGTCACTGCACATCTATCAGAATAGCTAATATAACAAATATTGATAATAAAAATATTGATAATATCAAGTGCTGGTGGAACAACTGCCTCTCATGCATTTCTGGTAAAGCTGTTGGAAAATTTGTCAATTTCTTACAAAGTTAAACATGCACTGACCAGATGACCCAGAAATCATATCCTTAGGTATTTATCCTATAGAAATGAAAAGTTGCTTTCGCATACACACATTTAAAAAACAACAACTGTTTACAAGTGTTTATAGGAGTTTTGTTCATAATAGCCCGAAACTGCTTTTTTTTCACTTGAACAAGTGAATGGATAAAGAAAGAGGTATATTTGTTCCTGGAATACTATTCAGCAAAAAGGGACAACTTGTTGATACATGTATCACTTTGGAAGAACTCACAGGTATTATGCTGATTGGGGGGAAAAGCCAATATCAAGGATTTATATACTGTAAAATTTAATTTATATAACATTCTCAAATTGACAAATTTAAAAGACAAGAGAACAGACCAGAGTGGGGGAAAAGGTGTGACTATTAAGGGGTAACATGAGGGAATTTCTTTGAGAGAGACACAGAATGCAAAGATGAGTGAAAGATGGGCACTTGGGTAAATAATATTGTACCAATGTCAGTTTCCTGGCTTTTACAATATACTATGTGTATGTAAGATGTGCTCTTTGGGAAAAGCTGGGTGAAGGGTATACAAGAAATTTATCTACTATTTTTTGCAATTTCTCATAAATCTTGAACTATTTCAAATTAGAAATTAACAATAAAATAATTTTAAAATATTATTGACTTCTATTTTCTGTGATCTACTTTCCCATTTCCTTTGTCATCATAGGTTTGTGCATTTTATACATTTATTGTACTTTAAGTTAGGTTTGAGAAAATGGGGTGCAAAACCTGTGTTCATTCTGCTATGTTTAACCAGCAACCCTTCTATTTTTATTCTTTTAACTAGAGGCTCAGCACACAAAATCGTGCAAGACCCTGGACCCACCGCACCATGGGTCCGCAGACCTGCCACATTGCTGTGCGAGTGGGACCCCCCGACTCCGCCGCACCACTGCAGGAGCAGGACCCCCAGACCCGTTGTGCCACGAGACCCATCAATGCACCTCTGGGTGACCAGTGTTTTGGTCATTATGGTGTTACGGTGTTACCACAGGCCTTTTATAGTATAGATAGCTGCTGCAGAGAGTTCATAGGCTAGTTTCTCATAACATTTGTATTTTAATATGACACTATCTATACTTTTATCCTTATCAAGGATCTATAATTATGACCACTGAATACCCAAACTGGAAAAATAATAAATGAGGTTAGTCCAACTTTCCTCATTTTATACAGGAAAATATACACATAAATGTGTAATTGGTGACTTTTCACAGCATGAAGACACCCATGTAACCACTGTCCAGATCAAGAAATTAAACATCACTAGTGCCCAGACTCCCTCCTCACCTGTGAAGCATGGGTCCCTCTTCAGAGATTACTCTCATTATAGAGATGAAACTAGTCTGGCTCAGAAAGGTAAAGAGAGTTGCCTATGCTCACATAACCAGTGGCAAAGCTGGGATTCAAACATAAGTCATTCATAACCACCTGAAATCTGGCCAAGTGGAAGTCCTACAACCAGAGAAGTAAAGAAGAAAGTACATTGAGACAGGTAGGAGAGTTGGGGTGCAGAATGGGCTGATCCAACACCCACATGTGGCCTGTTTTTAATCAGACTGTGGAGGTCTCCCATGAGAAGCAAGGGGTCCCAGCCCCACACAGACTTCTATCCCAGGGTCTGAGAGCTGGGAAGAGAAGTCCCCATAACTTCAGGCTGCAAAAAACAGCAGGAATTGTGGCTGAGTGACATGGAGGCTACTGGAGACCTTATAAGGGCCAGCACACGGATTTACGCAGACTCGATACCTCTGGGCTCCAGTGCTAGAGCAATGGTTTAGGGGTGACTCAGGGGCATACAGGGAGGAACTGGATTATCTAGCATTGGAGCAAGAACTCAGGGGCAGCTTTCTACTGGCAGGGGTGCTCACAGGGTTTATCGTTCCTGTGCTGGGACCTCCCCCTTCACAAAGCTGACTGGCAGCCATATCTGAGTTTCCATCAGCTTGGCTCACACTGTTCCAGCCATCCTGGTGATTCTGAAACCACGCCCCACTCAAGCTATTTGCAGTAGCTTTTGCATATAAATGGCTTGTCCTGGCTCAGGCTTCAGACTTCACTAAAACCTCTCAAATAAGCAGCAGCTGGCATCAGTGTGCCCAAATCCTATCAATAATAGGCCCAAGGCCCTGGAACTGGTGCCAGTTTGCCTTGCTTCATAGCTTGGCCTCTCCTGGGCACTTCTAAGCCCAATACAAATAGCAGCCACCTACAGATCTCTCTTAGCTCCTTCCAGGTGGCCTCAGGCAGTGGTTGACTTTGCACCTCCCAGAAGGCCCCAGGGCCAGCATATGCAGTGGACAGCTTCAGACCATAGCAGATTACAACTCTATATATCCAAAAGCAACACACTCCAGGGGCAGACTCAGTGAACACCAAAGCCCCACTGAAGCAAGTCCTGCCCCATAAAGGTGTCTCCTGCATAGTGGCTCTTCCACTGTAGTCACAGCGTGTCCTCACAGCCAATTGGCCTGGAGCTCAATTCCTCCCAGTGATGCCAACAGCAATCAAGGTTCGTCTACAAGACTGTGCACACAGCCCACACAGGGGCGCATCTAGACTACCCAGATCAGGTGACTGGGGAGGCTGAGTCACTGGGCCCTGTAAGACACCTACTACACAAGCCACTTTACAAATTCCAGGAGACATATCAGCCCTACTTAATACATAGAAACAAACACAGGGAAGCAGCCAAAATGCACACAAAGTAATAGTCACAAATGAGAGAAAAGAAGAAATATTCAGAAAAAGACCTAAATGAAATGGTAGCAAGCAAACTACTGGATACAGAGTTCAAAACAATGGTTATAAGGCTGCTCAAGGATCTTAATGAGAGCTTTAAGGGACTTAATGAGAGCTTCAAGGAACTTAGTGAGAAGTTCAAGGATCTTAGTGAGAACTTCAAAGACATGAAAAAGATCCAGTCAGAAATGAAGGATACACTAACTAAAATGAAGATTAATTTACAGGGAACCAGCAGTAGAGTAGAGTATGCCAAGAATCAAATCAACAATTTGGAATATGAGGAAGCAAAACACACCCAATCAGAAGAGCAAAAAAATATATATCCTATATAATAAAAGGGTAATATCCAAACTGACCCTAACAGCAGAATGACTGGGAATGACTGGTCACTATGACACACACTAACCACCAGGGGGAAGACGCTCAATGCAGGAGCTGCCCCCTGGTGATCAGTGTGCTCCCACAGGGGGAGCTCTGCTCAGCCACAAGCTAGTCTGATAGCTTCCAGCACAGAGGTGGTGGCGGGAGCCTCTCCCACCTCCTCAGCAGCACTAAGGCTGTCTGACTGCAGCTTAGGTCTGCTCCCCACTGGCAAGTGGACATCCCCTGAGGGCTCCCAGGCTGCCAGAGGGATGTCTGACTGCCAGCTTAAGCCCGATCCCCCGGGGAGCAGGCCTAGACCAGCAGGTGGACATCCCCCGAGGGATCCCAGATGCAAGAGGGCACAGGCCGGGCTGAGGGACCCCCACCCCCTGCGAGTGCACAAATTTTTGTGCACTGGGCCATATATATATATATATATATATATATATATATATATATATATATTCAAAAATATAAAGATAGTGTAAAGAGCCTCTAGGACAATTTCAAGCATACCAACATTTGCATTATGGGGGTGCCAGAAGGAAAAAAGAGAGAGCAAGATATTGAAAACTTATTTAAGGAAATAATGACAGAAAATTTCTCCTACCTGGTGAAAGAAATAGACTCACAAGTCCAGGAAGCACAGAGAACCCCAAACAAAAGGAACCCAAAGAGGCCCACACCAAGACATATTATAATTAAAATGCCAAAGGTTAAAGATAAAGATAGGATCTTAAAAGCAGCAAGAGAAAAGCAGTTAGTTACCTACAAGGGAGCACCCATATGATTGTCAGCTGATTTCTCAACAGAAACTTTGCAGCCAGAAGGGAGTGGTAAGAAATATTCAAAGTGATGAAAAGCAAGGACCTACAACCAAGATTACTACCCAGCAAAACTATCATTTAGAATTGAAGATCAAATAAAGAGATTCACAGACCAAAAAAAAGCTAAAGAAGTTCATCACCACCAAACGAGTATTATATGAAATGTTGAAGAGTATTCATTAAGAAAAAGAAGATGGAGGAGGAGGAGGAGAAGGAAGAGGAGGAGGAGGAGGAGGAGGAGGAGGAGGAGGAGGAGGAGGAGGAGGAGGAATATGAACAATAAAATGGCAATAAATAATCTCTATCAACAATTGTATCTAAAAATCAAAATTAGCAAACAGGGATCTGTTAAGTCGGAGAGAGCCCAGGATCGGACACATGCAGACATGTGACGAGATAATGGACTACCCCTGGCATTTCTAACAGATCAGCATGCCAGACACAGATACTGGCTTCTCCACGACCCCCACACAGATACTGACTCCTTCCTGAACACCTTGCTGACCCCCTGCAGCTGAAACTTCCTCAACTGAATTCCTCAGCTCATGTCCCCGCCCCTCACCCAACCACAGTATAAAAAAAGCGCCCCCCTCCCTGTTGGCGTGAATCCACGTGCCCTGTCCTTGGGGTACGTGGGTCTCCCGGGGACGCAGAAATAAACCTTTTCCTTTCCTTTCTTTTCTGATTCACTGGACTCTCTATTTTTTGCGCCGCCTCCTGAGCCACCTAACCTAACAAGATCTAATGAAAAAAATAATAAACTGGTAAATAAAATGGAACAAGAGGCATGGAAACAAGAATAGACTGATGAACCTCCGAGGGAAATGGGGAGGGGCGGGGCAGGAAGAGATTAGCCAAAGATCTTACTGGTATATGTGTATATGCATTACCTATGGACACAGACAATAGGGTGGTGAAGGCCTGGGGTGGGATGGGAACCGGGTGGAGGAAGGCAATGGAGGGGAAAAAGGGGGACATCTATAACATTCTCAGCAATAAAGATTTTTTTAAAATTAAAAATAAATAAAAAGAAATGGGGAGGGGGAGAAAACTCATTGCTTTAACAACATGCATTGACATGTTACTAAATCTAACTGAGGATTTTGAAGGGTACATTACCAGACTTTATCCAAACCATGAAACAAATTCTTGAAACACAAGCTGCCAAGCTCATCAACTTGCTCAGATCTCTGCAACTTTGGTCTCAGCAAACTACTTGCTTAGCTCCTTGATTAGCCTTCTTAAGACTTTGAGGCTGATCGGGGTGGCGGGCAGGGAGAGCTGGGGAACAGTTCAGCAAGCTCACAGCATTGGCCCCTTTTGGAAGATCAGACTTCTGGAATCGATTTGGGTCTAGGATTGCATTACCCAAAGAATGTGGAGTATGCACAGTCCTTGATGGCTTGTGAATAACACTTCCTGGAGCTGGCCACCAGCCAGAGCTTAAAAATGAATTCTTTATGAGACAAAGAACAATCCACCCAATTTCTGAAATTACTGAGTAGAAAGCTTTCCGTAAGAGCCTCACGCTTGGATGACACTTAGACTCCTTTGTATTCCTAGTACGTGTGGGAATCAAACGCCACCCCCAAAAGCCTTTTCAGCCGCACAGAAGGCGCTGCAAGGTGTTGAGGAGCCAGGGACACTATCTTGCTAAAACTTAACTCCTCTAATCAAAAGTCCATTTCCCTATTAAAAATACCGCCAGCTAACTGCTCAAAAGACAGGACAGGCAAGACTAAATGTGGCAAGAAAAGACAAAGAGAATTAATGATTTTGTCTCTCCAAGAACATAAAAGTCTAGCAAGCACGAAGAGACAAGTATCCGTGAAGGACGCTTTAAAATCCTATATAATAAAGCCTAATAAGCAAATCGACTGAATGGCAGAACAACCGGTGGAACAACTGGTCACTGTGGCTCACACTGACCACCAGGGGGCAGATGCTCAATGCAGGAGCTGCCCCCAGCTCACAGGCCCCAAGCCAGCCAAGGTGGGGGCCAGTGGGGGTCCCCGATCACCCCTCCGGTCACGCCACAGTGGGAGGCGACAGGCGGTGGCAGCAGCTGGGGGCAGGGGGAGAGGGCCGGCGAGCGGACAGTGCCAGGCTGGCCAAGGTGGGTGCCAGAGCCCCCCTTCCCTCATCACCCCACCGGTTGCCCCACAGATCGGCCCTGATTGCCAGCCAGGCCTAGGGACCCTACCCATGCATGAATTTCATGCCTCGGGCCTCTAGTAAAAAATTAAAAAGCAATGGTTTGGAGGGATATCCTACAGAGTTTTTATAGGAAAGGGTGAGCTGTGGAAACATAACTAAAAACAAAGGGAACATTCCAGCTGTTGAAAAATGATGGGGATGCAGGCTCAGAAGCAGAAGTGAGCCAGATGTGTTGTGGGTCATGCCCTGCGGGAGTGGAAATAGCCAAGCCTAATAGTACAGCAAGATAAGCACGGGGGCAGCAGGGAGGGTAAAAGAGAGAGTCATACGGGGCTTGATTTTGCCTCACTTTTCCAAATAGGTTTTAATTATCTTATGGTTGTTTTCTTACTATTTAGGCAACGAATATTTTCACCTGGTATCTTTCAGATTAGTTCATTTCTGTCTCTTGTTTTGATCATTTTCTTCAAAGTTATATCCTTGCATGTGCTATTGGCCCATAAAAGTCACTGCTGACTCTCACATCCTACAAGACCATATGTGGCACCACACGAAGTTGCTCTTCTTCATCCAAGTAGGGAAGTATATCTTCTGAATCAGAAAATACAGGCAGAATTATGGTCAGACTCTGCCCCAACTGTTCTGAACAGTTGATGATGTCGCACTGTACAGGCAAATCTGACACTTTTATTCCCCCACTACCAAGCCTTGGAACCTACATGATAATGTTAGGTAGGTAGCTAGGCATTAATAGAGGATGGGAGCAAAGGGAACCAGGCAGGAAGGAGACCAATAAACTAGGGAGCTGAGTCCCTGGCTCCTTCACTGGGCAGCTGCGGGGGCCATAGGCTCTCGGGAGGCTGCGGGCATCCTCTGCCTTGGGGCCTTCATCCTCGGGCAATCCCCGAATAATCCCTAAAGGGGGAGGAAGTATTGTTACCAGTCATTAGCCAGGATTACCAAGGCGAGATAGAGCAATGAAGAGGAAATTCCTCTGCTGGGCACATGCCCAGTAGAAGCCAAGACTGTGCAGGAGGAGGTGCTTCTACTAGGAGGCATGCCAGTAGGAATGAAGATGGTGACCATAGGGGCGGGGCCCAGCCTGGGAAAGAATTGGATGGGGTAAGGGACACAGAACCCTGAAAGATCTAAGATATGGGTAGGTTAGGGGGAGGGCCCCACACCAGCCGCCAAAGATTGGGAAGTTGGTTAGTTTGAAAGGGTGCCTGGTCCTTTCCAAGCCTGAGGTAGTATAATCCGAGCTTAACAGAGACAAGCTTGCTCTCTGGCCCATCACGTGCTCAACCAGGTGTTTGTACCTTCTCTCTCCTGGCAGCCATGCAGCCCAACAGCTCTCCCGACGTGGTCTCCTGGGCTCCAAGCATGAACCTGGGCAAAGCATCAGCCCAAGCAGAGCAGGAGCAAACTGAACGAGCAGGATATGGCAGAGACCAAACGGCAGTAAGCCTCGGCCTGGCACCGAACTGGCCCTGTTTCTGGGCCTGATGAAGACAAGTCTGGACTTGACCCAGTGGAGAAGCCAGACATGAGACCCAGGGACCTGGGGCCCGTCTTCCATTTCAGCCCGAATAAATCTTACTGCAGCACCTCAAGCTCCCAGGCGTGAGTCCCTGAAAATGCTTTTCTCACAACTCCGTGAAAAAGCCTCATTTCCACTGGCAACATCAACAATGGTACCTACCATTAATGCACATTCTCACGTATGCTTTCTACTGAGTTCCCCTTCCTACTTATGAAGAGTTCTAAGAAAAACCTACCTGCAAGGTAAATATCTCAATTCCTCAGTGTCAGAATCACATACCTGTTTAATCAATTTCTCATCCTATCAATAATAAAAACTAGCAATCTCGCCGAAACCGGTTTGGCTCGGTGGATAGAGCATTGGCCTGCGGACTGAAGGGTCCCAGGTTCGATTCCGGTAAAGGGCATGTACCTGGGTTGCGGGCACATCCCCAGTGGGAGATGTGCGGGAGGCAGCTGATCGATGTTTCTCTCTCATCAATGTTTCTGACTCTCTATCTCTCTCCCTTCCTCTCTGTAAAAAATCAATAAAATATATTTTTAAAAAAAAAAAAAACTATCAATCTCAAAGTGTATTAATTAAGATTCTGGTGAGGCCTATGTTTCCAATTGGAGCTCTAATATGAGTTGATTATACCAATTACAGAGGGACCTATAGCTAGCCTGAGGGAATCACTCCAAATTAAACGACTTTTTAAATAAGTTTATTTTTTAGTTACTGCTTTCTAAACTAACAAAAGGACTATTATTTTTTGCCCTGTTTCTAAACAAACTTTAACCAACATAATTAAGAATCATGAGTATAAATTCTTTGAGGATATAGAAAATGTCCAGCATAGTGCTCTGGTGAACAAATGTGTGATTGAGTAAATAAATGAATTACTTTTTAAAAGGAGCTCTTTTCATTAGTCAGGATAGGCCAATCAGTATCAATGGTTGGAGATGGTAGCAAATAAAACTGGTTAAATGACTCAGGGTATCTTCAGGTGGTGTTAACAGAGTGTTGAAGAAAATCATTAGTTCCGTCTGCTTGGTCAGAAATCAAGGGGATTGTAACTATTATCATAATGGACTGCTGCAAACTAATGCCGCTAATTTTCCACGAAGCAGTATGTCCCAGGGCTTTCGGAAGACCCCAATATTTCACAGCGTGCCTCCCCAGCAGGATGGCCCCTTAGGGGTCATCTGATCAGCACGTGTGTTTAGAAGAGAAGCACCAGGCCAAGGAGGAGCCCAGTGTCACACATTTATGGCAGAACATGAAGGGTCTCCTTTTCCAAACCCAGGCAATGCTCCTTCTACTGCACTATGGCTCCCTGCCATAAAGTCCTGGAAGGAAGAACAGCCAGGCCAGGGGGACTGATGAGCCCAGGATGCTGGACCCAAAGGACTATTTAGGAAAAGCCTTTGCTGGTTATAAGTATTCAGGAGCAATTGAGCAGCTACTGAGGGATGTTAAACTGGGTGCAAAGAGCCAGCAGACCCCTGTCCAGGTGAATTAAAATGCAGAAAAGACTTTGCTAGTAGCAGCTTGGAAAGGGAGCATTGTTGAAACCCAGTCAGTAACTCCAGCTGCTCCAAGGATCTGTGCAAGGGCAGTGGTGCCAGAGGAGTCTGACGGCCTTCTGCTGGGGGTAGGGGGAGTGGCTCCTGCGATCTTCTTAGCAAACATTACTAAGTGAGACGCCAGTATTTCCACTGAGGCCAGAGCAAAAATAAAACTGAGGCCCACAAAGAAATGACAGGCTGCTCAGATCCAAGGACAAAAGTCGTTGTTTTAAGAGAAATAATATTTTCACCTTAATGTCAAGGACAGAAATTCTGAAGAAAAAAGATTTTGTTGAGACTTATCTTGACACATTAATGTGGCAGATAAAGGCGAGGCAACAGGAGTGCTATGCAGAAGGGGATTAAACCATTTTTACAGCATGAAAAATGGGGCTGAAGTGGAATGTGAAGAAAGGGTTTTAAATATCAGGCTGCAGAGTTTAGTAGATAGAATGTATGAATAACCCCTCAGGGGGAAGCAGCATTCCAAGGGGTGGGGTCAGCAGAACTACGGGACAAGGACTCCTCTTCATAGTCACCTCACCCAAACTCCTAGATGAAAATATTAGAACTCAGATAGTGCCTATAAACATACCATCAAAACATAATCCAAAGGAAAGAGATGAGGCTTCTTAATTAGGTGAAATGAACTAAGTCAGGTAGTTGGGCTCCCTGGCTTCAGCCACACGGTGATGGGATTGGCAAGGGTCAAAAATTATAGACATTCTGGAGCCAGGGCTGGCCGGTTTAACTAAAATGGTTCAGTATCAGTTTGGTTGCCATGTGTGTAGACACAGCTTTGGTTAATTATCTATATGTTTAGGCTACATGAGGTCAAATATTTGGAAAATTTAAAATATCAAAATAATTTTCCTTAAGTTTCTGCCTAAATGCTTTGGCATCATCGTCCTTAGAGTCAAGGAAGAAAGGTATGAAGAATGTAAATTTATAGTGAAAAAGTATGCTTCTATTCTTTTTAAACTTGATGCTATATTATGAACTAATGTTATGGCTATCTGTTTACAAGAAGAAGGAGGGGGATGTGGAGGGGGAGGTGAGAGGGTGGAATAGAGTTATTGAAATATTTAAGGCATTATATAAGAAATCTCCTTAAAGTTAACTTAGCCCAATCTCATCTATTTGATTTATCAGAAATAGCCATATTTGAGGGAAATAAACATATACATGACCCAGAAGAGAAAATTCCAGTTTTATTCTGTGTGAGAAGTGATTCAGAGCTTAGAATTTGGAGTCAAATAGACTTTATATCATATTGTTATTATTTGTCCAGAGGCAAATTGCTTAATTTCTCTGAACTTCAGTCTATACATCGTTACAGTAAAAGGGGATAGAGGGAAATACCAAAGCTTTATAATACTATTATGAGCATTAATTGAGATCATATATAGGGCATGTAATACAGTACCCAGTAGGCACTCAGTAAATATCAGCTGTGACATAAATAAAGTTGGAATAAATTGGGGTTGGGGATTAAGACTTCCAGGTAGAATTTGTGTGTGTTTGCTTTAACTGTGAGTATTACACAGAAATGCTCCCATCTCATAGAGCGCTGAGCTCCATAACCTCTAAGGCAGTGATGGCAAATCTTTTGAGCTCGGTGTATCAGCATTTTGAAAAACCCTAACTTAACTCTGCTGCCGTATCACATATAGAAATTTTTTGATATTTGCAACCATGGTAAAACAAAGATTTATATTTTTGATATTTATTTTATACATTTAAATGCCATTTTTTTAATGCCATTTAACAAAGAAAAATCAACCAAAAATATGAGTTTGCAGGTCACCTCTGACACGCGTGTCATAGGTTCACCATCACTGCTCTAAGGACTACTCAAATTAAACTAGAGGCCTGGTGCGTGAAATTCGTGCAAGGGGCTCGGCCCTCGCGGCCCCAGCTTCGTCCAGAAGGGCGTCCAGATGGCCATCCCACTGTTTGGTGGTCGGTTTGCGTGTTACGCTTTATTATTATAGATGTCTGAACTACTTCCTTTCCTAACAGTTGTCCAATCCTCATTATGTTGTTATAAGAAGACACCCAACAGGTGCTGGACCAAGTGTGGGGCCAACGCAGGCCTGACAGTAAAGAAGGAACCAATGAAGAGCGCTCACTGCACGCAGGTCAGCAAATGCTGTTGAAACACATTATTTATTTTGTATCTGCTCACAAAATGAGGGCGCTGCTTGACAATGTGTATGCTTTATCTCACTAAATCTCATAACCCTGAGGTTGGTACACATAATACCCCATTTCAAAGAAAAGGAAGATTAGGCTTGAAGAGATTTAAAAATTCACCTGATGTTACATGTAGCTAGAAAGTGGCATAGACCTAGGTGACCAGACCCATATTTAACCACTTCACTACCTGCTTATCATGCTCCCTCCTCCAGTCTTTTAAGAGTCTAAATGAAGAGACTGATGGCAGCGGAATGTGAGGAAGCTACACTCAGCTGCCCTCGGACCAAACTGGATTTACCATCACAATGTGGGGCAATCAACCTGAATAACCAACTGAAGACTAGCTGAACAGAAGTTTCATAACCAAGAATAAAAAGCTGTCAGGGTCCCTGTGCTGGGTCACTCTTCCCCACCACCCACAAATGCTGTCTTTCTTGGGTCAAGTTCTCCCCTCCATACAGCATCAGCCTGGGAGGATGCAATAGTCCCGCCCTGTTTTACTCCCTGTCCCCCACCCTGCCAAGTTCATGCCTGTGGAGGAGTCAGCTGTCCAGCACCATGATATAGACTTTCTTGGAGGGCTCTTGAGGGAGAACTCAGTAGATGTCAGAACTGAGTTGTGTGGATCTGGGGTAGGAGCCTTCTCCCCTATATGCCCCCAACTTGACCTGTGCCTTTCCCTCACGGGACATCCACTAGCCCCTCCCACTGATTCCCAGTGGCCCTGACCTGCAGAGCTCATACTCTGCACAATTGTCAGCTTCTGTGACTAGCCTGGCTGGACCTATCAGAATTTCTAGGAAGGCTCTTGAGGAGGCAGAGGAAGAATCGAGAAGAGATTGAGTTGTGTGGCTCAAGAGAGAAAAACATTTTTCCTTTGCATGTCCAAATGGTGCCACTATTCCTATGCAGAGCCCTCCCTCCACATGGCCAAATCCTGGTCTTTCTGGGCCTGCTGAACTCTGCTGGACTCACCCTGATGGCTCCCTAAGACCCCAGTTCACCACAAAGGTCTGCAGGCACCCAGTGGGTGTGAAGGCCTAGGTGAACCCTGAGACTTTTGCTGAGTGGCCTCAAACCACCACTGGCACCAAGTTTGAGTCTGTATCACTCTGGTGAATAATGCTCACCCCTAAATGGTAACTACCTGAGAACCTACCTCACGCAACTTGCATACCCCCAGAGGTTATTTCAGTGACTGAAGCTAACAGGCAGATGGCAGGAGAGGCAGATCTCAGGGTGTGTTGGCCATTTGTTGCTTGCTGCTGTGCTCAGTGCTGGAGGAAGATGGCCTGGGTTCATAGCTTGGCCCTTCCCACACACCCAGGCTGAGCAGATGCTGCCAACAACTGTGTGTATTTGTACCTCCAAACCGATAGCTTGGCACCAGCCACAGGCAGGGCCTGGTATAGGCCTGTGCTGGTGTCCCTCTCGAGAGGCCCCAGAACCTACACATCCTGCGGCAAGCTTCAGAAAACACCAGCGTGTGACCGAATGAGCTCCACAAGCAGCACGGCCAAAGGGACCAGACCCTGCGGGCAGGATTCTGCTTTATGGGGTCAGCACCCATAAAGCAGCGCAGACACTGCAAATGTGGTTGATTCTCGCTGTCACCCACAAGTGGGTCAACAGCAATTAAGGCTCCACTATAAGAGAAGGGTTCACATAACCCCCACAAGAAACGTTACTGGAGCACCTTGTTCAGGTGATCAGGGAGACTGTGCTACTGAGCCCTGCAGATCACCTGCTATACAAGAACACCCTACCAAGACTGGGAAACATAGCAGATCTACCTGATACTCAGAAACAAATACAGCAAGACAACCAAAATTGGGAGTCAAAGAAACATGCCCCAAGTGAAAAAACAGGAGAAGTCCCCAGAAAAAGAACTAAGAGAAATGGAGAAAAGCAATCAACCAGATACCGAGTTCAAGCAATGGTTATAAGGATGCTCAAGGAACTTAAGGGAAGAACAGATAACCTCAGTGAGAACTTAAAAAAAAGAGAGAGAGAAATCATAAAAAAGGATATAGAGAGCATAAAAAAGAATTAATCTGAAATGAAGAATACACAGGAAGAAGTCAACAGCAGGCTAATGAAGCAGAGGGTCAAATCAGCAACTTGGAAGACAAGGTAGCAGAAAACACCCAATGAAAGCAGCAAAAAGACTTTCATTTAATGAGGATAGTTTTAGAAACATCTGGAACAACATCAAGTGTGGCAACATCTGCATAATAGGGATACCAGAAGAAAAAAAGCAAAAGCAAGAGGCTGAGAACCTATATGAACAAATAATAACTGAAAACTTCCCTAACCTGGTGAAGGAAAAAGACACACAAGTTCAAGAAGCAAAAGAGTCCCCCCAAAAATAAACCCAAAGAGACTCACACTAAGACACATCATAATTAAAATGGTAAACGTGAAAACAAATAAAATTTGCAGTTAGTTACCTAAAACAGAGATCCCAACAGACTATCAGCTGATTTCTCAACAGAAACATTTCAGGCCAGATATTCCAAATCACTAATTTCATTCTCAGTTTTACCTACTTCACTGCTGATTCCCTGTAAATTATTCTTCATTTCAGTTCATTATCCTTCATTTCTGACTTGACCTTTTTTATGTTGTTGACGTTCTCATTGAATTCATTGAGCAGTCTTATAGCTACTGTTTTCATCTCTGCATCTAGTAGATTGCTTGTCTTCATTTTGTTTAGTTCTTCTCCTGGAGTTTTGTTCTGTTCATTCATTTGGGACATGTTTCTTCATCTCATCATTTTGGCAGCCTCCCTGTGTTTCTTTCTATGTATTAGGTAGAGCTGCTATGTCACCTGAGCTTGGTAGAATAACTTTATGTAGTAGGTTTTCTTTTGGGTCCAGTGGGACAGTCTCTTCCATCACCCAAGCTGAGCACTCCAGGTGCACCCCTCTGTGAGGGCTGTTACGTCCTCCTATTGTAGGTGAGTCTTGATTGCAGGTTGATGGACTGCAAGGACTGGCTGCCACCACTCACCACCAGGTGGGATCAGCTGTGCAGAGGCCCACCCCACAGAGCAGGGCTTACTTCAGCAGGGTTCTGGTACCCACTGAGTCTTCCTCTTGAGTGTGTCACTTATGGGGGTGATTGGGTTGTGCTTCCACATGGTGTGAAGCTTTCCACTGGATGCACTGGCCCTGGGGCCTCACAGGAGGTGCAGACCAAGGTCAGCCACCCCCTGTGTTCTGCCATGGGCCACCCAGCATGATCTACAAAGTGATCTGCAGATGGCTGCTACTCGTGTCTGGCTTGGAGGTGCCCAGGCCATGAACCAAGGCAGGCTGTGACTAGTGCTAGGTCTAGGGCTACTTAGTGAGAGATACAGTGCATGCTGAGGCCAGATTCTGCTGGTTTGAGATAATTTTGGAAAGTCTGAATCATGAGTTGAGACAGAGCATTCCTCTTGAAAAGTCACTGGAAACAGCTTGGGTGGCCCCATGAGTTGGGTGGAGCTGGGTCTCAGGGAATAACCAGGGGTGGGCAACAGTGTTAACCAGGTTGATAGAAACTCAGGTATGGTGCTTGCCTGCCGGTTCTGCAAGCGGTGGGTCCTCAGAAAAGGAACAATGATATTTGCAACACTTTTGTCTCTTGTCCTGATGCCAGAAAAATTTCCATTTCTCCCCATATGTCCCTGGTGCCTTTCAAGCTGCTACCTCAGGGTTGGAGCTCAGAGGGAGGGAGTCTGAGTAAGTCCGTAAGGGCCCTTTAAGAGGAACTGCCAGGACTCCAGAATCTCTCTGTCTCTCTCAGTCACAATCCCTTGTTTTGACAGCCAGCAATTAGGGGAACTCCCCTTCCTGGTGCTGGAACCTGGGCTGGGGACCTGCTGTGGGACCGGGACCTTTTGCTCCTGGTGGGAACTTCCAGGCTGAGATGTCCTCCTGATTTTTATCTGCCACATGTGGCTGTGGGACCAGCCCTTTCTGCTTCTCTGCTGGTTTCATCTTTAAATCCCTCATTGTAGAACGTCCATTCAGCTAGACTTCAGGTGGCTCTGAATGGGTTTTGGTTTTGGTTTTGTAGTTAGGTCGAAGTTTTGATGTGTTTGTGTAAGGATGTGAGAACCATATTTGCCTCCATTGTCATCTTCACTGGAAGCCTCTCAGACATTTCTCATAGCAACACTTTTCCTGACATATCTCCTGGGCAAGGGGAGCAAAAATAAATAAACCCAGGGGACTACATCAAACTACAAAGTATTTGCACAGCAAAGGAAACCATCAACAAAATTAAAAGACAACCTACTGAATGGGAAATGATATTTGCCAATGCTACAGCCTATAAATCATTCCTATCCAAAACTTACCAAAAAAAAATCAGACAACTCAATACCAAAAAAAAGACACACATTCCAGTTAAAAAGTGGGCAGGGATTTGAGCAGACATTTCTTTAAGTCAGACATATGGATGGCCAATACATATATGAAAAGATACTCAAAGTTATTAATCATCATAGAAATGCAAATTAAAACCACAATGAGCTATCACCTCACACTTGTCAGAATCATCAATAAGTCAACAAACAAGTGCTGGCAAGGATGTGAAGAAAAGGGAGCCCTTGTGCACTGCTGGAGGGAATGCAGATTGGTGCAGCCACTACGGAAAACAGTATGAAGGGTCCTCAAAAATTAAAAATAGAACTACTTTGTGACCAGTGAATCCAGTCATGGGGATTTATTCAAATAAACATAAAGAACTAATTTGAAAGACTATATGCACCTCTATGTGCATTGCAGCATTATTTACAAGTGCCCATCAATAAAGGATTGCATAAAAATGTGGTGATACATGTATATATTGAAATATTACTTGGCCATGAAAAAAGAATAAAATCTTACCATTTATGACAGCATGGATGAACTTAGAGAGTATTAAGCTTAATGAAATAAGCTAGAGGAAAACAAATATCTTATGATTTCACTTATGAGGAAACTAAAGAACAAAATAAATAAACAAAATAGAAACACACTCATAGTTACAGAGTTCAGGCTGAGGGTTGCCAGAAAGGAGCGGGATTCAGGGACTGGATAATGAAAGTGAAGAGGTTAAGAAGTACAAATTTGTAGTTACAAAACAGTCATGGGAGGGGAGAACCAAGATGGCGGCATAGGTTAACGCCGGAGTTTGCTGCTTTGAACAACTACTTCAAAAGTGAAACCAAAAAACGGAAGGGACATCACCCAGAACCACAGGAACGCTGGCTGAGTGGAAGTCCTACAACTAGGAGGAAAGAGAAACGCACACGGACACTCAGAGGAGGCACAGTGCTGAAGTCAAATTCTGAGGTGCGGAGTGCGCGGAGCGGGCTGGCGGCGGAGGGCGCGGTTGTTGGTTTCAATTGGGAGGGAGTCGCAGACTCTGAGCACCAGATCCGGGCGAGTCTTTAGGGACCCAGACTCAAACGGGAGAAGCGGGACTGTCTGGCTTCGGTCAGAGCGAGTGCAGCTTTCTCTCCGAGCTTTGCAGCGGGTGCTGGGACTCAGAGAGGCAGAGCCCCTGGGGACAGGACTGAGAGCCGCCATAACTGCTCTCTCTGGTCCACCCTGTTGATCCTGTGCGACCCGCCCCGCCCAAGCCCTGCACAGAGGCATTTGCCGGATAGCCTCAGGCAAAGGCTAGATTAGCACCGCCCTAGAGGACAGAAGTTCTCTCACTGCTGACACAGCTGATTCTCATAGCCACTTGGCCTGGAGGTCAAACCCTCCCTGGAATTAGCTACAACAATCAAGATTTAACTATAAGACTGCGAACAAAGACCACTAAGGGGTGCACCAAGGAAGCATAACAAAATGCGGAGACAAAGAAACAGGACAAAATTGTCAAAGGAAGATATAGAGTTCAGAACCACACTTTTAAGGTCTCTCAAGAACTGTTTAGAAGCTGCCGATAAACTTAATGAGATCTACACGAAAACTAATAAGACCCTCGATCTTATATTGGGGAACCAACCAAAAATTAAGCATACACGGACTGAAATAACGAATATTATACAGACGCCCGACAGCAGACCAGAGGAGCGCAAGAATCAAGTCAATGATTTGAAATGCGAGGAAGCAAAAAACATCCAACCGGAAAAGCAAAATGAAAAAAGAATCCAAAAATGCGAGGATAGTGTAAGGAGCCTCTGGGACAGCTTCAAGCGTACCAACATCAGAATTATAGGGGTGCCAGAAGATGAGAGAGACCAAGATATTGAAAACCTATTTGAAGAAATAATGACAGAAAACTTCCCCCACCTGGTGAAAGAAATGGACTTACAGGTCCAAGAAGCGCGGAGAACCCCAAACAAAAGGAATCCAAAGAGGACCACACCAAGACACATCATAATTAAAATGCCAAGAGCAAAAGATAAAGAGAGAATCTTAAAAACAGCAAGAGAAAGAAACTCAGTTACCTACAAGGGAATACCCATACGACTGTCAGCTGATTTCTCAACAGAAACTTTGCAGGCCAGAAGGGAGTGGCAAGAAATATTCAAAGTGATGAATACCAAGAACCTACAACCAAGATTACTTTATCCAGCAAAGCTATCATTCAGAATTGAAGGTCAGATAAAGAGCTTCACAGATAAGGAAAAGCTAAAGGAGTTCATCACCACCAAACCAGGATTATATGAAATGCTGAAAGGTATCCTTTAAGAAGAGGAAGAGGAAGAAAAAGGTAAAGATACAAATTATGAACAACAAATATGCATCTATCAACAAGTGAATCTAAGAATCAAGTGAATAAATAATCTGATGAACAGAATGAACTGTTGATTATAATAGAATCAGGGACATAGAAAGGGAATGGACTGACTATTCTTGGGGGGGAAAGGGGTGTGGGAGATGTGGGAAGAGACTGGACAAAAATCGTGCACCTATGGATGAGGACAGTGGGTGGGGAGTGAGGGCGGAGGGTGGGGCGGGAACTGGGAGGAGGGGAGTTATGGGGGGAAAAAAAAGAGGAACAAATGTAATAATCTGAACAATAAAGATTTTATTTAAAAAAAAAACAGTCATGGGAATATACAGTATAGCAGAGGAAATATAGTTAATAATATTGTAATAGTATATGTGGTGCCAAGTGGTTATTTGAACTATCGGGGGTCCACTTTGCGAATTATATGATTGTCTAACCACTATGCTGTACACCTGGGTTAAACAAACAAAAAAATGAATGTAAACTCCAATTGAAAATACATTTTAAATTAAAAGAAATAAAAGGTAAGATTACAATAAAAGAAAAGAACATATTCCGACTTTTTTGAAATAGAGATGTTTTCACATTCATAGTCCATTGCTTTATATAATATCAAATTATTTTTATTTTATAACTAGGGGCCCAGTGCATGAAATTCATGCCCTGGGGGGGGGGGTGTCCCTCAGCCCAGCCTGCCCCCTCTCACATACTGGAAGCCCTCAGGAGATGTCCTAGTGATGGCTTAGGTCCGCTCCCTGCTCCCCTTGGGGATAGGGCCTAAGCCGCAGTCTGGCCTCCCTTTGTGGGAGGTGACCGGGCTGATCAGGGGAAGGCACCAGCCCCATCACCCCGCTGCTGCAGCCACTGCCAGTCACCGCAGCCAGCAAGGTTTTTTCATCAACACGGACTCCAGTCCCTTCACCATGAAAAGTGACAACTTTCTTTAGGCATTTTTAAGATGTGTCTTTCATATAATAATAATTTCTTTATTATTATTTTTTATCCTCACCTGAGGATATGTTTCTATTGATTTTTAGAGAATGTGGAAGAGAAAGGGAAAGACAGAGAGAAACATCAAAGTGAGAGGAACACTTTGATTGGTTGCCTCCTGCATGAGCCCTGACCTGGGCTCTGGCCAGGGAGGAGCCTGCAACCTAGGTACATGCCCTTGGTCAGAATTGAACTCGGACCCTGCCATTGGCAGGCCAAGGCATTATCCACTAAGCCAAACTGGCTAGAGCAGGATATGACATTTCTTAGCCCTCCATCAGCAGGCCTTCGTTTTTTTCACCAGGAGTGTGGTGGAAAACCCTAGATCACCTTTTTGGATTCTTATTACCCAAGTTACTAAGAACATTACCAGTGGCATACAGGGAGCTTAGCCAATGAGCGGTCAGAAAAGGTGTTTTCTCTGTAGTTCACACCAATCGCTGGCTTGCCCCCACCCCCTCAGGCCTGATGCCTCTGGCCCAGGATTCAGGCCTGGGCAGGAGACCCCATCTCCCCCCGATCACCAGCTCCACACTTGCCCAGGCCTGACGCCTCGGCCAGAGGCGTCAACACCCATCACCCTCCGATCACCAGATCGGCCCCTTGCCCAGGCCTGATGCCTCTGCCAGAGATGTCAGGCCTGGGCAGGGGACCCCCATCATCAGCTCCACCCCCCACCCAGGCCTGACACCTCTGGCCCAGGCATTAGACCTGGGCAGGGGACCCCCATCTCCCTTCAATTGCCAGATTGGCCCCTCGCCCAGGCCTGACACCTCCGCCAGAGGTGCCAATCCTGGGCAGGGGACCCCTATCTCCACCCGATCACCAGCTTCTGGGCAGCTTCTGGGACTTCTGGGGCCGGCCTGCGGCCCAGGATGGCGGCTCACGCTGGCAGCTGGGCTGTCCCACCCTGCCTGCAGTATCTTTGTTGGCGGTTAATTTGCATATCATGCTGATTAGCCGATGGGAGGCATAGCGAAGATACGGTCAATTACCATGTTTGTCTATTATTAGATAGGATTATCGTTCCAAGTACAACTGAAATAGCAAACTTTGAGAATAAATTCAACTGATTCTTAGTGAACACAATTTTTCTGAAAAGAATTGCATAGGCTCGCTGGAAAGACTCCTCCTAATTGCAAATGCTCACCATGTAGTGAGCATCATTAATAAAGTCCTTTAGTGGGAAGAAAGCATTCACTAACCCAGCAGGTGAGTTAAGTGCAGGTGTGTTAAAGAGCTCTATGATGTTAATGATGAGCCTTTATGAAACTGTTTACATATCACAACATCCAATCACATACATTACCAGGCATACACATGTATTACCATTGGCCGACCCTTTTTTCCCAATATTTACTAAAGGTGGCAACTACACTCAAACCAAATCGTAAATGTTTTTAATAGTTATTTCTCATTCTTTTTACTTTCATTTTTTTTTTTAGGTCTGAGGTGTCTTTAAAATTTTAATCTTTCTCCAAACAATTTACCAGGAAAGAAGAACTAAAATGGCCAAAAGAGAAATAAAAATTAAGATATGTATGAGGAATTGTGTATTTAACTTCTTCAAATCAAGGAAGTCTTCACGAGAGATGAATGAGCTCTCTGTTACACTTGAGTATACTAATGATTCGAATACCTCAGAGAGAGTAGGAAGGAAAGCCAGTTTCTTAAAAGTGAATGGTGTAAACAAAGCCTGGGAAAGTGTCGAGTGTGCTTTATAACAGGCTGTGCACGGGGGGCGGAGAGGAAGCTCGGAGAGAGGGTCCAGAGCCCGCTGATGAGCATGGCCTCCAGCGGGTTCGGAGGGAGCGGGGGGAGCTCACAGGCCTGTTCTCTGAGACAGATGAGTGACTCTCCACAAGCCACCTACGTGGGTATCATGGCATTTAGATTTTCCGAAGCAAACTGGGAAAGATTTACATTGTCTCAATCTGGTGGTTTTACGTTTTGAAACCAAAGCCTCAACAACAGGAACACAGAATCGCTAAGCAGATGGGGCCACCCACACAAGGCCCGCAGCCTCCAGCCAGGCCGTTTAGTTTGGTCAGGTTTTGGGCACAAGACAATTCAGGCTTCCCCTGTGAGGTAATACAATATAGATATTATTGTTACCCAAAGCTTGTTTTTGTAGTGATCAAGCTTTCCAATAATCAAAGGGTTTTCAGATGGAATTATTTGGGTTTGCTTTTGGCATAATTTCTCAGTGGACTATGTAGATGAAATATCCTTCTCTGTATAGGATATTTTAGAATTTGGTTGAGTATAAAATATGAACTCTAAAGTTAATCAACAGGGTGGCATTTGGTGCCAAGGATTAAATATTTACTGGTAAAATACACAGTGACGAAAAGAATTTCTAAACAGGTGATAAATCATATGGTTTGTGCTCTGGATTAAGTGTTTTTACCAGAGAAAACATAAAACTGAGACCAAGGAGAAAAGTTAACCCGTTGCTGTGGATGCCTGAGGCAGAACTTGTGAAGATCACCAGGAATTTCTTTTTTTTTAAAAAAAAGTAAATGACAGAGATTTTATTTAATCTTTGAAATGATTCGTTTGTTGAGTGAAATAAAGAATGCTAACATCCCGCACTGCCCTCGGCCACCGTTGAGCAGTTCTTCCTCGGGCTCTCCCAGCTAGGCTCTCCCCACACCTGTCCTGTCCACCATTGTTAAGAGCATATGTCCTGAGGACGTGGAGAAAAGGGAACCTTAGTCACTGCTGGTGGGAATGCAGACCTTGTGGCCTCTGTGGAAAACAGTGTGCAGTTTCCTCAAAAAGGTAAATATGGACCTTCCATTTGACCCAGTGACCCCACTTCTAGGAACATATCCTAAGAAACCTGAAACACCAATCAGAAAGACTGCATGCACCCCTATGTTCATAGCAGCACAATTTACAATAGCTAAGCTCTGGAAACAGCCCAAGTGCCCATCAGTAGATGAGTGGATAAAAAAGCTGTGGTACATTTACACCATGGAATACTATGCAGCAGTAAAAAAGAAGGATCCTTACCCTTTGAGACAGCATGGAGGGACCTAGAGAGTATTATGCTAAGCAAAATAAGCCAGCCAGAGAAAGACAAGTATCACATGATCTCACTCATATGTGGAAACTAATGAACAAAATAAACTGATGAACAGAGTGGATCCAGAGACATGAAAGCATGGAACAGAGTGTGGAATCTTAGAGGAAAGATGGGGGAGGTGGGTGGGTGGGAGATAATCAGCCAAGGACCTTGTATGCATATATGCATGGCCCGTGGACTCAGACAGTGGGCAGTGAGACCCTGGGGCAGGGGGCAGTGTCAGTGAGGGGAAAAAAGGGGACATATGTAATACTTTCAACAATAAAGAATTTTTTAAGTGCAAAAAAAGAAAAAAGACTATACAATTTTCTAAACCTAAACACACACACACACACACACACACACACAGAGCATATGCCCTACAGCTAGTCCGTCTTGGTCCAAATCCTACCATTTGGTGTGTTATTTAACCTCTCCAATCTTCAGTTTACTCATCCACAAAATGAATATAGCAGCAGTACGCCAGCATTGGTTCCTACACAGGTTAAATTAATACACATGTGCCAGGCCACTAACACGCGGATATTTTTAATTGACTCAAGCAGTTCAAACCCGCCGTTCTTCCAGGGTCAGCTGGCAGCTGGGGACCCACACACAGGGGCCATTTGGGGCTGTGCCTGGTGGCCATACCCTACTACTCCTGCACTGTCGAAGGGCCCACGGTGTGTGTGAGTACATTCATAATCACTTAGAGTGCAGCCTAGGAAATAGCCATCGCCATGTTATTGCTTTTCGTCTTCTTTAATTATCCAAATATAACCCATTATTCAAAACCTAACGTAATTCTTTAATAACCTGCCTTTCATCAGTGCAAATCTTCCCTGAATGTACATAGCCTCTTAGGCCTAAACCTCTCTGATTTAATATCTAATTGCTTACTATGCACTGTTTCAAATTGTTTTATGATTTTCCTAATACATCATTCTGAGAGAGGAGGGGTGAGACTAACTTTCACCTGCATACACCTTTAGACAAAGAATATATCAATAGTATGTGCCCACCATTTTGCATTTAGGGAGAGCCCGGTGTGTGCATTCTGATAAAAACCAAACCCAGCTCCCCATCCTCTAGCTTGAAGAATGAGCGAGCTGGGTGCAAAGTGTAAGCATGTCCCTATGTGTCGGCTAACATTTGGTCTGAATAGATCTGGTCTGGACAAAGTGTTATTTAAGATGAATGGATGGGTGGGTTGGCCAACAGGAAACCTGGAGGAAAAAAGAGATCTGCAGAACAAAACAGAGAAGGTAGCCTCTGGGAATGATTTACTACACAAAGCAGAAGCAACTTTTAGGCTACACCTGTTTCACATTATTTGCAAGACATAGCAAAACACTATGAAAGGAGAATGTGTTGAATTGAAAATCCAACAGGCCAGATGATGGTTAGGGATACTGAGTCAAGATAATGATTGTGGTAGGGAGTTGTGGGGATGGAGGGAGAGAGAGAGCGAGAGGGAGGGAGGGAGGGAGGGAGAGAGACTGATACTGTGCATTTTAATTCTATTCCATTAAACTCAGTGTGGAGGAGAGCAGCTAAGTGATTTTCTGCAGTTGAGACTTATGTTCCTAATTAGACTCACTTATGCAACAACATGAAGAACATGCACCTGGTGGAGGCAAAAGAAAGCAACTGGGAACAGGGGGCTGAGGGTCAGTGCTCTGCCTGGGTGCACAGAGACAGTAAGAATGGTTCTCTTCTGTCCTCTCAATCGTTTTAAAGACAAGGAACTCTAAGCAGAATCTCAGGGTCACAGATCAGGCTCATAGCCATTTTAGACGCGCCCGGCTTCAGAGTGTGGAAGCCTTCTTTTAAGTCAGATTCAAAAACCTAACTTTTCTGTAGGTCTCCAGAGAGGAAATGCAATAGGCTCAGCAAATGGAACTATTCTGCTAATCATACTTCTACCTGAAATCCTACACTGATTTTCCCACTAAGTGAAGGCAAGATACAGACTAGCGGCAAGATCTCATAAAAATCCTGGGAGCTTTTTATTTTGATGTAGTCCCATTTGTTCATTTTTTCTTTAGTTTCAAGTGCCCTAGGAGCTGTATCAGTGAAGAAATTGCTTCAGCATATGTCTGAGATTTTGTTGCCTTTGGATTCTTCTAGAATTTTTATGGTTTCCTGTCGTACATTTAAGTCCTTTATCCATTTTGAGTTTATTTTTGTGTATGGTGTAAGTTGGTGGTCTAGTTTCATTTTCTTGCATATATCTGTCCAATTTTCCCAACACCATTTATTGAAGAGACTATCTTGGCTCCATTGTATGTTCTTGCCTCCTTTGTCAAATATTAATTGAGCATATTGGTTCGGGCCGATTTCTGGGCTCTCTATTCTATTCCATTGATCTATATGCCTATTCTTGTGCCAGTACCAGGCAGTTTTGAGAACAGTGGCTTTGTAATACAACTTGATATCTGGTATTGAGATCCCACCTACTTTGTTCTTTTTCAGGATTGCTGCAGCTATTCGGGGTCTTTTTTTATTCCAGATGAATTTTTGGAGAGTTCGTTCTAGATCTCTGAAGTATGCCGTTGGTATTATAATGGGAAGTGCGTTGAATTTATAGATTGCTTTGGGTAGTATGGACATTTTAATGATGTTGATTCTACCAATCCATGAGCACGGTATGTTCTTCCATCTGTTGATGTCTTCCTCTATATCTTTTTTCAACGTCCTGTAGTTTTCTGAGTAGAGGTCTTTTACCTCTTTAGTTAAGTTTATTCCTAGGTAGCTTAATTTTTTTGGTGCGATGGTAAACGGGATTGTTTTTATAATCTCTCTTTCTGAAAGTTCACTATTGGTGTATAGAAATGCCTCAGATTTCTTGGGGTTAATTTTGTATCCTGCTACATTGCCAAATTCATGTATTAAGTCTAGTAGCTTTTTGATGGAGTCTCTAGGGTTTTGTATGTATAATATCATGTCGTCTGCAAATAAGGACAGTTTTACTTCCTCTTTTCCAATTTGGATGCCCTTTATTTCTTCTTCTTGCCGAATTGCAATGGCTAACACTTCCAGTACTATGTTGAACAGGAGTGGTGAGAGGGGGCATCCCTGTCTTGTTCCTGTTCTTAGGTGAAATGGTGTTAGTTTTTGTCCATTGAGTATGATGTTGGCTGTGGGCCTGTCATATATGGCTTTTATTATGTTGAGGAATGATCCTTCTACTCCCGCCTTACTGAGAGTTTTTATCAAAAATGGGTGTTGAATTTTGTCAAATGCTTTTTCTGCATCAATTGATATGACCATGTGGTTTTTTTCTTTCAACTTGTTTATGTGATGTATCACGTTTATTGATTTGCGGATATTGTACCATCCTTGCATCCCTGGGATAAATCCTACTTCTGCACAGCAAAAGAAACCATCAACAAAACAATGAGAAAACCCACTGTGTGGGAAAACATATTTGCCAATGTCATATCTGATAAGGGCCTAATCTCCAAAATTTATAGGGAACTCATACAACTTAACAAAAGGAAGATAAACAATCCAATCAAAAAATGGGCAAAGGACCTAAATAGACACCTTTCAAAAGAGGACATTCAGAAAGCCAAGAGACATATGAAAACATGCTCAAAGTCACTAATCATCCGAGAGATGCAAATCAAAACAACAATGAGGTACCATCTCACACCTGTCAGACTGGCTATCATCAACAAATCAACAAACGACAAGTGCTGGAGAGGATGTGGAGAAAAAGGAACACTTGTGCACTGCTGGTGGGAATGCAGACTGGTGCAGCCACTATGGAAGACAGTATGGAGTTTCCTTAAAAAACTGAAAATGGAACTCCCATTTGACCCTGTGATCCCACTTCTAGGAATATATCCCAAGAAACCAGAAACAACAATCAGAAAGGATATATGCACCCCTATGTTCATAGCAGCACAATTCACCATAGCTAAGATCTGGAATCAGCCTAAGTGCCCATCAGTAGATGAATGGATTAGAAAACTGTGGTACATCTACACGATGGAATACTATGCTGCTCTAAAAAGGAAGGAACTCTTACCATTTGCAACGTCATGGATGGAACTGGAGAGCATTATGCTAAGTGAAATAAGCCAGTCAATGAAGGAAAAATACCACATGATGTCACTCATTTCTGGATAATAGAGACCATTATAAACTTTTGAACAATAATAGATACAGAAGCAGAGCTGCCTCAAACAGATTGTCAAACTGCAGCGGGAAGGCCGGGGAGGGTTGGGGGACAGGAGGTAGGGGGGTAAGAGATCAACTAAAGGACTTGTATGCATGCATATAAGCATAACCAATGGACATAAAACACTGGGGGATAGGGGAGGCTAGGGGACTGTCTAGGGCGGGGGGAAAAAATGGACACATATGTAATACCCTTTGTAATACTTTAAGCAATAAATAAAAAAAAATTTAAAAAAAAAATCCTGGGAGGACATCATCAGACCTGAATTTTAGTTCCATTCTTTTCTGCTAATTTCTTAAGCAATTCTGTCCAAACCATAAGCTTCCGAAGTTTAACAAGAACCTGAGAAGGACCAGCATGAGCTGTACTTCCCCCAAATAAAAACAGGAACACTAACCATTCACCGCACTTTTACATCACAAAACATGTCTCAATATGACACAGTTTAATGTTAAATGGTTAAAAGATGTTTTAAAATTCACAGTGAAAGTCCAAGTGAGGATAGCAGTTATGACAATATGCTGGTGTGCTTCCCCATTAAGCAACACACCCACCTCCATTCAACGCCTCTTGCAAGTTAAATTCCTATAAATGTTCCATTTTATGCCTTGATTTCCAAGTTTCCTGGGTTCTTTTATACATCTTGCGTATCCGGGATATCTACTTATTTCTGTTTGACCATAATGATACACGTTTCAAAAATTTTTGCCCCAAAGGGAATAACCCACAGTTCCATAATGACAACTGAAGTCTACAGAACACAAGCCTGAAGATGAGGATGGACATGTGACTTGCGTTGGATGACACGCAGGCGCTGAAATTGCTTCTTCAAAGAGTAAACACCAAGTTACTGACCTTAACTAGCAAATGGAATCTGGTAGCCTTAGGCAGAAGTTTTCACAGGCACATTGGGAGAAATGCCAGCTTAGATGCTGACAGGAGTCTTGATGAGGGGTTTGCCCACATCTTAAGTAAATAAATGGGGACCCTCCTCACCTAAGAATGCTTCTCCTTGGCTGGAAGTATAACTCATTGGAAAGACAAACACTGCAATTTGAAGCAGGAGTGTCCTATACATTGATACTAAGCCACAGAACATGAGCCGGAAAAGGAGCGGGAGAGGAAGCCGCCCCTGTGGCTTCTCCTTGGGGCCACGCCCACTGTCACTCAGGCCATGTCACAGGCTCTTCCCTCAGACCCTGGGGCCTCTGACCATTGGCTGCTTCCTGGTGAGCTCCTCCTCCACCTTCCAACAGCTTCTCCTCTATGGAGCCTGGTCCAGCTCCCTCACCCTCTGTCATGGCCAGAATGTCTGTTCCATCCTAGTTCACCTCAGGACACAGAGCCCAGGACTCAGCATACCAGGCTTCCAGCCCAGGCTCCCCGACCTGGGCAGGTTACCCCCCTCATGCCTCCTCTTATCTGGGGGGAGTAATAATCGCCTCCTGGGTGTGAATAAGAAGACAATCTAGCCCAAGGCTGTTTGCAGTGTGGGGGGCAAAATAACCAAGCAATACATAGTGGGCATTTTTACCATAGTTTTTCATCTATTCGGGTATATTTTGTTCACCTGTGTATCCCCAGCACCTAACACAGTGCATAACACAACGTGGGCACTTTAAATATTCTCCCCATTTAGCAAATAAATGAATATGTACCATGCTTCACACTTTTCAAAGAGCTTCTGTATATGTGGTCTCATTGCACGTCCTACTAAGCCTCAGCTGGAGGCAAGGGAGCTCAGAGCTCCTCCTGGGAGGAAACACCCGCCTCCATCTCCAGAATAGCTGCCAATCATGGGACATGTCGAAGCTCAAGGATGACCACAGGGTCAGGCTGGACCACATCCGTCATTGCCGGTGATGTTGTCATTTGAAGAAACCACTGAGGAGCGGAAAACGACGCAGCTGTTTCAGTCGGTGGTGCTTTGCTTCCCGCGTCGGTCCTGGGATTCCAGAGGCTGCCCTGGCCCAGTCCCTCCTCGTCCTTGGGATCTCCAATTCCTGCTGACAGCGTCCGTGAGTCACATGGTACACAGACAGAGTAGACAGAGCAGACAGAGCGTCCCAGCCCTGAGCTCTAGGTCTGTCTCTGCCGTTAGTAACTGTGGGCAAATCTGTTCATCGCTCTTAGTCTGGCGTTCAATATCTATAGAATGGGGATGGGGGTACCCTGTTCTGCTTACTTCACTGGGTTGTCAAGGCACGATGAGGTTTTGTAAACTACAAAGCAAATATAAAGCTGTAGTCTCCCCCACTTTCCAGGCCGAAGAGCATTTCTCTTGGCAGAAAGGTTAAAACTTGGTTAGACCAGCCCCTTCCAGGTGGCACCACATGGTAAATACAGACCCTCTCATACCCGCCAAGTTCTCCGTGTATGTCCTGAGCCTTTTTGCTCTTGACCTACCTCCAGGCTCCCTCCTGACCTCTTGTTGATCTCCTGGGCCCTTGACTTCCTGTCAGTGGCCGGAGATTCTCCACCCACTGCTGACGGGTCATGCTGCTCCCCCGATACTTATGTAGCCGGGCAGGCCTCGGACCCGGGGCACACACTAGACACACGTCAAACGACTAAGTCTTTCCTCAGTCCGAGTTTGGCCCATGCCCTTCTATTCTCCTCGCTCAGAACATGGCGTTTCTATGAGTCAATGCTGCGTCACAGTGATGAAATCCAAAAGCAAAGCCTGGGCACACTGTGTGCTGGGAAGTGTTAGCTTTCTCGCTGTATTATGTTTATATTTATAAGGAGGACATTCTCATGAGGCCAAATCACTGGGCAATGTTTCCAGAGTTTAAGCCACCCTTTTTCTCTAGGGAAAGACTGAATGAAGAGAAACAAGCCCCTTCCCCCGGCTGAGGCAAATATCGACTGGCAGCCCCTCCACCGGATGCTTTCTGAACCCTCTTTGGTTTCGAAGGTTTTGTCTATTTCTGCTGGAGCCCACAGAAAGCATCTTCTAGGTCCTGAGAGACAGTCAGCAAGGGAGAGGGAGCTCAGGGGTGGGGTGTTCTCAGGAGGATAAAGGCACAAGACTCCCTAAGGAAACCTATGGAAAGGCCACATGAGGGCTGAGGTGAACTTGCTCTGGATCTCAGGCAATTTGGTTCTGTATGTCCTGGTGGCACCATCTATCTATATAAAAGCCTAAGCAACCATCACAACCGAACGGACGACTGAACACGCTGCGTGGGGTGACCAGGCTGGCAAGGGGGGGTTAGTGAGGGACAACCAAACGACTGAGCAGCAGGCTGCGTGGGGCGACCAGGCTGGCAGGGGGGTTCATGAAGGATGACCAAACAACTGAGCAGCAGGTTGCAACACAGCCCACAGCCAATAACGAGGGAATATGCTAATTGACTGCCACACCCTCAAAGATGGTGATGCCCACAGCCACAAGATGGCCGGCAAGGGAGGGCAGTTGTGGGTGATCAGGCCAGCAGGGAAGGGCAGTTATGGTCAACCAGGCCAGCAGGGTAGAGTAGTTGGGGGCGACCAGGCCAGCAGAGTAGGGCAGTTGGGGGTGACCTGGCTGGCAGGGGAGGGCAGTTGGGGGACACCGGGCCAGCAGGGGAGCAGTTAAGTGTCAATCAGGCTGGCAGGGAACTGTTTAGGGGGTGATCAGGCTGGCAGGCAGAAGCAGTTAGGGGCAATCAGGCAGGCAGGCAGGTGAGCGGTTGGGAGCCAGCAGTCCTGGATTGTGAGAGGGATGTCCCAGATTGGAGAGGGTGCAGGCTGGGCTGAGGAACAACCCCCCTCAGCACAAAACCCAATTTTGTGCACTGGGCCTCTAGTTATAATAATAATCAGGTTATTATTTCACAGGAAAGTAGGAAAGGGAAGACTAAGTAAGGTCAGCATGCCATTTATACAGCTTTGCCAATCACTCTCCAAGTCCATTCCCCGCTGCCCAATGGGGGCAGGGACTGGACAAAGGCAGTTCGGACACATGCCCCGTGAGGTATGGGTGCCATGGCAAGGTGCCTGTTTGTCAGTCACACCCGGAAACAAATTACTGACCAGGGTGGTGTGGCCACTGAGGCTCATGAAACCTGAATATTTAAACTTCTGCACAAAGGATTCTCTCTCTTGGCTCCTGCCTCTCCAGCTTGCCTGCACCCATGACTCCCGTTGCAGGGGAATGTGCTCCCAGCATTCGCCCATGTAGCTCACGGCAGGTGGGACCCACTCAATGGACTAATGGACTCTAATGAACCTGAATGCAGACTGGGCCCGGCTGCAACATGGAACGGGAGCTCAGTGGCTTTCCTTTAGGCTTTGCTAGGCCCACAGCTACGCCTCTTTCAGGACTGGTTTAAGGGACATGGGACTTTACAGCCCGAGGAGTGTAACCCCACATGAAGGAAGCTTTTACCACGGCTCATTCTCCCACAGGGGCTTCTGGAAATGCTTATTTCAGTGGTACCCCAAGGGCCCCCACTCCCACTCGTGTTTGGGAAACCTAGCCTGTTAATTCCTCTGGCAATGCTACTGACCACCTCAGTTCCATGAGATGAATGGGAAAGGCAGGGGGGAGCCCTGAATGAGCAAACGCAGAAGCAAGTCCTCCGTGCTGACCAGGGCTCCCACATGTAGCCAGAAAGCACTTCTCCGTGGGCTCCAGCACCGGGCTTCCAGCTGCCGGCAGCTGTGTGCCTCCCAGCCCCTCACAGCTGGCTTCTCAGACAGAAATGACTCCCTCTAAGACAGTTTGCCAGAAGACATTGTTTTGGATGCATTAAAATGCGACTCGTTGAGCATCGACCTATGAACCAGGAGGTCAGCTTCGATTCCCGGTCAGGGCACATGCCCGGGTTGCAGGCTCGATCCCCAGTAGAGGACGTGCAGGAGGCAGCCAGTCAATGATTCTCTCTCTCCCTTTCTCTCTGAAATCAATAAAAATATTTTTTTAAAGTGCGACTCAACAAGTATCTCTTAAACTAAATGAATTGCATCGTCGGACATGAAGGTGTGCCTGGCCCAATGCATCACACGGAGGAGGTTCTCACTACGTGAATGGCAGATCTGTCCTTCATTTCTTTCTCTTCTACTTTTTTTCATGCTGGAATGAAGAACGGTTGGAAATACTGTGAAGTGTTTTCCATGGGGGCTCCAGATTCCCACCACCAGTGCTCAATCTGTGCTTGAGAGGTGCACGCGCGTGTGGCGCCTGCGTGAGGAGCTACCTGGGGCACAGCTACATCTGACGTCGCGTGTGTGCACACGTGGGCATGCCTCGGAGCGTTTCCCTAACATCAGTCACAGCTACTCTGAATCAAAGGGTAGGACCCAGTAGGAGAGAGAAGCTCCGGGGAATTTCCTCAGGAGGGCAGCCTGGAGGCTGAGCGGCAAGCTCTTAGGAGGTAGGTGGGATTGGGCTCCAGGTAATGGTTGAATGAGAAGTCATGGACTTCTGTTTTTATTTAAATCATCTGCTCTGTGGACATACATTTTAACTATTGACTTCCTGCTGCTCTAAGTATGAATAATCAAGAGAGGTTTTTTGTTTGGAATGTTTTAAATGTTATAAACTTCCAACTTACCTGTTTTTTATTTTTTCCCCCAATACCATTTATCCCCACTATGCCCTTTTCCACCTCCACCTACCCCACACCCACCAAAGGGGTGGGCGTGGGGGAGGGGTTGAGAAAAAAGGGGGAAAAAGAGAAAGAACTCATGGGCATGGACAACTTGCCTATTTTTGAAGGTTAAGTTCATGTCTATGCTAGGCTGTTTGATCAGAGCTCAACAATTCTAACAGACAGTGGTTGGAAACTTTGAAACATGCATTGATATTAGTGTTTTCTACTTTTCCCCTCATTTCCTTATCCTCATGGACCTCAAGCTATGTTCATTTACCCCTGTTTTCCTCTGTTCCTTTCTTCCCTCCTTCCTTCCTTCCTTCCTCTTTTCTTTCCTCCTTTGTTTCTGTTCCCTGCCTTCTTGCTTTTTTCTTACTCTCCTCTTCTTTATGTCCTGAGCACTTGCTTCCGTCTCATGACATAGCCTCCCTTTTGCCAGATGACATAAATACCAGGCAGCCTGTTCTCTTCCAAATGGTATTTTTCTTCAGATTTAACTCTTAAAAGTCGCTGTGCTCAGGGGCACTGTGAGTCTAGGCCCGGGAAAGAGAGACAACAAGGAGGCTGTGCAGGCCCAGGGGATTGTGGGACCTACACCACCACAGCTAGGGGCTTAGCTTGCTCGTTCAAAGTTTACCCAAAGTCACAGAGTTGAAATGCCTGAAGGTAATACCACTTCCCTCACCACATGCTCAGCCAAATGTCCTTGGGTTTTCAATAGTCCTGACCTCTTGGCACTATGGAGTCTTGATGTTTTGCATTCTCTTTTTTTAGATTTTTAACCCTCAGCTAGTTCTTCCCCCACTTAAACTTCATGAGTGACTTACATGTCTTACTTCCCAAAAAGAGATGTCTCCTTCCTCCTTCTCTCTTCCTTCTTTCCTCCTTACCTCTTTCCCACCATTTTGCTTGCTTTCTTTCTTTCTTTCTTTCTTTCTTTCTTTCTTTCTTTCTTGCACTTTTTCAGGAGGGGTAGGGAAAGCAATGGGGGAGCCCTTGGAATCTCGGCGTGGGGCACAGGATCACAGGAATGTTTCCAGCGGGTTGGGGATGGGGGCAGGCAGCACAGGAGGTGGCTTAGCCACTCTCCCCAGAGAACAAGGTTCTCTTTCCCTACGACTCCCCAATGTATTTGTCTGTATTTGTAGAAATAGCTTCAGAAAGCTACAATCTAACCCTTATCCCCAGGCTGTTCCAGGCTTTGGCACTGAACACAGTCTTTGAGTGTTGCCCTTGGGGAGGAAAAATGGACTTCTTGTTCCATTGTATCTAACATTGAGGGTCCCCTGCACCTCATCAGTGCTCTCCTGGAGACCTCCCAGGCCATTCACCAGGCCAAGATCCCATTCTGGGTGTCTTTCCCCAAGAAAGTCCAGTGGACTTGCAAAGTCCACCATCTTAGTGAAGAAGAGAGCAACAGTAAACACATGCACATGCACCGTATTTGCATGCACCACAGTTACACATGGACCACACACACACGATGACACATACAGACCACACTTACACATGTGCCATACTTGCATATGCGCCACAGTTGCACATGGCACCACACACATGCACACTTGCACATAGACCACATTTACAATTGGACCACACTTACACATGGACCACACTTACACATGGACCACACTTGCACATGGACTACATGTGTGTCACAATTACACATGCAATACATGTGCACATGGACCACACTTACACATGAACCACACTTATACATGGACCACATACATGCATGTGGACCACAGGTGCACATGGACCACATTTGCACATGCACTACACTTACACATGCACTACAAATACACATGAACCACACACATGCACCACACTTACACATGCACTACATGTGCACATGGACCACAGATGCACATGGACCACACTTGCATGCACACACAGGCTGTGTCTCACTGAAAACAGTGGATCTGCCTGGCTGGAATTGTTCATATGGTTGAGCACCACCTCATGCACCAAAAGGTTGCTAGTTCGATTCCCAATCAGGTCACATACCTGGGTTGTGAGTTTCATCCCCAGTTCGTGAGCATACGAAAGGCAACCGATCAATGTTTCTCTCTCAAATCTTCCCCCCTATCTCTCTCTCTTTTTCTCTGTCTCAGCATGTCCTCAGATGAGGATTAAATAAAAAGTTATTTAAAAAACAGTGGATCAATTATTGTAAGTGAGCCAGCAAGTGTGAGTTTACACATATAAATATTTTTCACAGAACAGTCATGTTGTGAAGAAATAGAAATGATCTGATAGTTTTTGGGGATTTTTGTTTTTGTCATTATAAATCTTGACTTTACTCTTATTGAGCATTCTAAGTATCATGTCATGTGCTAAGGGCTCTCTACACTTTACCTTCTTTACTCTTGCAAATAACCCTGTGAAGGGGGTACTATACTGATTCGCTGCACAGATGTGAAACTGAGGCCCAGATAGGTCATGTCACTTGCCTGATGTCTATGACTATTTGCCTGTGTCTTCAAGTACCTTAAAAGGAACAGAACATTCTCTTCCTTACTCTCTGCCTACCACCTGGCATATATCATCAGCTCAGCACACAATGGATGCCGTATCAATACCAGTGATTGTCCACCTCCAAAGAGGAACATTTTAAACCAAAGAGCAAGAGATCCCAAGGCAGGTTATGATTCTTTCCAAATCTGCTGTCTTTAGAGCCCCACAGCCACTCCCAGAGAGGTGGTGATTCCGCAGGAAGCTAACAGTGAACTTGGTGGTGTGTCATCTCATATCTCAGTGCCCCAAATGGAGATATGAACCCAAAGCTATGGAAGTATAAATACAGCACTCACCATCCTTTGTCAGTTAAAAATATTACCTTTTCATGACTCAGGTTAGGAACCTATTGACTCTATGTAAGAAAGAAGGCGCCTGGATGGGGTTGTGTAACTGCAGGAGCCATCAATCAAGCGAACTCCAAGGCCCGGCACTGATTCCATGTTAGACAGCTTTTTATGCCTAGAAACCCAGACATCAAGGGCGTTCAGATCATCTGTATCCTTGGAATTTCTTTTCCTTTCCACACCCCACTTCATTGGTCAGAACAATATGATAAAACACACACACACACACACACACACACACACACACGCACACATGCACACACACGGTCAAGCCAATCTTCAGCTTCTGAGTTGAGTAGAGGTCTTTGTATTGCAGTTCTTACTCTGTGCCAGTTTACTGGATGTTTGGGTGTATTCCTGAGTTATTCTCAGGTTTCTGCTGTGGCTCCACTTCTAGCTCGGCTCACAGGAAGCCTGGCGCCTGGCCCCATAGATCTGGTGAAGCACTCACTGCAGCCCTCAGTGGCTAATTAATTTGATCTTGCACCTGGGTGTAGACTAACTGGTTTTATCACAAGCTGAATAACTCTGGTTTTGTCTATTTTCAGAGTCCATTGAATGCCAGGGTCAGATGCTGGGAGCCAGAAGGGACAGAGGAAAGAGGAAGGGCCTCTCTGGAAACACTCAGGTATTCCAAGAAAGGCTCTTCTGAAAAAACGGCCAATACCAGAGTGCGGTTTACTGGTGAGAAAGCCAGAAGACACAGGAGAAACCAGAGGCAGTCCTAGCACATGCGAGCGTTGAGACTAAGATGTGTGCGAGCAGAGAAACGGATGCACTATGAGAAGACACAAGATACAAAGAAAACATGGCTGAAAGCAGTAAATGTCAAACTATCTGCGTGAGGTTTCTCTCTTCTGTCCACCAGGGATGAAATCAGACCACGAGCTAGAGTGTGGAGCCGGAGCAGATGAATCCAGCAGCTTATTTCATCACTTGGCACAGCTTTCTGGACTCTGCCCTTTGAACAACCCATTTAATTTCCAACAGGGAAGAATGTAAACTAAACGCTGCTCTCAGAGAGTCGGGATAACAATTCCCCGCTCTCCTCCAGGGCATGTGTCTAAGGCAGCCACGGTGTGACACTCTCTGACTTCACCACACACCCTCCAAGGCGGTTCCCCAGATGCACATGGAATCTCTTTGCCGTCTTTTCTTTCCTCCGCTCTTTCTTCTGGGCCTCTGTGTGCCAGAAAGCTGACATTTGGGATGCAAAGTGCTGCTGGCTGGTCAGTTTCCTTTCATCCCAATTGGGAGCCATGGATCTTCCCCATCCCTGGGGCTGACCTGCTTTCCCCCTCACCCAATCAGCAGCCCCGAAGGAAACATCCTAAGCAGGTGTCAAAATGGAATCCCAGGGAAAAGATGCAAAGACATGGATGAGAAGGCCACACAAACAGGAAAAGAAATGGAAGCAGAAACTGTGATGCAAACCGCTGAAATGGGATCGGAGTCTGGGAAAGATGAGCAAGAAAACCCAAGAGCTTTGACTGAGATGCAGAAGCAGAGGGAAGAATAAAAGTTCCTCTCCAACAAGGCCACTAGAGCACAAAGAAGACTGTAAGAGACCAAAACTGGAGCCAAGAACATGGTCAGGAGCCTCAAAGCCGGGACATCCGTTGTCGAACAGCAGGCTCTTCTCTGGAAACGGCGATAATCATGTGTCCCTCCTAGAAATAGTCTGCGGTTTCAATGGCATCATAACATTAGCACTTCTATAGCACCCACTATGTGCTGGGCATTGTTAATGAACTTGCCCAAGGGCACACACCTAGGAAGTGGCAAAGTGGTGATTTGAACCCAGAAAGGCTGGCCTGTGTTCTCATCTACACGCCTCTCAATCTATGTTCACAAGCACTCAGCCCGCGCCTGGCAGGTGTGGTAATAGTGCTAAGATGTCAGTTATCTTGTTGTTGCTGCTGTTGTTGTGGTTACACAGGGCATAAGAACAATCTTGTCAATAGAGATGAGGGGAGGACAAGCGCTTCTGGGAGGCAGCACCTGGAGCTGTTTTTTTATTAATACATTTTATTGATTTTTTACAGAGAGGAAGGGAGAGGGATAGAGAGTTAGAAACATCGATGAGAGAGAAACATCGATTCAGCTGCCTCCTGCACACTCCCTACTGGGGATGTGCCCACACCAAGGTACATGCCCTTGGCCGGAATCGAACCTGGGACCCTTGAGTCCACAGGCCGACGCTCTATCCACTGAGCCACACCGGTTAGGGCCCCTGGAGCTGTTTTTTGGGGGGAATTCAGAAAGCACTCAGCAGAGAGGACCTGCTGTTCTCTCAAGCTGTGTCTAAGCGCATTCAAGTGTTCTTGGTTGAGCACCATCATTTCTTCTGTTTTCAAAGACTGCAAAGAGCTCTAAGTTTCCATGGAGAGTTGTAGACTCTCCTCACCCTCTCATTTTACAAACAAGTACATTGAAGATCTGAGTTGTAGTATTGCTTTACAGAAGATATGTAAATTAACAGCAAAATTGATGTCTCTTTTTAAAAAAAATATTTTTATTAATTTCAGAGAGGGAGAGATAGAAACATCAGTGATGAGAGAGAATCATGGATCAGCTACCTCCTGCACGCCCCACACTGGGGATCGAGCCCGAAACCCAGGCATGTGCCCTGACAAAGAATCGAACCGTGACCTCCTGGTTCATAGGTCAACCACTGGGCCACACCAGCTCGCAACAAAATTGGTAAGTCTCTTGATGCCAAGATAGCACTTTGTCTTTTAAATCTATAGCCAATACATACATTGGAGTTCTAGATTTCACAATTCCTTTTCCATTGTTGGCATAAGTTCAGTTCTATTGGCCAAATAAGTGATTTAATTATTGATTTGACCAAAAGAAAATGGTTCCAACAATGATTCATCACATGGAAGACAGTTATAGAACTTCTCTACCCATTTCCTCCTAGTGGCCTGGGGGCAGGGGTCACAGGGGCACAGATGATGGCACTTAAACCACAAGTCCTGACCTACCACAGGCCTGGCCTCCAATGGCCCTGAGATTTGGGGTCCCATTTGCCAATACTGAGACCCAGAGGCTGAATTAGGGTTCAAGTGCTCCAGACATAACATGAGACATTTACATCAGGCACCTCATTCCACCCCCAAAAAACACCCTTTGCCTTTAAGGTTTCTTTTGAAAAGCCAGAGAGTGTTCTCTGACCCTCCTGAATCAAGTGGCCAGCAGCCAGCACCCTTCATTATTTGAGGTCTATGAGTCTCATTAAATCTGAGGTGTCCCCCGAGAGCTGGGTGTGAGAAAGGGAGGCTGTGGGAGGACTGGAGGTCGCCGGCTTTACTGAAAAACCTAATTCATTCCAGCTTTTCAAAATGGATGCCCCTGCTTCCTGCTCTATTGATTTTTTTTTCTTTGCAAGGAATGAGTGAAGGATGAGCTGAGCCTGCAGATTTAACCCTTATTAACAGCTGTTAAAATTCAAGATGAGGTTTGATGGACAGACAGGAGCCTCCATATATCCTCACCTAAAGGAAACCCAGAGAGATGATGAAAGCAAACGTCTGGCACTAGGCTGGTCATGCAGTGTCTGCCACCATCTGAGGAGGGCCTGGCACCCCTAGGAAGCCGTTTATCCAAATAATGTGCTCCTGCTTTTCCCAGGCTAAATATCCACACCTCCTCCTCCCACCCCCTTAAAATAGTCATGGAGAGAGGTGTCCGCGGTTCTATGTGAGGTGATGAATCTGGGACGGCAAACCTCCGGCCCAGTGAGCACTGCCTCCTCAGGACTGACCTAGAGCAGCTGGCCAGTGGCTGCAGACTCCCCTGCGACCTGGGAGTGAACACATTCACTGCTTTGCTGCTCCTGAGTGAGGCCAGCCTGTCCTGGGCACAGAGCTCATTGTGCCGATGCCAGCTCCGCCTCTGCCCTGCTCCTGGGCAGGAGTCCCACAGACTCAGCACAGGAGCACGATCAAGGGCGGCGCCTTGGTGAATGGGGGTGCAGACAGTTCAGGGGTGGCTGCGGACCCAGCCTCGTTTCTGTTTTACTCAGAACCGCCAATGCTTCAGACTCCTCAGCCCCTAAGCCACGCCAGCGGGTGTGTTGTCCTTACGTTCCTCTGAGTTTCTCCCTTAAGAGAAGGCTGTGGGGCATCACACAGCGCTGCAGACAACACAAAACCTGCCTGCCCAGTGGGAAAGCGCGCCCTGGAAAAAGGTCGTTGTGGGGAAGGATGGGGGCAACGTACCTCCTCAGACAGCAAAGCCCGGTGTGTTGAGATGTTTGCTCCCCATTCCTCTAACCATCCTCATCTTCCCTCAAACTATAAGGAAAATAATTCCCAGAACGGGGCCCATTCTTGGGAAGATGTACACACGTATTCTGCTCTAAGGAAGCACAGCAGCCGGGGCTCTCACGTGCTCACAGACTATACATTTCTCTTCCTGGCTTGCAGCATCTAGCACAAGGATCTAAAGAGAAACGCCCTATGACGGGAACAGAGTAAGACAGGGCTGAGTAACGTGCGCTGGGTCAGCGAAAGAGGACATCCACTCACTTCATTCTTATTTTGCTTTCAACTGAAAGGAACAGATTTTTTCCAGAGTCTAAAGGCAATTCATAATGCAAAAACCTTAGTACACCCTAGTTTCTACTCCACCAGGAGTAAACCCCCCTCCCTAAGTCTCAAAATAAATAAGAAATCTAGAGGACGGGGCAGTGCCCCCTCCATGCTCCTCATTTCACCCTGTGATGACCTCGACCCCTCACCTTCCTATCACCTGAAACTTGGTAGGAATGCAAACTCTCAGGTCCGACCTTAGAGTCAGGATCTCCAGGGCGAGACCAGCAGGCTGTGCATAAACAGCCCTCAGGTGCTTCTGATGCACAAAGCATGAGAGCCCGTCGTGCAGAGAGTGGCCACAGCATGAACCACGTCATCAATGTGAGCTTTTCTACTCTAAGTCCTCTCTGCCTCACCTCGTTACCACCTTTTCTACTCTCACAACTTTGCTAATTTAACATTTACTACAGGAACCGGAAGGGTCCCAGGTTCGATTCTGGTCAGGGGCCTTGTATGCGAGTTTATCTGGGAGACTCAGAGTCTGCACAGAGCTTGTTATCAATAGCGTTTTCCTCCAACTATTTTGAAACCGAGTTCCAAAGGGTTCACAGGGTCAGAGAAACATATTGCCGCTCGGGCTCCCCTGGGACTGGGAACACTGGAAATACGCGCCTGCCTGTTTTACTAATCGACACCATCCGGGGATGGAAGGATGGAGCCTCGGGAAAGTAAACTATACATCTCCAGCGGGCGCCTCGCCCAGCCACAGGCAGGGCCGTGCGTGCCGCGAGCGCTGCCCAGAGCCTTCAGGCTCAGCACCAGCGTCCAAGCCTGACACAAACTTGGCAAAGCCTCTTCCTCTTCATCTCGAACTCGCCCGCGTGTCCAGGGAGCGTGATTCCTGTTTCTTCTGGGGAGCTTTCCCTTCCCAGAGCACCCAAGCCCCGCCCTACAGGCACGGACCCCATGAGGCAGGAGCTAACAGCATGGGGACCTGCCTGCCAGCCAAGAGAGAAGGCCGCTCCCACAGCAGGAAGCAGTGGTGTGTGGTCAGGTCACCCACGCCCCCCACTCCCTACCCTGAAAGCGTTCCCTGACCCCTAACTGTACACACAAGGGGCAAAGTAACAGTGCAGATTGGGGAGAAAAAAATTGAGATCATATTATTGAGCATTTAGCATGTCCTAGGAATGTGCTTAAGAATGTTATATAGGCTTCCTCCTTTAATCTTTGCAACAACCCTGTAAGATCAATTACTGTTTTTGTTTTGGGGTTTGTTTGGGTTTTTTTACTTACAGCTGAAGGCACTGAGGACCAGATGGGTTGGGTAATTTCTCCAAGATCTAAGGGGCTCCGCTAGGACTAGGATCATAATCTATCTCATCTTAAAGCCTCTCACCCTCTTCCTACTCTACAAGACTGCCTCCAATTGCAGGGTCTTTAGAAACCATGGACCTGCCGAAACCGGTTTGGCTCAGTGGATAGAGCGTCGGCTTGCGGACTGAAAGGTCCCGGGTTCGATTCCGGTCAAGGGCATGTACCTGGGTTGCGGGCACATCCCCAGTGGGAGATGTGCAGGAGGCAGCTGATCGATGTTTCTCTCTCATCGATGTTTCTGGCTCTCTATCTCTCTCCCTTCCTCTCTGTGAAAAATCAATAAAATATATTTTAAAAAAAAAGAAAGAAAGAAAGAAACCATGGACCGAACACTACCAAAGTCACAGAGAGTGGAAGCCAGAATCTGAATTCTTCCCTCAGTCATTTCCTATTACGCAGAGTCACCAATGATGTGTTTGCTTCAAAATGTGTATTTGCCGCATTAAACTTCTAAGATGTGTCTAGCTTCTAAACTTCTGCTGTTACAATTCTTAATACAATGTCATATGCAATCTGACATAAGGAGTACTGCGGAACAACGATTACAGTAAAAGAGATCTGTAGTGTGGATGAATTATTTTAACAAATAGTTACTTGTGCCCACTATACAATAAAGCTCTTAGAGTAAAAAAAAATAAAATAAAGTAATAATAATCCATGCAGGCATAGTCTCAGCCTGGCCTCCTATCCTTACTAACAATACTCTCAGGAGCAAAGAAGACATTGTTAAAGCAAAAACACGCATAGACAGATGTCCAAGTAACACAACGGAGGGGTGGCCCAAATCCCCACCGTGCAGGCAGAATGCCGGGTCAGCACTCTCCTCTGACACTATCACAGGCCACCCTGGCCACAAGCTCGGTCTGTTAGCTCTGGTGTCCAGATTTCAACTATCAGCACAGACCGCACCCTCCTGTCGTCTTCCCCTACTTTCCAACTCAGTCAGCCACGTACAACCAAGCCAGTGTTCCACCCACTCCCCCCATATTCCACTCCACCCTCTCAACTAGTCTCTTTGGTGTCCTTGCACCAGCATCCTTTCTGCCTCACTGTCTAAATGGAAATGTGGTTTTCCCTGAATTATAAATAGCTCTCAAGCCCCTTTCCCAAAGACACTGTTTTCTCTTCACGGATCCTAGCTCAGAGGTCACACTTACTCTCACTTCCCTTGCAGAGCATCATCCTGCAGCCATTGCACAAGACCCTCTCTTCTGCAACTCTCGTCCTTCCCTCCTTTTTGCCACCTTCTGACTCTTACTATCTTGAGCACCTGTTCTTTTGAGACGCCATCAACACATTAAGCTTTTATTGAAGATTGATGACCTTGACCTCTCAGGGTCTCAATGTTCTCAACATCACTAACCTTCATATCTTTTCTGTTTCTCACAAGATAGTGGCTCTCAAAGCATCAGCATCACCTGAAACTTGTTAGAAATGCGAATTCCTGGGTCCGACCTTAGACTTAGTGAATCAGAATCTCTAGGGCGAGACCAGCAGGAGCAGGCCTTTACAGCCCTCAGGTGCTTCTGATGCACAAAAGCGTGAGAACCCGTCGTGCAGAGAATGGCCACAGCATGAACCACATCATCAATTTGAGCTTTTCTACTCTAAGTCCTCTCTGCTTCACCTCCTTATCACTTTTTCTGCTCTCACGACTTTGCTAATTTAATATTTACTATGGTCTGCCAGCCTAGAGCTCTTCTGGCCTCACCTTCACCTGGTCTGGGCCCCAGTCAGTGATTTGCATGAAGTCTCTGATAAAGTTTGCAATGGCCACTTACTTGGGTTCTCCTAAATTTGGACTTTTTGATAAAGCTGTGAAAGTGTGCTGATTGAGCCCAAACTAGTTGTCTTACCTGGACCCTTGGGCTGGTATATAAATATTTCTCACTTCTTTTGAATTTGCTTATTTGTTATTTACAGTATTTTAATATTTATCCACTTTCTTCAAAGCTGACATTTTCACCTAGGCTTTCTCATTTTTGGCAGATGACCTTGACTTTTACTTCACTAAGAATAAAGTAACTTAGCCAAGTTTCCTAAATTTCTACTCACCGTTCTTTAAACCATCTCTATAGCTGCTCCTCCTGACACTGATGCTCTGAATCTTGTCCCTCAAGACTCCACCTGAACCTTGCTCCTCAGAAATGCCAGTAGAATATAGGGCCTTTGAGAAGAGAAGTTCAGGACCATGTCTTGCCAGAGGGTGGAGGAGGTTGTCACTGACTGATAGTGTCATATGACAGAAATAGATCCAAGATAATAAAACTGAAGAAATGTTATTTTGTTGTGGCCATTACAAATCACTGATTTCAAAGTTGCTATTTCAGTAGAGAGGTGAGGACAGAAGATAGATTGTAGAAGGTTAAGAAAATGAAGTAAGCATGTGTGGGTGTGTATAGTTCACTATCAAAAGAAATTTATCCATGCAGCCCAAGGTGAGAGTAGAAATGTGGTTCAAGGGATGGAGGATTCAATGGGCAGTCTTCTCTCAACCAGTCTTCTCTCTGGTCTGTGCAAAGGGAAAGCAGCCAGGAGGGAAAGACAGAGTAAAGACACTAAGAGATAGGATAATTGAAAGATTAAGGTCTTATAAGGAACAGAAAAATATAGAACAGACAGCAAAACTGGAGGGATTTTTTTTCTATCAGGATTCTTGGTTGAAAGTGACAATATAACTTCATCAATGAATTTAGGCAAAAACAGAAAAATATTGACTCCATAACCAGCAAGAGGCATGTAGCTGAAGATGGCTGCATCTAGCAGGATGACTTTTCGAGGATCACCATCTCATCTCTGCTGTGTTCCATTTATCTTCCAGTCTCCCTCTCATAAGATGAACACACTAAACCCACCTGCCAGCTTCCCCTGGCACATATCTTTTGGGCTTTTCTATGAGGAAAAAAGGGGGGGCTCTCTTCAGCTCTAGTTAAATGCCATGCAGACCCTAATTGGTCCCGTCTAAGCTTCGCGACCAGCCTAATGGCCGGGGAAAGAGGGAGAAGAAAGGGTATTAAGGTTCATGGTCCCATTAGGAAAATATGCATATATGTCTCCTTCACTCTCCCACAAAACGCATGGTGCTGTGACAAACAAACTAGGGAGAAATGAGGTACAGGGCAGACATACAACCAATGTCAACTAGTCATAGTCAGCCTTGGATAAGAACAGCATTACCTCCTCTGACACTAGGATGCATGTGAATGTATTTGTGTGTGTGTATATACATATATATATGTATATATATATATGTATATACACATACATGTGTATATGTATATACTTATACACACATGCAAACATAGGTATAGTTATATGCTTACAGGAGTATGTCATAGGCCAGGTACTCCCTGAAAGCAGACGCTGAGACAGTGTGGTTTGCGAGACATTCATTGGAGAGCCACACCTGTGAACGGCAGGAAGAAGTCTGTCTGGTGGAAAGAGAAGTAAAACTGCAATGCAGACCTCCATCACCCCAGGGAGATCTCTAGAGTCAGTGTTGCCACTCAGCGTTGAAATGGCTGCAGCAATGTGTCTGAGCCTTGCACCCCCAGGTACTGGTGTGGGTGCTGCACAAGAGGCATGGTCTCAGGGAGAGCACCCTCTCTACAGCCCAGGCAGACTGGGGGGACCCTGAGCACTGTCAGCAACTCTCTGCACCCCCTAAGCTAGGCACGGGCACTTCTTAAAGCGGGACTGATTGGTGCCCCTCACGTCTACCGTACGCGAGTGGAAGGATGCAGAGCACAGAAGACTTTCAGGGAGTAAAACTGCCCTGTATGACACTGCAATGGTGAATACACATCATTATCCATTTATCCAAACCCACAAAATGTACACCCCCCAGAGTGCACCCCAATGTAACCTATGGACTTTAGGTGATAAGGATATCAGCATAGGTTCACAAATTGTAAAAAGTGTACCTCTCTGGTGGGGAGTGCTGAGCATACAGAGGGACAGGAGGGACACAGGAAGTGACATCCTCTCGATTTTGCTGCAATCCTAAAATGGCTCTTTAAAAAAATGCCGTCTATTACCCTGATTTGGCTCAGTGGTTGGACTGTTGGCCTGCGTACTGAAGGGTCCCAGGGTCAATTCCGGTCAAGGGCACGTACCTCTATTGTAGGCTCAAAACCCGGCCCCCAGACAGGGCACTTGCAAGAGGCAACCAATCGATGTGTCTCTCTCATATCAATGTTTCTCCCTCTCTGTCTCTCCTCCTCCCTTCCACTCTCTCTAAACATCAATGGAAAAATACCCTTGGGTGAGGATTAACAACGACAAAAACAAATGAGGCCTATTAATAATATTGTTTTTTAATTTATAGCAATAAAAAGTCATAACCCAGACCAGAGATCAGAATGCAGTCCTTTCCTGTGTCAGTGCCAGCCTGGGAGCAGCAAAGGCCAGCACAGAATATCTGGGCCAAGTTCGCTAACCATGAGCCCATTGGAAATAAACTCCCAGTTTTAAGATGGGTAGGTCTGATGGATTAGAACTGCAGTCGATTCTTTGACACAATGCTCATCAAGAAGTAAAGTCTATTCTCCCTTCCTTTGAATGAGAGCTGGCCTGTGACTGTTCTCATCTCTAGAATATATCAGAAGACACGTTATGTTATTTCCAGGCCCAGCCTTTAGGAGAACTCAGTATCTGGAAGCCCTGAGGTATCAGGTAAGATCCCTGGGAGAGGCCCTGAGGTTGCTTGGAGATGAGGAGGATGCAGCGAGGCCCAGCCTTCCAGGCTGCGGGGCATGTGGGGAGCTGGTTCTCATTAGACCAGCCCAGGCTGAGTGCTGGTTGGCAAAGCCCTGACCGAATATACGACAAAATTGTGTGATGTGATAAAACAGAGTTGTTTAAATCCTCTAATTTGGGGGTAGTCTGAAATGTGATAATAGATAACCAGAGGAGTAGGAAGAAGCAGAGTCAAAGACATAGCAAGTTCTGGAAGCAGTAACAGAAGACTGAAGAGTAACAATGCAAGGACAGCCATGGAGGATCAGGGATGGACAGAGACTAATAATACGCATGTTGATAAAAGCAGCAGGTGGCGGGTCTGATGTGATTGCACTGAGGTGGACGCCGCTGGCCTCCAGATTCCTGGTGAAGGTGAAGTTGCAAACGAGAGAGCTGCTGACGTTAACACCAGGCACAGATAAGGCAGTGACTCAGAGGAGACAAAGAGACTTCGGAAAACTGTGATGCAACAATGCCAGGAAAAATGCCAGATATGAACAGCAAGGTCACCAGCAAGGATTCCCTGAAGTCAGAGGGCCTAGACATTGGCCCATGTCACCAGCATTTTGAGACCCTCTGTGTGATGCTGTGCCACTGAGAAGCAGAATTGGGATTGCTCCGTCGGGGGTACCACAGCAGGCCAACGGAGTAAGGACATCAAGAAAGGTCAGAGTGGGGACATCGAGGGATTGAGAGGGACAGGCTTAAAGATGGCCTGGATGCAGCAAAGTGAGCAAATGAAAGGCTGAGGGTGTCGGCATCTTGACAAAAGTAAAGATCAGCATCTGAGAGAACGGTTGTGAGTAACAGGGTTCCTTCATCACTTATTCATGCATTCAAAAATGCTTATTGAGTACTGTGTGTCATGTATAATTCAAAGCTGATCTGTTTCTATGCTGGCAAGTAAGCAAGAATAAAAAGAAAAAAAGAGAGAGATTAAGTCCATTAAACAAAAATTGAAACAAATGTATAATATGATCTTCTGCATCATCTGTGAGGTTGAATTATGATTCCATTGCCCTTAATAATAAAGGGTTTACCACTTTCTAATTTGTTAAAAAAAAAAAGTGGATGTAAGGGCCCTTTTTGGTTCCAAATATAAGGTATAGGCTGGCCTCAGAAATATTTTAAATAACTGTCTTAATGTGCAGGCTGCTATAGAGAACATACAGAGAGCCTGACTCAGACCACTGCTATATGTCACGAATAAATAACCTTTCTGTACTTTGATGGAATTATCATTCTGACCACTTCTGTTCTGAGAATGCATTCATTCCACTTACTGAATATCCAAGTATGTGCCAGATGTTAGGCTGTGCCCAACAGAAACAATGATTACTAACACATGTTGTTCATCTACAAGAAAACCTTGGTGTATCTGAGAGACAGGTCTATAATGTTACCTTCAACACAACGTGCATGTTAATAGCTTGTATTCATAGCATGTGTGCAACTAGTTCGTATATTGTAGGACAAGGGAATGAGAAGTCTCACTAATTGAATGCCTATTATTTGCTATACACTTTATATTTCTAATGACATTTACTCCTCCCAAAAATTCTACAAAGGAGAAGCTGCTTGCCCAGGGCTGCGTGGTGCAAGAGGAAAGTGACTTGTGTGGGGACAGAGATGTTAAAAATGGCTGGACTACCACCATAGCACTGAAAGTCCTAGCCACAGCAATTAGACAAAAAAAGAAGAAATAAAAGGCATTCAAATTGCCAAGAAAAACTACTAGCACTAATAAATAAATTCAGTAAAGTAGCAGGATACAAAATAAATATTCAGTAATTGTTTGCATTTTTATACACCAATAATGAACTATCAGAAAGAAAGACTTAAAAATCAACCCTATTTACAATTGCATCCCAAGAAGTAAAATATCTATGAGTAACTTTAAAGAAGGAGGTAAAAGGCCTGTACTTGGAAAATTAAAAAATACTAAAGAAAGAAACTGAAGAAGGTGCAGATAAATGGAAGAATATACCATGCTCATGCATTAGAAGAATTAACATCATTAAAATGTTCATACTACCCAAAGCAATCTATAGATTCAATGCAATTTCTATCAAAAGAGCAACGATGTGTTTCCCAGAAATAGAACAAAAAATCCAAATATTTATATGGAACCACAAAAGGCTCCTAACAGTCACAGCAATCTTGAGAAAGAAGAAAACGAAGGGAGGAATCACGCTATCTGATATCAGAGTATACTACAAGGCCACAGTAATCAAAAGAGCATACTACTGGCATAAAAACAGAAACATAGAGCACTGGAGCAGAACAGAGAGCTGTGCGCCTATGGTCAATTAATATTTGATGAAGGAGGCAAGAGCACCCGAGAAAGAGTCTATCCAACAAATGATGTTGGGCAGATACATGCAAAACCTGAAGCGAGACCACCTTCTTACACTATATACAAAAATAAGCTCAAAATGATGAAAGACTTCAATGCAAGGCGTGAAACCATAAAACTCCTGGAAGAAAACACAGGCAGTAAACTCTCTGACATCTCTCTTAGTAATACTTCTTGTGATACATCTCTTCAGGCAAGAGAAACATCAAACTAAAAGGTTTTGTGAAACAAAAAAAAAAATCATCAACAAAATGAAAGGGAGAACATATTTGCTGATGATACATCTGACAAGGGATTAATAACCAAAATTTATAAAGAACCCAACCTACTCAACACCAAACAAACAAAACAAAAAACCAGATAATCCAATTAAAAAGTGAGCAGAGGACACGAACGGACAGGACACTTCTCCAAAGAGGACCTACAAATGAACAATAAACATAAAAATGCTCAGCGTCACTATTTATTCAAAGAAATGCAAGTAAACCATCATGAGATATCACCTCACTCCTGTCAGAATGGCTTTCATCAATAAATCAACAAAGAATAAGTGCACTGTTGGTGGGAATGAAGATTGGTACAGCCACAGTATGGGGGTTCTTCAAAAACTTTAAAATGGAACTGCCTTATGACCCAGCAGTTCACTTTGGCTATTTCTCCAAAGAAATTTAAAACATTATTTTGAGTGAATATATTTACAATAGCCAAGGTGTGAAACAATTCAAGTGCCCATCAGTAGACAGTGGATAAAGATGTGGTACATCTATACAATGGAACACTACTTGGCCATTAAAAAGAACAAAATCTCACCATTTGCTACAGCATGGGTGGACCTAGTGGATATTATATTCAGTGAAATACATCAGTCAGAGAAACACAAACATCATATAATTTCAGTTCTATTTGGAATCTAATGAATTATATAAACAAACAAACAAAACAGAAACAGACTCATAGATACAGAGAACAAAGTGATGGTTGCCAGAGGGGAGGGGTGGTGGGGGACTGAATGAAAAGGATGACGGGATTGAGAAGTACAGAATGGTACTTACACAATAGTCACGGGGAAATATGTACTGCATAGGGATTATAGTTAACAATCCTATATAATAAAAGCCTAATATGGTAAGTGTCTAGTCGTCAGGTTGTCCGTTCAACCAAACAAAGCATAATAGGCTAATGATATGCTAAGGTCGCTCAATCGCTCACTATGATGTGTACTGACCACCGGGTGGCAGATGCTCTGACTGGTAGGTTAGCTTGCTGCTGGAGTCTGGCTGATCAGGACTGAGCAAGATGGGCCAGACATGCCCTGGAGCCCTCCTGCAGTCCCTTCCCAGCTGGTCAACCTCCTGCGTCCCTTGCCGGCCCCGAAGGTGCACCAGTGGGGTCCTCAGCATGGCCTGCACCTTCTTGCAATCTGGGACCCTTCAGGGGAGCACAATGATAGTCACGTAGTTCCATCCTATATAATAAAGGGGTAATATGCAAATAGACAGTCACACCCTCACACAAGATGGTCGCCCCCATGTGGTCACAAGATGGTCGCCCCCATGTGGTCACAAGATGGTTGCCCCCATGTGGTCACAAGATGACTATCAGGCTGGCAGGGGAATGGTTAGGGGGTGATCCGGTTGGCAGGCAGAAGCAGTTAGGGGCAATCAGGCAGGCAGGCAGGTGAGTGGTTGGGATCCAGGAGTCCCAGATTGTGAGAGGGATTTCCGACTGCCTGTGGGGGATCGGGCCTAAGCCAGCAGTCAGACATCCCCCAAGGGGTCCCAGATTGGAGAGGGTGCAGGCTGGGCTGAGGGACAACCACCCCCAGTGCATGAATTTCATGCACTGAGCCTCTAGTCTATATAAGCCTAAGCTACCATTATGACAGAACAACTGGTCACTATGATGCACACTGATCACCAGGGGCCAGACACTCAATGCAGGAGTTTCCCCCTCTTGGTCAGTACGCTCCCACAGGGGGATGGCTGCTCAGCCAGAAGCAGGGTTCATGACTGGCAAACGCAGCGGCAGTGGCGGGAGCCTCTCCCCACTCCTCAGCAGCATTAAGGAGCAGCAAGCCAAGCAGTAAGGAGTGAGCAGGCGGGCGGTAAGGAGTGAGGGGTCCCAGAATGCGAGAGGGATATCCAACTGCCAGCTAGACCCAATCCCCACAGGGCAGATGGACATCCCCTGAGGGGTCCCAGACTTCAAGAGGGTGCAGGCCAAGCTGAGGGACCCCCCTCCCCCGTGCACAAATTATGTGCACCGGGCCTCTAATATTGTAATGATGGTGTCTGATGGCAGTTGGAGGAACATTTTGTCAAGTATATGATTGTCTAACCACTATGCTGTACACCCAAACTAATACAGAATAATACCGAATGTAAACTGTCATTGAAAAACTTAAAAAAAAAATTTTAAATAGCAAAGATTTGTGGAGGCAACTCATGATGAGAGCAAAAGTGGAAACTGTGTCCCTAGAAACTCAGCCAAGACAGTGACTATCAGGGAGAAAGCCAGGAATCGGACACTGGGGGCCCCACAGGAACCTCTGAGGCGGCTGCATGGATCTGAGCCTCAGGGGCTCAGCGACAAGTCACTGTTCCTCCTAAATTGCTCTTCTTCACTGAGGAGAGGTAGTCACTTTCTGATTAATATTCCCTGAAAATATTCATGTAAATGTGTTTCTTTATCTCTCTCTCTTCTCCCCTCTCCTCTCTTTGCCCTTTCCATCCCCCACCTCGTCCTTTCCCTTATTTTGCTCTCTCTCCTTAGCATAAGGTTTCAAATTTCAGTTTTCTATTGTTGCATTTTAAATTACCTCAAAATTAGCATCTTAAACCCGACAAGTTTATTGTCCCGGTTTCTGTAGGTCAGAAGTCTGGGCGGGGCAGGACGCATTCCCTGCTGGGTCTCCCTGGGCTGAACTCAGGGTGCATTCTGCAGGTTCTCCTGCAACATTACAGCTTGTTAGCAAAACTCACCTCCTGCAGCATTTAGACAGAGATGAGTCTTTCCTTGCTCCCGTCCCAGGCTCCTCCGTTCCCTGCTGTGGGCCCCGAGGCCATTTAAAACAGGAGTTGCTCTCTCCCAACGCAGGGGGTCCGGCTTTCTGACTCCCTCCTGAGCATCCAGCGGGAAGCCTCTGCTTTTGTGAGGTTGGTGAGTCGGCCAGGTCATAACTGTGCCTGGCGCACAACCCAACCACAGCGGCAAACCTGCTCTGTTCCTGTGCGGGCTGACGCGGGCAGACAAGGGGACGGAAACCTGGAGACCGGCTTAGCGCTCTGTCCGCACGCTGAGCACGCACAGGCCGTTCGTGTGGCATGCGGCCTGCACATTTCCTCTCTTTCTTTCCAGGACGGCTCTGCCTCCTATAGAAACACTGTGCACGGCCCCCTGAGAAGCCCGTTCCTTGGGTCTCGTCTAACGCTGTGAGCCTCCGTGCCGGGCCATGTCTCCCCCAGCCTCCAGCTGCAGGTCCCCGTGGTCTGACCTCCTCCCACTCGGACAGGCATCCCTAGAGACCCACGCGCTCCAGGGGGTCGGTGCCATCAGGTACAATGGCTGCCAATGTAGCTCCGCAGGTCGGGTCTCTCCGGAATTCCCCTCACGCCCCAAGTGCTTTCTCAGTGTGTCTGCTTGCTGTCCAATAGGAATATAAAACTTCACGTTCCTAAAAAGAACTTGGGCCCAAACTGTTCCTTTCCACAGCCTCCTTGTCTCCGTAAACGACGACTCCCATATTCTGCCATCTTCAGGCCAAAGATCTTAGTGTCTTCATTTACGCCTCCTTCTCTCCCAGAGCCCAGACTCAATGCATCAGCCGCGCTCCTCAGCTCTACCTTCAAAACGGCAGACCTGGCCCTTGTGGAGCTCCATGCCGCCTCCCCTGGGTTTTTGCAGTAGACACCTGTCTACTCCAGGTACCTCCATCTTCAGTCCCCCTGCCCTATTTCAGTTTATTCTCTACATGGAAGCTGGAGCGGCCCCTTTAAAACATCAAATAGAACATACCACTCCTCTGCTGGAAATGTGCCGATGGCTTCCCACCTCCCGCAGAGAAAACTCCAAGGTCTCCCGGGTCCGACCCCGTGCCCTCGCACCTCCTGCCATGCTGCTCGTCCCCTCACTCACTCCACCGCGCCCTTCCCAGGCCCTTCACATGGCACATGTGTTCCTTGCACAGAGCCTGTGCCTCCGGCTCACTTCACAGTATCAGAAGGGTTTTCCTAATGACCTTCCACCATGAACACTGCCCTTGGGACCCTCTATCTCCTGCCTCTTCTTTGGTTTTCTCTGTGGCACCATCATTTACCCGCCCCCAGTACATGAAATCGTATGTGTGGGTTTGTTTTCCATCATCATATTAAAATGTAAGCTCCGTGCAGATGGACTCAGTCAGCTTACTGCTGTGTCCCAGATCCTCAATCGGAGTATTAGGAACATAGTGTCCAATCAATATTTGATGGATGAGTTTAAAAGAACCAATTGCTTACCCATCAGAGAACATAAATTTTCTCTACAGGATGTATTTTTAGTAGAAAATACATGGTGGAAAGAAGACAGAATAACCTTGTCACTATCTCTAGAGCCGCAGTTCTCAACCTCTGGCCCTTTAAATAACAGTTCCTCATGTTGTGGCCCAACCATAAAATTATTTTCGATGCAATTTCATAACTGTAATGTTGCTACTGTTATGAAACGTAATGTAAATATCTGATATGCAGGATGGTCTTAGGTGACCCCTGTGAAAGGGTCGTTTGACCACCAAAGGGGTCGCGACCCACAGGTTGAGAACCGCTGCTCTAGAGGATGAATAATTCAACCCTTACATCTGGGAGAGGACAAAGAAAGGCCTTCGTGGGAGAACGACATGCACATGAGCTAATATTTTCTTTCACCTCAAAGGCTATGGTGTAAACCCCATCAGGTGTCCATCCCTGATGGAGACCAGATGTCCACCCCACCCCTTTTCCCACAAGCCAAAACAGGTTTCTCTCTCTGGCTGCCCTAACTTCAGCTTCTTAAAATCCTGTCTGTCCTTTGAGATGCATCTAAAGCACCATCTTTACCAACAAATCTCTTGATTCTCTGACATTAGGTGTGACCACTTCTGCCTAAAGTCTCCCACAGCACCCCATTTTTCTTAATTGATTTCAGAGAGGAAGGGAGAGGGAGAGAGAGATAGAAACATCAATGATGAGAGAGAATCATTGATCGGCTATCTCCTGCATGCACTCTACTGGGGATCTAGCCCACAATCTGGGCATGTGCCCTTGACCGGAATCAAACTGCGACCTCCTTGCTCAAAGGTCGATGCTCACCCACTGAGCCCTGCCAGACCAGGCAGTTCCCTATCTTAAATGATGATCTCTTTATGCTTTACCCTTTCTCCTCCAATGCTTCCCATGCTTGGAGCTTATGCTATTATATCATGTATCCTCCATAGCACTTAGAACCATATCTTATCAGAGAAGATGCTCATTATATATTTGTGGGAGGAAGCTGATTGATCCAATTTATTGTGTTTAATTGGGAAATTCAGCATTTAACTCGAGGACTGCTGTGATGCACTCTCAGGCCTTAGGAACTCGGCACCGTCTACCAGAGCTGAGCAGGTTGCTCAATGGTCTGAGACTACAGTCATCTGTCCAGCTTGTGAGGAGCTCCTTGCTGAGGATTCTGTGATTTTTGTGAATTGCAAGAGACAGTCAAGAATGGTTTGTTATAAGTCCGTTAAACTCTCTACATATTTTTCACTGCATGTTCACTAGCTGTATTTCAAAAAAAAAAAAAAAAGTGTGCTCTTAAAAGCAACTTTTATTTTTACTTAAGTGAAATAACACACTTCACCCTGTGCTGCCCCGGCCCCTGATGATGCTTCCAGGGGAACATAGCGAAGAGCTGCTTTCCTCTCCAGCCTTTGCCTTGTTTTCCCTACATCCTGTAATTTCCCTACACACTGGAGGGCCACGTGCTGTGTGGGGCTAATTAGACACTATAATTACCCATAAGCCCTGGCCCAGAAGTAGGAGAAAATCTAACAAATGTCTGATTGTGGTATCAGTGAAAGACTCGAGATGTGTGACTGGTGACATGCAAAATATTCTATTCACTTAATATTCTTGATGAATCGTGAATTAGTGTAATCACATTAGCTATTCTATTCACTTATTAGGCAAGATTGGTTAGAAGGGAATCATTGCAGAAAAAAACCTCTTAAGTTGCAAAAATTGGACTTCTATAGTTTTATTATGTTATTTTCAACTGAGTGTAATTGTGTGTAGCTTTGCCTGAGACTAGTCTGCCTACCTCCCCTGCCTCTGCCCCTTGAAAGACTGAGCGCTGGTTACAAGTGTAGAGAGAGCAGGTGGGACCATGCAGACCTCCCATAGTAATGCTCACATAGAGTGTACAAGTGCCAAAGTATTGATTATAAGAACTCCCTTCCAAAAACATAGCCAGGCTATTTTTAACTGAGTTATAATATACATACAATAAAATGTATAAATCTTAAGTGTTCAGCTCAATTAATTTGAACCTATCTATGTGCTCATGAGGTTAGCGCCATATTCAAATTACACCTTTTTATTTAATTTTAATTGATTTTTTTTTTTAGAGAGAGACAGGAATAGAGAGTAGAAACATTGATGAGAGAGAAAAACATCACCGATAGGTTGCCTCCTGCACACACTGGAGAACTACCCTGCAACCTGGGCACTTACCCTGACCTGGAATCAAACCGGCGACCTCTTGGTTCCTAGGTTGAGTTGACACTCAACTGCTATCACACCGGCTGGGCAAATTACACATTTTAGAAAGGTTCCCTTGTCCTCTTCCCCATCAATACCCCACCTCTTCCCAGAGATAGCCACCTTTCTAATTTCTATCACCAGAAATTGGGCTAGCCAATTCCTAACTTCATAGCAATGAAATCATACAATCCCATATTAATTTTTGAAGAACAATATGAAGTAATTTTAATACAGAAAAGCAAGACAAAAGGATGCCCATACCCCACCTCCACCAAAAAAGGGAACAATTAATAAAGTAGCACATACCTGTCACTAGAGAGTCCATGCCTTACAGAGAAGCACTCAGAGGCCCGCGCTTCTCCAGAAGCTGTCCATTGCTCAGCGTGCCTCCCCCGCGTTCCTCAGGCCCTGTCCCTCCCTCCGGCCCTGCTCCGCCTCGGCCTTGAAGGCTGGCCCTGGTGACAACACTGGTTCCCTGGCTCCCTGGAATTGTAAAGGGGGGGCACCGTGCGTGAGAGGGTGTTCACGCCCCTGACCTCTCCCCAGGCGGGTTGGGATAGCTCACTTCAGCCAGGCTGCTGCTGCTGCTGAAAACCCTGCTCTCTCCAGAGCTGCATGGCCCCCTGACTCCAGGCTCGCGGTCACAGTTCTCAGCCTTGCTTACCTCTGGTTAATTCAACACCTCTGGTGTGTTTTTCTTAATCCTTCCCACACCTTAGTAAATAGCACTATCAATAAACTCGCCTCAGTTGCTCCATTAAAAAAGATTTTTTGAATTCTTTGTTAAAATATTTTTTCAATTAAGTTTTACATTCAATATTATTTTGTATTAGTTTCAGGTGTGCAGCATGGTGGTTTCAACAATCAGAAACTTTACAAACAATCCTGGGACCCAATGGGCACCATGAGTAGTTATTACAATGTAATCGACTGCATTCCCTATGCTGTACTCTACATCCTCATGGCTGCTCTGTAGCTACCAATCTGTACTTGTCAATTCCTAGACCCTTTTCATTCAGTCCCTCATCAACCACCCATTCTGGTAACCATCGTTCTGCTCTCTGTATCTATGAGTTGTTTCTGTTTTGTTTGTTTATTTTGCTCTTTAGATTCCACATGTAAGTGAAGCCATGTGGTATTTGTCTTTCTCTGACTGACTTATTTCACTTAGCATAACACCCTCTAAGTTCATCCGTGTTGTCATAAATGGTAAACATTTTTATGGCTGAAAAATATTCCAATCAATATATGTATCACTCCTTTTAATCCTCTAACTAGTGGCCCAGTACATGAATTCGTGGACCTTGAAAAGAACTCTGGGCTGCGAGGCTGCAGTGGGCACCGGCGCAGGTCTCAGCCCATCCTCCCGCACCCCTGCTTGGCCCCTCCTACCATGGCCCCCGTTCCCTGTTCCCTGTCGGCCGGCAGTTCTGCTCCCACTGCCACCACTCCCATGCAGTGATGGTGCCAGCCCCACTCGCACCGCTGATGGTGTGGAGCGATTGGGGCTGGCACCAGCAGATCCAAGTGGGGCCAGCGCCAGCAGCGATTGCCCCTCAGGAGCAGGGAACGTGGAGAAGTCCTCAGGGGCAATAGGGGCCAGCAGCCACCAATCGCACCTAGTGACAGTGCCAAACGATTGGGGCCAGTGCCAGGCACTAGCAGCGGGTGGGAATGGCAGCTCCAGTGCCAGCAGCGGGTGCGAGTGCTGGGCAGGACCATGGCGTGCAGGAGCAAAAAATTTTCAGTAACCACCAGAGGCTTGCCCCAATGACAGCCACTGGTGCGCCGCCTTGGTCTGGCTCCCCCGCTCACCTGCTCCACCATCCCACCACAGCCAGCACCCACCATGTCCTGCGTTCTGCCATCTGCTGCCAATGCCCTCCATTGCGTGCACCCCCTGGTGGTCAGCGCACATCATAGCAACCTGTTGTTTGGTTGTTCGGTTGTTCTGCCGTTCAGTCTATTTGCATATTAGCCTTTTATTATATAGGATGATGGGCACTTCCGTTGTAAATAACACTACAATGAATATAGGGGTGCATATATGTTGTGAAATTAGTGTTTTGGGTTTCTTCGCTATATAGCCAGAAATGGAATTACTAGGTTGGTCATAAGGCAGTTTAATTTTTAATTGTTTTCCATAGTGGGTGCACACATCAGTATTCTCAATAACAGTGCGTGAGGGTTCCCTTTTCTCCACATCCTTGCCAACACTTGTTCTTTGTTGTTTTATTGATTATAATCATTCTGAGAGGTGTGAGGTGATATCTCATTCTGAGTTACTTTGTATTCCTCTGATGACTAGTGATATTGAGCATCTTTTCATACGCCCATTGGCTGTCTGCATGTCCATTTTGGAAAAGTGTCTATTCAGGTCCTTTGCCCTTTTTTAAATTAGATTGTTTGTACATTTTGGTGTTGAGCTGTATGAGTTCTTTATACATTTTCTATATTATCCCTTTATTAGATGTATCATTGGTGAATATGTTTTCCCATACAGTGTTGGAGAGTGCTATACTACCATTTCTTTGTTTTTTTCTTTGATTTCCCTTGCCTGAGGAAATATAGCAGAAAAAAATATTACTAAGAGAAATGTCCAATATTTTACTGCCTATGCTTTTTCTAGAAGTTTTACAGTTTTGAGTCTTATGTTTAAGTCTTTAATCCATTTTGAGCTTATTCCTGTATGTAGTATAAGAAAGGGGTACAGTTTTATTTTTTTGCATCTGTCACTCCTATTTTCCCAACACCATTTATTGAATAGACTGTCTTTACCCGATTGTATGTTCTTGCCTCCTCTGTCATAGATTAATTTACCTTATAGGTGTGGGATTATTTCTGGGCTCTCTGTTCTGTTCTATTGACCTATATGTCTATTTTTATGCCAGTACCATGCTATTTGAATACTACTATGGTCTTGTGGTATAGTTTGAAATCAGGCAAAGTGATCCCTCCAACTTTTTTTCTTCTTTCTCAAGACTTTTTGGACTTTCTCAAGACTCTTTTTGGCTTTTTGGAGTCTTTGTGGTTCCATATATATTTTTCAATTATTTGTTCTAGTTCTGTGAAATACATCATTAGTATTTTGATAGGAATTGCATTGAAGCTATAGATGGTTTTGGGTAGTATGAATATTTTATGTAAATTCTTCTTGTCCATGAACATGGTATATGCTTCCATTTACCTTATCTTCTTCAATTTCTTTTTTCATTGTCTTTTAATTTTCCAAGTAAAGGTCTTTTACTGCACTTGTTAAATTTATTTCTAGGTATTTTATGTTTTGGATACAATTTTAAATGGGATTGTTTTCTTAGTTTTGCTTTCTGATAGTTCATTATCCTATATAATAAAAGGGTAATACACAAATTGACCCTAACACTGGAATGATCAGAACGACCGCTGAACCAGTCACTATGAGGCACACTGACCACCTCTTGGTCCCTTTCCCTGGCTGGCAGTCTCCAATCACCCAATGGTGAATGGGAAACTGGGGGTGGGTGGCGGGGGATGCACGTGGTGCCAGGCCAAGGCCCCAACCCCACCAGTTGCCACACACACAGAGGGCAACCCGTGGTGGGGGCAGAGATGGCGAGCAGGCAGAAAAGCCAACCTCTTAGTTCCATTCCCTTGCTGGTAGGCTCTGATCACCTGATGGTGAACAGGGAACTGGGGGTAGGTAGCAATGGGGGGGGGGGGGGCAGGCTGCAGGCAGCCAGGGAAGATGGCCCTGATTGCAGGCCAGGCCTAGGGACCGTACCCACGCACGAATTTCATGCACAAGGCCTCTAGTTGATGTATAAAAGTGCATGATTTCTGGATATTTATTTTGTATCCTGCTACTTTACTGAATTCATTTTTTCAGTTCTAGTAGTTTTTGGATAGAATCTTTAGGATTCTTTATATATAATATTATGTCATCTGCAAATGATGACTTTTTTTTCTTCCTTTCCAATTAGAATGTCTACTATTTCTTCTTCTTGTCTTATTTCTGTGGCTAGAACTTCTGGTACTATGTTGAATAAGAGTGGTGAACGTGGAATTCTCTGCCTTGTTTCTAATCTTAGGGGAAATGCTTTCTGTTTCTCGCCATTGGGTATGATGTCAGTTGTGGGTTTGTCTTTATTATTTTGAGATATGTTCCCTTTATTTCCACTTTGCTGAGAGTTTTATAAGAAATTAGTACTGGGTTTTGTCAAATTTTTTTTCTGCAAAAATCACATATGATTTTTGTCCTTCATTTGTTTATGTGGTGTATGACATTTATTGATTTGCAGATATTATACCAACCTTTCATGTCAGAATTAAATCTCATTTAAACATGATGTATGATCTTTTTAATGTATTTCTGAATTCAGATTGCTGATATTTTGTTGAGGATTTTTGGATCCAAGTTCATCAGGAATATTGGCCTATAATTTTCTTTTTTGTTGTGTATTCATCTGGTTTTGGAATTGGGATAATGCTGGCTTTGCAAGATGAGCTTGGATGTCTTCCATCCCTCCTCTTAGCTTTTTTGGAATAGTTTGATAAGGATAGGTGTCAGTTCTTTTTTTGAATGTTTGGTATAATATCCCTGTGAAGTCATCTGGTACAGGAATTTTGTTTGTTGTAAGTTATTTGTTTTAATTGGCCTGGTCAGATTTCCTGTTTCTTCTCTATTCAGTTTAGAAACATTGTGTGTTTCTAGTAATTTCTCTCAGATAGTCTGGTTTGTTGGCATATAGTTGTTCTTAATATTTTCTTAAATGCTTTGTATCTCTGTGTTATCAATTGTTACCTATACTCTTTAATTTCTGATTTTATTTGGTTCCTCTCTTTTTTATTCTTGATGAGTCTGGTTAAAAGTTCACTCTCATTTATCTTTTCAAAGAACCAGCTCTTGGTTTCATTGACCTTTTGTATCCTAAATAATAAAAGCCTAATAGGTAAATTGTCTCCTCGACTGGGAGTTCGACCGGGAGTTTGATCGGGAGTTCGACCACTCGCTATGACCTGTGCTGACCACCAGGGGGCAGCGCAGAACATGATGGGCATTGGCGATGTGGCGCTGGAAGTGGGTGGCAGTGGAGGCACTGTTGGCCCCAATGGGCCCCAATGAGAGTGAGACCGTGGTGGGATGGTAAAGCAGGTGAGCAGGCATTGCCAGACCAAGGCAGGTGTGAGTGGGGCCCAATCGCCCCAGAGAAGGTGACCAGCAGCAGTGTCTGGGCCGCCACCCAGCCCCCAGAGGCTGAGAGAGCCAGGAGGGACCCAATGACTCAGGCAGAGGGGGGAACATGGGGGCTCAAGGGTCCAGGTGCTTCCCAGGGCCCAGAGGTCAGCTGGAACCTGCCCTTCCATGCCAGACGCTCATGCTTCAATCACCAGCCAGGCCTAGGAACTGAACCTGTGCACGGATTTCATGCACCTGGCCTTTAGTTGTTTTATAAGACTCTATGTTTATTTCATTTCAATTTTTATTATTTCCTTTCTTCTACCTAATTTGGGCTTTGTTCCTTGTTCCTTTTCTAGTAGCTATCTGTGTAAGGTTAGATTATTTATTTTAGATTTTTGTTTCTTGAGGTAGGCATGTAGTGCTATGAATTTCTCTCTTAGTACTGCCTTCACTGTGTCCCATAGAGTTTGGATTACTGTGTGACCATTCTTACTTGTCTCAAGGAATCTGTTCATTTCTTGATCTCATTATAAATCCATTCGTTGTTTAGTAACATGGGATTTACCCTCTGTGTGTTTGTGTGTTTTTCAGTTTTTTTCTTGTGATTATTTTTAGTTTCATAGAATTTTGATTAGAGAAGATGCTTGATATGATTTTAATTTTCTCAAATTTATTGAGGTGTTCTTGTTCCAAGATGGGGTCTATGCTATAAAATATTTCACATGCACTTGAAAAGAGTGTATATTCTGCTGCTTTGTGGTGAAATGCTCAATTAAACCCATCTGATCTAGTGCATCATTTAATGCTACCTTTCCTTGTTGATTTTCTGTCTGGAAGGTCTATCCATTGAGTTCAATGGAGTGTTACAATCCCCTACTATTTGTGTTACTGCTAACTTCTCTTTTTATGTCAAGATTTGCTTACATATTTAGATTCTCCTATGTTGGATGCATACATGTTTACAAGGATCATATTCTCTTGTTAGATCAATCCCGTTATTTATCATTATGTAGTGTCCTTTGTCTTATAGCAGTGGTTCTCAACCTTCTGGCCCTTTAAATACAGTTCCTCATGTTGTGACCCAACCATAAAATTATTTCTGTTGCTACTTCATAACTGTCATGTTGCTACTGTTATGAATCGTCATGTAAATATCTGATATGCAGGATGGGCTCAGGCGACCCCTGTGAAAGGGTCGTTCGACCGCCAAAGGGGTCGTGACCCACAGGTTGAGAACCTCTGTCTTATAGTAAAGCCTCTGTTTTAAAGTTTATTTTGGCTTATTAAGTGTTGCTATCCCAGTTTTGTTTTGTTTTTCATTTCCATTTGCATGAAATATCTTTTCCCAATCCTTTACATATATTCTGAGGTGAGTCCCTCATAGGCAGCCTATGTGTGGGTCTTATATTCTTGTCCATTCAGCTACTCTATGTCTTTTGATTGGAGCACTGAAGCCATTTGTATTTAAAGTGATTATTGATAGGTACAAACTTATTGCCATTTTATTATTTATAACTATGTTCATTTTTTTTTCCTTAAAGAAGATCTTTTAACATTTCTTGAATACTGGTCTGGTGGTAATGAACTCCTTTAGCTTTCCTTTGTCTCAGAACCTCTTTATTTCTCCTTCAATTTTAAATGATAGCCTTGCTGGGAAAGTAGTCTTGGTTGTAGGTCCTTGCTTTTCATCACTTTTAATACTTCTTGCCAATCCCTTCTGGCCTGAAATATTTTTGTTGAACAATCAGTTGATAGTCTTATGGGAGTTCTCTTCTGGGTAACTAACTGCTTTTCTCTTGCTGCTTTTATTTTTATTATTGATTTCAGAAAGGAAGGTAGAAGGAGAGATCAAAACATCAATGATGAGAGAATCATCAATTGGCTGCCTTCTGCATGCCCCCTATTGAGGACTGAGCCCACAACCCGGGCATGTGCCCTTGACCCTTCAGTCCATAGGCCGATGCTCTATCCACTGAGCCAAACCAGCTAGGACTCTTGATGCTTTTAAGATTCCGTCTTTGGGAGCAGGCTAGAAGGGGTCAATGTGGTGGGGGGATATATGTAATACTTTCAACAATAATTTTTTTTAAAAAAAGATTCTGTCTTTGTTACGAACCTTTGGCATACAACAAGACTGTGCGCACAGCCCCCAAAGGGGTGCACCAAGAGCGTCCACCTCAGTTGACTGGGGAGACTGAGCCACTGGGCCCTATAGGACACCTACCACACAAGGCCACTCTATCAACTCAAGGAGACTTAGCAGCTACTCAAAACACAGAAACAAACACAGGGAAGCAGCCAAAATGTGGAGACAAAGAAACATGTCACAAATGAAAGAAATGGAAGAAAGCAAACTCTTGGATATAGAGTTCAAAACCACGGTTATAAGGTTACTCAAGAATATTCTAGAAACCTCTGAGGAACTTAGTAAGACCTTCAAGGATCTTAGTGAGAATGCCAAAAAAAAAAAAAAAAAAAAAAAAACATGGAAAAGGACCAGTCAGAAATTAAGCATACACTGACTGAAATAAAGAATAATATACTGAGATTCAACAGTAGACTACAGGATCCCAAGAATCAAGTCAAAGATTTGAAATATGAGGAAGCAAAAACTTCCCAACTGGAAAAGCAGGAAGAATCCAAAAATATGAAGAAAGTGTAAGGAGCCTCTGGGACAACTTCAAGCATACCAACATTTGCATTATGAGGGTGCCAGAAAAAGAGAGAGAGCAAGATACTGAAAACCTATTTGAAGAAATGACAGAAAACCCCCCTACCTGGTGAAAGAAATACACTTACAAGTCCAGGAAGAGCAGATTACCCCAAACAAGAGAAATCCAAAGAGGACCACACCAAGATACATCATAATTAAAATGCCAAGAGCAAAACACTAAGAAAGAATCTTAAAAGCACCAAGAGAAAAACAGTCAATTACCTACAAGGGAGTACCCATATGACTGTCAGCTGATTTCTCAACAGAAACTATGCAGGCCAGAAGAGAGTGGCAAGAAATATTCAAAGTGATGAACAGCAAGAACCTACATCCAAGATTACTCTACCCAGCAAAGCTATCATTCAGAATTGAAGGTCAGATAAAGAGCTTCACAGACAAGAAAAAGGTAAAGGAGTTCATCACCACTAAACCAGTATTATATGAAATGCTGAAAAGTATTCTTTAAGAAGAGGAAGAAGAAAAAGGCAAAGATAAAAAATTATGAACAACAAAGTGACAACAAATATATATCTATCCACTGAGCCAAACCAGCTAGGGCAAAAGTTTTAATTTTCATAGAAACACTAGAAGCCCAGTGCATGAAATCCATGCACTGTATAAGGGTGTCCCTCAGCCCAGGCTGTACCCTCTCCAATCTGGGACCCCTCGGGGAATGTCCAACTGTCAGTTTAGGTCCGATCCAGGGATTGGGCCTAAACCAGGGGTCGGACATCCCTCACACAATCTGGGACTGCAGGCTCCCAACCACTTGCCTGCCTGCCTGACTGACTGACTGATTGCCCCTAACCACTTCTGCTTGCCAGCCTGATCTCCCTCTAACCTCTCCCCTGCCAGCCTGATCGAAGCCTAACTGCTCCCCTGCTGGCCTGATCGCCCCCAACTGCACTCCCCTGCAGGCCTGGTCCCCCCCACCTGCCCTCCCCTGCTGGCCTGATCGCCCACAACTGCCCTCCCCTGCTGAATACAAAGGGATGAAATAAATGAGTAATCATTAACATAAAACAATAGAACATTTTAATAAAATTAATATTTTTTTCTTGAACATTAACCCCTAGAGTGCCAGGGAGCGCGACCGCGCTCCTCCTGTATTTTGCCAACAGTGCCGGGAGCACTACTGCGCTCCTCCTGCAGTGTCACTATTAGATGCTAGTAGTTCACTCTTTATTCACAGATGGCACCTAAGTGCAGGTTACTTATGATGCCGAATGTTTGTAGTTCTAAAATTGACCACTGGAATTTATCTGCCTAATTTTTTACAGGTACTACAATTTTATGATATTTACTCAGATTTTGTAGCCCTAAAGCTTTGAAATGGCGTCCAGTTCTAAGTCTGATTTTATTAGTGATGATGATGTTGCTAAATATGTCAATTTTTGCTGTGAAGATAACGATTTTGTGGAAGATATTGGAGAAGGGTGTCCCTCTATTTTAACATTATATGTTTTGTTCACATTTTTTTTTCTACTAGCATTTTATAATACAATCAGCAAACAATATATGTCAAAGATGAAAACAAATGTAGTAAAGGTTTCCTTAAGTTTTTGAATACGTAACTTCATTTACTTGCAATTCATAATTTTTTTCCTAAACTGCTGTAAAATCAGCAAAAATGCCTTAGCAATTTTAGCATAGTTCCTAGGATACTGGTTGGCACTCAAAGGGTTAACTTACCAGTCACTGAATAACTGCACAAATTAATAAGTGTAATACAAATAAACCTATTTTTCTTTGTTCTCCAAAAGTGAAATATTTCCTGTTCTGCACACCAAACAAGGCAGTCCAAGACTAATGACATGGCCATCAGGGGCTAAAATATTCGCTGCTAGTTTTAGAGGAGAGAAATGGTGTGCCTGCGCATAAGGTGCATAAGGGAAATGAATGCAACACGATGATAGTAATCAGTCATTAGCAAACACTGTAGTTTGTTATTAATAACTAGAGGCCCATTGCACAAAGAGATTTGTGCAATAGGCCTTCCCTTCCCCTGGCTGCTGGCACCGGTTTTCCTCCGGCACCCGGGACCCAAGCCTTTGCTCTGGACGGAGCCTTCAGTCTCCGTGGCTCCAGACGGAGCCTTCAGTCTTCGCTCTGCCGCTTTGCCCCTACATATGCAAATTAACCACCATCTTTGTTGGGTTAATTTGCATACTCTCCTGATTGGCTGTGAGCATAGCGGAGGGATGGTTAATTTACATGTTTGTCTATTATTAGTTAAGATTATGTATATCAGGATATTGTAAAAATTAAGTTACAAAATTTTTATTAAAACATTTCTTGCATGCCCTGACCTGTTTGGCTCAGTGGATAGAGCGTCGGCCTGCGGACTCAAGGGTCCCAGGTTCGATTCCGGTCAAGGGCATGTACCTTGGTTTCGGGCACGTCCCCAGTGGGGAGTGTGCAGGAGGCAGCTGGTCGATGTTTCTCTCTTATCGATGTTTCTAACTCTCTATCCCTCTCCCTTCCTCTCTGTAAAAAATCAATAAAATATATTAAAAAAAAAACATTTCTTGCATACCATTATATTGACTGTGCTGCAAAAATATTCACTGTGGGCCACAAGTGGCCCATGGGCTGCGAGTTTGACATGCTTGGTGTAGGGCTAAGGATGATCGCCTGGGTTGGTTGTTTGGCTTGAAGATTATTCCAGCATGTTTTCAGGCTGGCAGGCATGGTCCTATAAAGAACTGCTGCATGTTGCTACAGGAGACAGAAGAACTGCTGGAGGCTGCGCGAGAACAGGGTGGAGGACAAGTTCCAGCTCACAAGAGGAGGGTCTCCTCAGAGCCAGAGCACTGTAGTTCTCATCTTATCTGCCTTGTATTTCGCAGTTCCACAGAGCATTTCATTAGGGGAATCGTGCATGTTGTACTGCTGTTTAAATAAAATTTATGACTATCTGCTTTATTTATTCCTCACATTTTTCTATGAGTCATTCCCCCCGATTTTACTAATAAGGAAGGCTCATGATAGTTACATGACTTCCTCGGGTTCTCAAAACATGTATGACAACCAGGACTCAAACCAGGTCTGCTGATTCCAAAACCCATGAATATTCCACAGCATCGGAGCCTAGAATTTCCCCCGAGAGTCCACCCCCTGATGAGAAAGGGAGCGCATCATCTGAAGATGCCAGGCAAGAAAAGCACAGCTGGACTCCCACGTACAGGTGAGAGGAGGCCAGAGCACGTGGCATGCCTGGATCCGCAGGGAGGTCTATGGAAGGTGTGGTTTTTCCCACAGCGTTTAAAGGCAAGAGCCATGAGGCAGCCATAGTAACCAGCGTGAAGAGAAGGTCCTGAGAAGAGCTGGGCTCCAAAGAAGGCTGACCAGTCAGTCCTGTGCGGACAGGAGGAGCAAAGGGATCCACTTGGTTTAAAGATGAGAAAAGCATGATGGGGCTTCTGTGGGTTTCCATCACTTCAGTGAATATTTATCATGTTCCCACCATGTGCCTAGCACAGTGGCCTCAGGAAATAAGAAAAGCAGTCATCCTCCCTGAAGTTACTGACACAACAGAGAACAATTCAAAGTCAGCACAAGATCTGCACATACCTTCATCCGTCACGGTTCTCCAGAGAGACGAATCAATAATGCCTATAAACAATATGGATGATATAAATATAAATAGAAATAGAGGTACAGTGGGGCCTTGACTTACGAGTGTCCCGACTAACGAGTTTTTCGAGATACGAGGTGTCTCTCGGCCGATTTTTTGCTTCGAGTTGCGAGCTAAAATTCGGGTTACAAGCCAGCTTCAGATACCCCACCGCTAGTTGGCGCAGCGAACGTCACAGTGAACGCCACATCAGCCCAGCATCACTTGTTCACTTTTTGATTTGACATACGAGTAATTTGAGTTACGAGCTCCGTCACGGAATGAATTAAACTCGTAAGTCAAGGCCCCACTGTATTTTATATAAGAAATGAATTAAAGAAATAGTAGGGGCTGGCAAGTCTGAAATTTGTAGGTCAGGGCAACAGACTGCAAACTCGGGCAGAAGTTGATGCTGCAGTCTTGAGGCAGAATGTTTTGTTTTCTGGAAACCTCAGCTTTTACTCTGAAGACCTTCAGCTACTTGGATGAGGCCCACCCACTTTGTCCAGGGTCATCTACATAAAGTCAATCACCTGTAGCTGACAACCACGTTGACAAAACACCATCCCCTCCGCACCTGGATTCGTGCCTGATAACTGGGTGCTACACTAGTAGCCTAGCAAACTCCACACACAAACTGTCCTATTAGTTCCATGTTTATCCCAAGAAGTCAGAAGCAGGCACTTTCTCTTGGGGACACTGGCTTTGTGCATCACTAGGTCCTGATCTGGTTTTAAGGTGCAGCCGGTGGGGGCCCCAGGAGGGCTGTCAGAGCCCCTGCCAGGTTAGGGTGTGAATTCCTTGCAGGTGACCTTTATCCTGCAGGTGGAGGCTGGAGGAGAGGGGGGGCATTTTGCAAGTGAAAAGAACAAATAACGGTCCTGCACTAGGTCACTGTGCAAGGCCTCAGGCTCTTGGTGAAACAACCCCAGCCCCTGAGGCCAGTATGGCCGCTGTGCCCCCCACCTCCACCCCCCTTTCCCAGGAAGCCAACCTGTTTTCAAAAGCGCAGCCCCGTAGCCCTCCTCCCAACTCCCAACGGGAGCTCTGTTAGGACCCTCACCAATAAAAAGGGGTGCAAGCCCGGGGGCTGAAACAGAACCCCCACCCCAATAAGAGGGGAAGGTTCGCAACTGGCGGGCGGGCGGCCGGGCGGCGGGGCGCGGGGCCAGTGGGGAGGGCCGGCGGGCATTGTGTGTCACAGCCGCTGCTCGCGGGCCGGCGCGCGACTGAGTGTCTGCAGGGAGGGCAGCGGGCAGCGCGGAGATGGAGCCGAGCCGCGTGGGGGGCGCAGCTGCAGGCGTGGGGGGCGCAGGGACTCGCCTTCCTCGGCGGAGGCCCAGGTGGGGTCTGGAGAACTGACCAGTGTAGGTGTCTCGCGGGCACTCGCTTCTCCGGGCGCCAGTGGGACTGGCCCCGAGGCGCACCTGGGGTTCACTGTGCAGAGAGTGGACGCGACGCCATGCAGTGGGCCCCGCGCCACGCAGACGGGTGGCGAGCGGCCAGAGGGCGGAGCCCGTGGGGAGGCGCGCGGCGCGGAGAGAAAGCAGCATCTGATAGACACTAAGACCTGGCTGCGCCCGGCGGGAGCTGGCCTGGACCTGGGGGGCGGGGGAGGGGGGGCAGGGGGAGCGGAGAAGGAGGCGGTCAGTCTCTGAGCTTAAGGAGGGAGGCGGGGGAGGGAGCCAGACCAGGGCCTCCGGAAGTCTGCCGGAAGGCACACCCGCTGCGAGAGGAAGTGGATCGATTTTGAAAAGCCATTCGCTGGTTACAGAAAAAGAAAAAGAAAAAAGAGCAAGTACCTTAGGAGCCTCTTGCTCTGAAACAAGCAACGCTCTGGGAGGCGTGAGAGGCGCGGAGGCGCTCTGCTGGCGGGACCTCGCCCGCCGAGAGAGTGAGACCCGCCTGCCCCCTGCGTTCCCCGCACGCCCCTTCTCTGGGTGCTTCCGTTTCTTCATCCTTTTTATTTATTTCTCCCTCGGGCTAGGAAGCAGCTTAAAATTAACATCTCAGGCTTTGAAACCTTTAAACAAAAACCTGTAATGCAACACAGCTGATCTGCATCTCTCTACTCGCAAGTGCAGATCTTCGTTCACTGGTTATTGCGGCTCTTCTCTGGGGAAGGCACCGCTTAGATTCACCTGTGAAGTGCACCACAGGCATTCATTCATTCGTTCTCCAACAAATATTTGGGAGTAAAAAAGATGACTAAGCTCCATCACTTCCCTCCTGTGGGGCAAGTGGACAAGTGCATTCACAGGCACAGTGCCCTGGAGATGGGGGGTGGGGGGGCAGCGGAAACAGAAGAATCTCAGATGCCCCCAGAAGAGATGAATGACAGGTCGTGGCCACCTGGAACTCTGGTGCTAAAAGTCACGTTTCCCCATCAACAGCCCAGATGTGTGGGCTACATTTGAAATGTCTGGATTTCTGATTATTATACCCAAATGTCCAACAGCATTTGTAGGAAGGAGAGCATGAATGTGACTTATAAAAAAATGCAAGCATGTATCTTGAAAAAAATGCAACTTGTAAAAATGCAAGCATAAAAATAATTATTTTTATGAGCCATCCTTTTCTACTAGGACACAGATCATCAAAATTCTTTGCTATTTGTTTTACATTATTACTTTCCCTCAATTACTTGGGGAAATTTATATCTTTTCATGGCCAAGGTGGTAGGCACCATGGCCCAAAACAATTTGATGAACTGTGAACGAGGCAGGATTTTAATAAAATTTGAAACCTACAGCTGTCAAGCCACATGAAGCCTCACGCTTGCAAGTATCAGGCAAACATCACGATAGAATTGGTTAATGTCAGAAGCACTGGCAAAATACTTTGCATCTGAAAAGATATTTCAAGCAAATGGTAATGTAAAAAAAGCTGGGGTAGCAATACTTACATCAGACAAAATGGACTTTAAAACTGAGGCTATATTAAGAAACAAAGAAGGACATTACATAATAATGAAGGGACCGAGTCAACAAGAGGATATGACCCTTGTAAACATAGAAGCATCTAAATATGTAAATAAAATATTCTGTATAATAAAAGCCTAATATGCAAATTGTCCCCTCGACTGGGAGTTTGGCCGCTCACTATGACATGCTCTGACCACCAGGGGGTGGTGCAGAACATGGCGGGCGTCAGCAACCCGGCGCTGGCAGTGGCCAGCAGTGGAGTTGCTGCTGGCCCCATGGGCCCCAATGAGGCAGCCTTAGAGCCATCCGAGGAGTCCAGCCCTCCATGGTGTAAGCAGGGACTGGCAAGTGGAGACCGTGAGGGTCCGGCCTGAGGAGCTGTGGTCCTGGTTGGGGAGGGCGGCTCAGTCAAAAAGGGGTTCCCATTGACGCCCCCATTGGAGCGCTCATTGTAGGGGAGCCATGGAGGCAGCCAGGGAGCAAGCGCGTCTCTAACCAAATATCCTCTGGGGACTAGGCTGGAGGGGCCAGGGGCTGTGGGTCAAAGTGTGCTGCTCCTGGAGGGAGCTCCCAGGGGACGTGCCGCCTCTGGTCAGCTCCCCCCTTCATGTGCCTCCATTTCTCTCCCTGGCTGTATTAAACCACATGAGGACGCAGAGCACTGGGTGACCAGCCTTATGTGCACTCCCCAGATGGGTCAGCATTTAATTCCAGTTGTGTTCTGGAGTCCCTATTGGGGCCCCTGCACATCTTAGGGTTCAACCCGACACCTCTGCGAGGTCCTTACTCGAGTAAGGACGTTCGAGAGACTCCACCAGAGGGAGGAATGTGCCTCGTTGACCTTCGGAGCTGGGGTGGCCCATGCAGTCAACGGTCGGACTTTGTCTTGCTGCTGGCGGGGCCTATTGCCTTCTAACCGGGTCCGACAGCCATTTATCCTCGCATGGGAGTCTTCTAGTGGCAGCTGCCCTCGTGGCATTTAAGTGGCTGATCCATGCCCACATCAGGTGGCCTGTAGTTTGACAATGGAGTAGAAAATGACAGAAAGGGAAATCCTGCCTTGGAACAGCAGCCAGAATACGTGGCTGACGGTGCCTGGGGCTGCTCACAGCCCTATAAAGGGAAGAGAGAGAAGCAACAGGGTCTGCTCTGCTCACCGTGCGAGGTTTGTTGTCAGGAGGTGGGATCCCAGACGAGCCCCCAAAGAGGATACCGAGCAGAATTCTTCCCAGGGTCACGCCTCACAGAATCAAAGAATGAACTTTGGACCAGAGACATTCAAACAAGGCAGGAGTTTATTGCAACAAACACAGGCTCCTTGCTCAGGGAGGGGATTCAAGTGGGCTGCCCCGGAAGCATTCTGCTCTCCCCTTATATCTGCTAAAGGCTCACTCTTTGTCTATCTGTGCCTTTTTCTGAGTGGTTTCTGGCCTTTATGCACCATTTTGTTTTGCACTTGCAAGAAAAACGTCCTTGTTTCAAAACACCCTTTTTTTCTGCTACCCATCCTGTTTTCTGCAAACACATTTTTTGTTTGTTTCCGCTAGCTCCACGATTCCTCCTTCTTCCACCCCTCACCCTATCTACCTAATCCTGCTTTTTAACTCCTTTCAGTACCATATGATTTCACTTATATGTGGAATGTAAAGAACAGAATAAACAAACTAGAAACAGACTCATAGATACAGAGAACAGACTGGCAGTTGCCAGAGGGAAGGGAGGTTGGGAGACTGGGTGAAAAAGCAAGTGCCGGGAGCCGGTCCATGCTTGCTGTTTCAAGGGACCTGGCATATATGGCATACTTTTCTTAATATGTTTGCTCACCTTCTTGGCACTATGTGTTTTAACCAAGGTCACCTCTGAGAAAGGTTGTTTCCCCAGGTAGGGATTTTCCCCTGAATTTAGGGAGGGAATAAAACCCCTTAACTAAGTGCCAGGCGGGTAATTAATCACTTTAACTACGAACAATCATGCTTAAGCTACATAATCTTTACTCCCTGGAATGGAGATAAGAAACGCCCTAACCTTTGTAATAGAGATTGATAGGATTGAATCAACTGGTATAAATACAATTGTAACCAGACAGAAACACTCAGAACTTAGAACACAGAACTCAGGAGACAGAACTCAGAAGAGAGCCAAGAAGACAGAACTCAGAACACAGAACCAGACAGAGAGACAGAACTTCAGACACAGAACTGAGAACACAGGGCTTGGAAGACAGGACCAAGAGAGACAGAGCCTAGGCACAGAACCAACACAGAACGTTCTCTAGAGACAGAAGAACTTCACTGGAGAGAGCATGCCGGAGGATCCTGGACAGGGACTGGCCTCGGAGCTTTGAGGCAAAGCCTGGCGAGAGAGCATGGCAGGGGATCCTGGACTGAACCTGACTGCGGAGATTGGCAGGAGAGCCTGACTAGAACCTGGTGACTGAACCTGACTGGAGATCCTAAGCAGAACCTCTCTGGAGATCCAGACCAGAACTTGGCTGGAGATCCTGGCTAGAGATCCTGGCTAGGCTGCTGATCAACTGAACACTGTCTCCGTGTCCTTCCTTCTTCGCCGACTCCGTCCACGCCTTTGGGAACCCCTGGACCCGCTGGGGTTGGACCCCGGCATCTGGCGCCCGAACAGGGACCCCTAGGTAAGCGCCCCACACTCGTGACGGATCGGACTCCACCGTAGGAAGAGGGTGGATAGTCTTCGCCGACTCCGTCCACACCTTTGGGAACCCCTGGAACAGGATTCCCTTAGGTAAGCCGCCCCATTGAGAACCTCCACACTCGGGACGGATCAGACTCCACCGTAGGAAGAGGGTGGATAGTCTTCGCCGACTCCGTCCACACCTTTGGGGACCCCTGGACCTGCTGGGGTTGGATCCCGGCAAGCAAGGAATCAAGAAGTACAAAATAGCCTGGCTGGTGATGCTCAGTGGTTGGGCATCAACCTATGAACCAGGAGGTGATGGCTCAATTCCAATCAGGGCACATGCCTGGGTTGTGGGCTCCATCCCCAGTGTGGGGTGTGTAGGAGGCAGACAATGAATGATTTCTCTCATCATTGATGTCTCTATCTCTCTTTCCCTCTCCCTTCCTCTCTGAAATCAATAAAAATAAATTTTAAAATAAGTACAAAATAGGAGTTACAAAATAGTCATTGGGATATGGTGCAGCACAGAGAATATGGCAAATAGTGATGTAGTGACCACGTGTGGAGCCAGGCAGGTATCTGAGCCCTCACGGGGCCGCTCTGTAAGGTGTGTGCTTGCCTAGCTTTTGTGTCGGACACCTGAAACAATACGAAATAATGTGGAATGGACTGGAATGGAATGGAATGGAATGGAAAGATTTTAATTTGTCTCTTTTTTTGGTGACATTTAAAGACCATGGTGTTACCTGTGTGTATGCACATACTTTTATACATGTATGTGTGCATGCAATACTGCTAGTGTGTTTCTGTTATATTTATGTTGAGGTAGGTGTGTGCTAGAGGGAAGAAAGCAAAACCACAAAGGCAGTGCCTCCTTTCAGCAGCCCCAGCTACTTTCTGTCTCCTCGCTTCCCCTCTTCCTAATCGCCTGCTTATCCCACCAACCCCCAGGCAGCTCAGAGTCCCCAGCCCTCACCTCTGTATTTTCCCCCCACACCTCAGGAAAGCCTACTCCCTTTACTCCGTTCACATGAACACCCTTCCTGTGACATAGTTTAATTTAAACAACTGTGGCCCAAAGTCTTGGTGATGGTAGACGTTCCGTAATAAATGGGCAACAGCTCAAGGGCTGATGTGAAAAACAGGAGACTTTGCCGACCAGGGAAAGTGAGTCTGCACAGCTGGCTGGTAGCTGCTGTGGTCCCGGAGGTCATGCTGGCAGCCTTTTGCGTGTGGTCAGCCTCTTTTCTGTAATCGCTGATTTGGAGGACTTACAGCTTGCACAGCCCCCTGTTAGTTACTTACGTGTGGTCATCTCACCCTCTGGACTGTGTGCTCCTGAATGGGGGACCCTGGCTCCCCAGGTTCCGGACGGTGCCTGGCATGCAGTAAGTGCTCTGCGCAGAGTGCATTCTAGTGAACTAACTATTCTGAATCCGTTTGTCACGTGCAAATAGAAGTTTGTCCACTCATCCGTCCGTGTATTTACTCGGCATTTGCTGGGCAGCCTGCGAGGCTCAGCGCTGGTGACCTGGTAGCTCACCTGAGCAGCACCAGGCATCTCCCGGGGCCTGAGGGAGGAGCAGAGACAACTCCCAGCGTGACTGAGCCCTGGAAGCCGTGTGCCTGGAGAGAAGGGGGATTGCTCCGCGCCCTGTCGCCTGTGCCCGCTCACGCTGTGCGCTCCGCCTGCAGGGCTTGGCTGTTCCTGGCCTCCCTTCTCTGCAGCTCCCAGCAGAGACATTGAGTGTCATCTTGGAGCCGATCCAGGCTCCCTCTTTACCTCTCAGAACGCTCGCTGTTTCCTGCGGGTCTGGCCGGCCGGACGCCAGGGACTTGGCAGGGCTCCTCTCCAGGCACAGGTCTCCGGCTTGCCAGCTTCCCAGGTGCCGCTTGGGAAGCAGGAACAAATCCCAGCAGAGGCTGCCCCCAGGCCCACCAGTGAGTGTCCCAGACGACGGGAGCACCGCTCGGAGGGAGGTCCCACTGCAGACAGCCCTCTGCGCTGGAGCAGCCTGGCCTCTGAGAGGTTTCCTCCAGGAAATGAAGGGAAACAGCGAACTGGGCCCCCGACACTGGCTGGGGAAGGCCCGGGGGCACACTGCCCCTCCGACCGCTGAGCCTCCTCTCTCACAGGCAGCACAGGGAAGCCACAGCCTTCGCAAGGCTGCTGGTGAAGGGAGGGTGCCCAGGACCTGGACGTGTGCTTTCATCTGGACCCTCACTCCCCTCTCTCTTTTTAATTAATTTGTATGACCTCAGGCCCAGGCTGACCAGGTGACACCCTAGGCTCCTGCTTGCATTTAAACAGAAACCAGATTTGTGCTTCTCGATGTGATCTTTTTCTGACTTTTCCTCCACCCTTTGTCTTTCTTTCTTTTCATTTACTCTCCCATCTCCAGGCATTTCTTTTTCCTCTGACCCTCCCACACTTGGTGGGTTACCTGGTCATTTGCATCTCCCTCCTTCAAATACCCACCTTCTTCCCCAGCCATGCCAACTCAGTCAAATAAGCATATACTGCAACAGAAAGGAACGTTCCTGACATTCGTTGAACTCCTAGGAGGTGCCAGGCATTATGCCAAAATGCAGACTACAGACGGACAAACTCCTGAACACCTGGAGCTCACGGGGGCTCGAGTTGGTGCTAAAGCACCTGTGGAGTACACAGGCCTGAGGCCGGGAGGCACATCGCACAAGCATAGCGTCAGCGTGCAGGGGCCTCGAGGCATAAGTCCAACACCCAGCCACGGGGCTTTGCACAGAGGTCACTGACAGATGGCCGCCTGGCAGACAGGAGTGCAATCCCAGGAATGGGAGGAGTCGGGCCCTGCTGGCCTGACCTTCATTCAGCTGTAAGCTCTCCTCACCTTGGGCTCCTGGTTCATAAACCAGGACAGCTGACCAGGTTCTGAAATTCTCCGAATATCTGTAAATGCCTCCCTGCTCTTTACCTGTCACACACATTATGATAAAACTGTACTAAAATGATAGCCATTTTTCACAAATCAACAAACCACAAATGCTGGGGAGGATGTGGAGAAAAGGGAACCCTAGTCACTGCTGGTGGGAATGCAGAGTGCTGCAGCCTCTATGGAAGACAGTATGGAGTTTCCTCGAAAAATTAAATATGGAACTGCCATTTGACCCAGTGATCTCACTTATAGGAATATATCCTCAGAAATCCAAAGCACCAATCGGAAAGAATGTATACACCCCTATGTTTATAGCAGTGCAATTTACAATTGCTAAGACCTGGACACAGCCCAAGTGCCCATCAGCAGATGAGTGGATAAAAAAGCTGTGGTACATCTACACCATGGAACACTACGCAGCTGTAAACAAGAAAGAGCTCTTTCCATTCACAACAGCATGGAGGGACCTGGAGAGCATTATGCTGAGCAAAATAAGCCAGTCAGAGAAAGACAAGTATCACATAACCCCACTCATATGTGGAATCTAATGAACAAAATAAACTGATGAACAAAATAGATCCAGAAACATAGAAGCATGGAACAGAGTGACGAATTTCAGAGGGAGGGTGAGGGTTGTGGGAGTGGGAGGGGAGTTATTAACCAGGGAACTTATATGCGTATATGCATAACCCATGGACACAGAGTGGTGAAGGCCTGGGCCTGGGAGGGGCAGGTCGGAGGTGGAGGGGATTAATGGGGAGAAAAACAACAAACAAACAAAGGGGACATCTGTAATACTTTCAACAATAAAGATAAGTTTTTTAAAAACTGTACTAAAATGAACTGGATTCAGGCGAGTGTCAGCTGTTGGTTTCAGGAGACCAGATCCCAAAATTCTTGGTCTGTGTTTGGGGCTACAGTGTTTTTAAAGCCTTGTAGGTATAATTCTGCATGAGCCTACTGAACTGCACTGCTCCTCTAAGCATCGGAATTCGTATTCTTTGGAAAGGCAGACTGGTATTCAGCTGGAGCCATCCTTACTGGAGTCCCATTTAGACAGAGCATGAGCTGCTTGAGCTAATGAGAGAAACCTATTATCAAACCCTGGAGGTCAGCAGATGTGGGCTTAATGGGAAAAGTGGGAAAGTGGGGGGATTCCATCATGGTCATGAAAAGGCACTTTACAGTAAACTCTGTTATCTATCCAGAGAGAAAAATAGGTCATGCTAGTTGGTGACAAATAGAGGCTCTTTAAAGACGCTGCATGAATTATCAGTTTTCAAAATTTGAAAGAAACATGGAATACACCGAAGGTTGCTATAAATAAATTAATCCTCTTTGAGGATTTCAAAACTCTTTGCACTACACTTCATAGCAAGTGAGAATGATCAGACCCAGCATAGAATCTCCTTTAGTTGCAAAAACAACAGGAGGCTTGTCAATACTGTTACTTTTAAGAGCAAAATAATATTACCTATCATGATCTGGCTTTTCTCTCAATCCCAGTTTCCACTACTTCCCTGCTCCTGCTCCCTGCGGCAGCCACAGGCCAGGACCTTTTCTGGGGAAAAGACTTGCATCTCCCCCTTGCACACCTGTGCTCAAGCTCCCTCCCCCCCCCCCCACCCAGTCTCTCTTTTCCTCACTGGAGTCTCTTTCATGAAGCTTTCCATAATGTCCTCCAAGAGATGTGACATTCCGATTTCAGAACAGTCTTGGCTCTTCCACTTAGAGGAAGTTTGACATATTATTTGCCTGAAGACATTATGGTCTCATTTGGCCTAAACTTCTTGGTAAGAATATACACATGGCACCATTTATCAAAGTTTTAAATTTTGAAAGCGTAGACACTAGTCCCTATCCCTGAATGTCTGACAGCTTGCAGGCAGGACCGTGTCTAAGCAATCTGCATTTCTATCTCCAGCACAGAGCGAGGCATGTGGTAGGAAGCAATCAATATTTGTTGAATTAAACCAAACATAATAAAAGGGCACCTTCATGCATTAGCACATTAACGGAATGAAAGATGGAAGTGTTCACCATACTTAAGTCTCTCGTTTTCAATTGAAAAGAAGTATGTTACATTGGAAAGAGAAACAGTGGTATGTGCAATCTCATTTTGAAGGTCAGATAGTTTAATAAAAAAGCTTCCCTAGCCTATAATCTTTCAAGAATGTGTTGACCAAGGCCATTTGGTCATGTTGACCCTATAGCTGCAGACAGAAACTCATTCAGTCACTCATTTGGCAGATATCACTGAGCCCCTACTCTGGGCTGAAAGCTGTTACAGTTTTAGGGTTACAGCAGTGAACAAGGTCAGGTTTTCTGTTGTTTTGTTTTTAATATATATTTTATTGATTTCAAGAGGAATGGAGAGGGAGAGAGAGAAAAAAAAAACATCAATGATGAGAGAGACTCATTTCTGGATAATAAAGACCATTATAAACTTACGAACAAAAATAGATACAGAGGCAGAGCTGCCTCGAACAGACTGTCAAACTACAGCAGCAAGGCCGGGGCGGGTGGGAGGGCAGGAGGGGAGTGGGTAAGAGATCATCTGAAGGACTTGTATGCATGCATATAAGCATAACCAATGGACATAAGACACTGGGGGGTAGGGGAGGCCAGGGGATTGTCAAGGGCGGGGGGGGGGGGGGAAGGAGACATATGTAATACTCTTTGTAATACTTTAAGCAATAATAATAAAAAAAAATGATGAGAGAGAATCATGGATCGGCTGCCTCCTGCACGCCCCACACTGTGGATCGAGCCTGCAACCCGGGCATGTGCCCTGACTGGGAATCAAACTGTGACCTCCTGGTTCACAGGTCAACACTCAACCACTGAGCCATGCCAGGTGGGCAAGGCCAGGTTTTTAAACTCCTGGAGAACATGTTCTAGAGAAATAACAGGATACGGAAGTAAAAGAATAGCAAATATGGTTCAGTGTTAAGGAAAATAAATCAGGATCATGACAATGACAGTGAGGGGAGATGAGTATTTTCGGTAGGATGGATGGTCAGGGAAGGCTGTTGGGAAGAGATGATCGTTTGATTTGAAGGAGATACGTGGCCCATGCAAAGATGTGGGGGAAAGTATTCCAGGCAAAAGGAACAGCATGTGAAAAGGCTCTGAAGCAGGATAATACTCAATGTGTTTGAGGAATAACAAAGAAAATAGTGTAGGAGAGGACTGAACAGGGTGGGGTTTGGACAATTGGCAAGAGATGAGTGCAGAGCAATGGCAGGGTGCCAGATATAGGAACTGCAGATGGAAAAGTTTGGATTTTACCCTAAAATGAATGCTTTGGAAGGAGGCCGAGCTGGTGTGAATCTTACCTACCATTTAAAAGCATCACTGTCGCTGCTTTGATGCAAATAGCCCGGGAGATGGCAGGGGTGGCAGGCAGCTCGGAGGCACTGGAGCCAGTTAAGAGGCCCTCACAGCCCCAGATGTTGGTGGCCTGAACTGAGGTGCGGCCTAAGAAGTCATTGGGTCCTGGAAACATATTCGAAGGTAGAGCTACAGGCTTTGCTAAAGGGTTGGGTGTGAACGCCAAGGTTCTTAGAAGAGTAGAATTGCTATTTACCCAGATGGAGCAGATTGTGGAAGTGGGTTTGGGGTAAGAGAGTTCAGTTGCAATGTGTTAGTTTGGGGCACCTATAGGCATCCAAGTAGAGATGCTGAGCAGACAGACATACGATTGGAGTTCAGGGAAGCCATTCAGGCTGAATATGTAAATACGAGTTTTCAGCAAATAGCATTTGTGTTACTCAGCTCAGGCTGCCATAATAAAACACCATAGTGTTGGTGGCTTCCACAACAGGAATCTATCGCTCACAGTTCTAGAGGCTGGAAAGTCCAAGGTCAAGTGGCCAGCCAATTTGGTTCCTTGCTGAGTATTCACTTCCTGGTTTGTAGACAGTCACCTTATTTCAGTGTCTTCCCATGGCAGAGGGAAAGAGAAAACAAGACCACTGATGTTTGTTCTTACAAGGGCACTAATCCCATCATGAGACTCCCACCCTCATGACCACATCTGAACCTAATCGCCTGCCATAGGCCCCATCTCCAATTCCCATCACATTGAGGGGTAAGAGTTTAACATATAAATTTTGAGGGGGCCCAATTCAGTCTATAGCAGTCCTTAAAGCCATGAAACTTGTGCATAAAAGAAAAGAAAGGAAAGAGAAGGAAAGGGAGGAGAGGTTTAGAGAATGGAGCCCTAGAGTGGTGGGAGAAGATGAGGCAGGGCCAGAAAAATTACAGAGAAGGAATGAGTGGCCTTTGGAGGGAAGAGGAACACCAGGAGTGCATGGAGTCCTGACAGTGAATAAAGACAGATGATTACCTGGGGAAACACTGCTGATATATTCAATGGGATGGGGATAAAAAGTGGCTGGTCATGGTGCAACTGGCAGGTCATGGTGACATTGACAAGAGCAAATTTCCTTCAAGTGATGGGTGTGAAACTATGACTATGACGGACTCAAGAAAAAGTGAGACAGAGGGGATTTGAGCAATAATGTCAACCAGTCTTTCAAGGCATTGAGAGCAGGGGAACAGAGAGAGGCCTGACACCTGAGACAAGCCAACACTGTGTAGCTGGAGGGAACCCAATGCCTCCTGGTGGGAAGAGCCGGTGGCACACTCAGAGGATGAGCTGTGGTCCAGAACCTCTGAAAAATGCTACTCCACCTACTTAAAACTGCCAATGCGCCAGCCTCCAGGAAGGCCCCGCGCCAGGCCAGCAGTCCTGAGAGCTGGAGAGACTAAACACACCAGACACCACCCCTTCTCTCCTGCTGGGCCTGTGCCCATAGTGAGGTCTGCTCACCAGCACAATGACATCCACTGTGGGTTTATCCAAAAACCTGCAGAGATACAAAATTAGGTAAAGATCACAAAGCCAATTGGAAAACCCTTTTGTGAGCAAATCTTTGGCTAAAGAGGATGGAGGAAAAGGAGGCTATGAAGATAGACAGACAGCTGTAAGTAAATCACCAGCTCTCTGAATCCCAGTGCTCAGGCAACCTCCAGCAAGCGTGGGTACTTTCAACCTCCTCTTGTAAGTCTGCACCAAGCAGTGCTGTAAACATACATTCTTTAATGACAAGTGTGCCCCAACTGAGCCTGGGCCTTAGCGGCTACTCTGTATGCTTTTCAATTTCGCCTACTTAACAGACTTAAAGTTAGTGGGAGTGACTCTTATGCCAAAGTGGAACTGTACTGTTCTGTTTCACCCAATTCATTTTTATTGAGCTCCTGTTAGGGCTGGAGCCTATGCTAATAGGTGCAAGGATACAACTTTCAAAAAGAAGAATAGCACTTGTGTTCACTGCGCTCACAATCTAAGTAAGCAGTTCTCAACCTGTGGCTCGCAACCCTTTCACAGGGGTTGCCTAAGACTGTCGGAAAACACATATATAATTACATATTGTTTTTGTGATTAATCACTATGCTTTAATTATGTTCAATTTGTAACAATGAAAATACATCCTGCATATCAGATATTTATATGACGATTCATAACAGTAGCAAAATTACTGTTATGAAGTAGCAACGAAAATAATTATATGGTTGGGGGTCACCACAACATGAGGAACTGTATTAAAGAGTCGAGGCATTAGGAAGATTGAGAACCACTGATCTAAGTTATGATTCTCCACCAGGGACAATTTTGCCCTCCAGAAGACATTGTCAATGTCAGGAGACATTTTTGTTTTTGTTTTATTTTTGTTTGTTCTTGTTAATCCTCACCCAAGGACATTTTCCCATTGAATTTTGTGTGTGTGTGGTAGATTTTATTTTATTTTATTTTATTTTATTTTATTTTATTTATTATTGATTAAGGTATTACATGTGTGTCCTTATCCCCTCATTGCCCCCCACACCACTCCTGTTCATGCCCTCACCCCCCTAGTGTCTATGTCCATTGGTTACGCTTATATGCGTCCATTGATTTTTTAAAAACATATATTTTTATTGATTTCAGAGAGGAAGGGAGAATGAGAGAGAGAAAAAAACATCAATGATGACAGAGAATCATGGATCAGCTGCCCCCTGTACACTCCCTACTGGGGATCAAGCCTGCAACCCGGGCATGTGCCCTAACCAGGAATCAAACCTTGACCTCCTGGTTCATAGTCGATGCTTAACCACTGAGCCATGCTGGTCAGGCTCCATTGATTTTTTTTTTAGAAAGAGTGGAAGAGAGAGGGAAAGACCGAGAGAAACACTGATGTGAGAGAAACACATCAATTGGTTGCCTCCTGCACGAGCCCCGACTAGGGCCCAGGCTGGGGAGGAGCCTGCAACCAAGGTACGTGCCCTTGACCAGAATCGAATCTAAGACCCTTCTGTCGACAGGTCAACACTCTATCCACTGAGTCAAACCGGCCAGGGCTGTCGGGAGACATTTTTGGTCATCACTGCTGAAGACGGTGCTCCTGGCATCCAGAGGGTGGAGGCCGGGCTGCCGCTCAGCATTCCACAGCGCACAGGGCAGTCCCTAACTGTGGATGATTATCTGATCTAAAATGTCAATAGTGCCAAGATTAAGACACTCTTATTCAAGGGACATGAGAGCACATGTATGGATGGCTACGGTGAGCACCAATTCATGTCTCGAGGACTCGCCCACGCTGTGTAGAGAGACAGCATCTTAGGTTCCGTGGCCAGACTTCCCTGGCCGTCCGGGAACAGCAAGCGCTCTGGGCAAACAGAGCTCCAGCGAGTCGAGCCTGGGCCGTCAGCATCCACATGTTCTCTAGAGGCCACAGGGCCCCTCTGCATGCTCTATCATGTTGGAGCCTCGGGGCAACCCCATCTGGAGGCCCTCCATCTCTTCTGCACCCCGGGACCCAGAGGGGTCCTCCTCGTGTGGCAAAGCCATTCTCTCCATCAAACAGCCAGTCGCCCTGGCAGCCCTGGATGCCAGGTCCCCAGACAGACTTTCATCACTCCCCGGTAACTGTCTTGCCCTAGCTGGTTTGGCTCAGTGGATAGAGTGTCGGCCTGTGGACTGAAGGGTCCCGGGTTTGATTCTGGTCAGGGCACAGGCCTGGGTTGCAGGCTCCATCCCTGGTGGGGGGCGTGCAGGAGGCAGCCGATCCATGATTCTCATCATTGATGCTTCTATCTCTCCCTCTCCCTTCCTCTCTGAAATCAATTAAAATATATTTTAAAAATAACTGTCTTAAGCAAACAGAATCATCTATCTCCGTGTTCGGTTTGCAAACCGAGGTTTAGTGACATGACTAAGATGTCACTGTTCGTAACGTGCAGTGATTTGGCTCAAAGGTAGGCCTCTGACTCTAGATGCAGAAATCTTCCTACTGTGAAAGCTACCTGTCTCCATGGTAACGGCAGGAGACAGCCACACCCGTGTGGAGCCTAGCAATTCCCAAAGGGATTCTCATCCGGCTTTTCCTCCTCAGGTGTTTCTTCGGGCAAATGCATAGGAAACAATAGAAAATGCAGCTGGGGTTTATACTGAAAGAGAAAACGCATTATAACGTGATTTTTATCAGCCGTGTCACATCTTTTTGTTCCTGCATAAGCCACGGAGAAAGTACCACTGCAGAGCCCCTTGCATCAGAACCGGGTCAGAGTAAAGGCTTCATCCCGTAGCACCGCAGACCAGATGCATGTACCTTTAAGGAAACACGTAGGAGAATTCATTCGTCGAAGATGGCTTGAAATGACCAAATTAAAACAGCCGCATGCTTTTGTTTAAATACGGATGGCTAGGCCGTGTTCCTGTACACCAGCCAGCTGCTGACACCGAGCAGCGCCCTGTGCATACAGCCCAGCGAGCCCCGTCAGGCCCGGCGTTTGAAAGCGTCTGTGGCCACGGAAATTCCCAGCCACAGGCAGCGCGGGTCTGCGGATGGACAGAGAGACGACGCCTCCCCTCGAGCTCCACTGGCCATGCAGCCTCCGGGGCTCTCTCCGTTTGGAAAGTCTCCGGAGTGGATGTGGCTGAGCTTCTCTGAGCCAACACTTCGGCCGCAGCCGCGGAGTGCAGTGCCAGGGACTTCCCAGATCGCGGAGACGCCGAGTCCCCGTGCCTGGGGGTGACGCCCCAGTGCCACTTGGAGAGCGTGGCCTCCAGCAGGAGTGCGGATGAATCCTGAAGGTGGCTTGGCCAAGTAACTCAGGCTAATGTCTGCTGAGCCCGCTTTGTCCAGTTGGAAATGAAATGCTTCTGGAAGCGGCATTAACTCTTCACTCCACCAACGTGTCTCGGGAGGGCCTGCAGCAGCCGTTCCCCACGTGCACTCGGCCTGCAAAGGGTACGGGCTCCTCCCCGCCGGTCCTTCTCAGCGGGCGCCGTGGCTGGAAAGGGCAGGGAACTGAGGGACTGACCGGCATGTCCACAGGCTGCGTGGAGCTTCCCGCAGGAAGAATCTGGCCAAATGGTTTGTTTCCTTCCTTTCCAGCCACGTATATTAACTGAGTACGAATTGGTCAACTATTGTCAATTGACATTAAGCAATTTACTATTTCATGGCAACTAAAAACGCAGGCTCACTGCTCTTAACCCTCTGGACTGTTCCAAACAGATTTCCGCTCCTACCGTGGAAGGGGGTTTGGTTTGAGCTCCTCGGCTGCTCGCTGTTCAGTGTTAACAGTGAAATCGGTCCCGGGAAGTCAGGGTGACCTGAGCAGTGGCTGCTCACAGGGAAGGCATGGGTGGTGGGCGCAACCCACACCCCAGGGCCCTGTGTGGCCTAAGATGGCCATGGCCGAGGGGCGTGGCTGTCTGCCCCGGTGCTGCTGACCCACTGTTTTGATTTTTTTGTTTGTTTGTTTCCTTAACGCCAGAGAAATCAGTGTGGAGAAAGACCCAGTATGCAATCTGGTTCTGTCACTTCTCCAGTAACGGGGCCTCAGGGAGCTACACGACCTGCCCGGATAACTAAAAACGATCATCTGCCCCCCCCGCCCCCCCCCCCGCATTCCTGCGCCTTCTTTATTCTTTTATATTCTCCCTCCCGCCCTGGAGAAACCCAGCTCCGAGCTCCAGCGGCGAGTGGGGGAAGCGTGGTGATCTTGGGACCAAAGGCCTGGAGTTCAGGGTGCACCTGAGTCAGTCACGTTCCCGGGGGGCCTTGGTTTCTGTCAGTGAAAGGGGGTGAGAGCCACACCGCCCAGGGGCGTTGCAAGGGCGGGAGGAGTGACTTAGATAAAAGCACTTTCACTGCAAAGGAAGCCCCTGGGGAGCCCTCCGCCCTGTCACCCTCCCTGCCCCGGGGCTGCAGGGGCTGCGGGCACAGGGAAGGCTCAGTCCGCAGCTCAGTCCTGCAGCCGCGGGGCCTCCAGCTCCTCTGCCGGCGCCCTCGCCGCCCACCTGCCGCCCGTGCTGCTTCCCTGGCCCAGGCGCCTGGCTCCAGGAGGCCGGACAAGGACCCTCTGCAGAGCTGCGCCTGGCCCAGGAGAGAAGATAGAGGAAGAGAGAAGGGCATCGAAAGAAAATTCATTTCAGAGACAACATAGCCCCTCCCCTGTGCAGCTCCCCCTCCTCTGTGTAGCTCCCCCCTCCCCTGTGCAGCTGCCCCCCACCACCCTCCCCCTCCCCCCCCCTCCCCCGCGATACAAGCTTCTGCTCTCGGGGGCTGTGCATTCCAGGCCTTGAGCGCGAGTCCGGGTGTGGGGTGGGAAAGGGCGCGGCGCCCCTCCCCTCCAGCCGGGTTGGCAGCCGTCACCTGGCGGGAAGGAGCACTAGGTCAGGCCTCTGCAGCACCACCGGCCTGCGGAGGCAGCGGAGGCTGCGGCCTCTGCCCGACCCAGTGGAACTGCCAGCACCGAGAGGCGGGCGGGGACCCGAGATGTGCGGCTGCTGCTTCCACGGCTCTCCTGTCACCTCGAAGGCTTCCCTCGGCCAAGACTGCCTGGAGCCCCCAGGGAGCCCCGTGCGCTCAGTGACATGGAAGACGGGACAAGCGGCTTCGTGGCTGCATGGGCCCTTCTCAGCCATGCACCTTCACTCAGACTCAGGGAATACATGAACCGGTGCCCTTCAGGACCGTCCACCTCCCCCCCCCCCCCCCCCGCCCCCAGGAGCTGCCTGCACTGTCCTGCTCTGCCTCCCTCCTTACTCACTTGGAGGAGGCCAGTGGTTACCTGGACTGGGAGGCAGGGGCCCTGGGATTCGCATTGAATTCATCAATGAAAAGGGCGTCAAAAGTCCAGCCACATGCTTCCCTGAGGCTGCTAGGGAGCAAGGCTGGACAGGTCCCGACACCAGACTCCTTGCTCAGGGAAGGTGGACTTATGGCCCAATTACCAGTGAATTCAGAAAAGCGACCAGACTTACCAGGTGCCGAAGTGAGAAGGTGACGATCAATCATGCAGAATACATTGCTTCTCACAGCACCGTTTCCAGGATGGCACTCTTCAGCCATTGAGCCACACCAGCCCGGCTGTGGTTAGTCTTTTGATTTTTAGAACAAGTAACACCTACTGGCATTCCACTTGTTTTTCTTTTAACTAAGTTGTCATCATATCATTTGGGAAAAAAATTAATTCTTAAAATCTATTTTGCAGAAAGGCATCGAATCACTTATCTAAAGAGAAGTGCAAATCCGGCCTATGGACTTGCCCTGTCCCTAAGTGAAATGCACAGAGCCGGCGGTGTGCCCAAACGCTTCCTACTGTGCTTACAGAACTATGTGCCACTGACACTGTCCCCCACAGTCAGGTCACACCGAAGGAGCCCTGGGCTGGGGGACAGTGTTGCCCTCGTTAGCTGTGGAATCTGAAGCAAATCACTTTACTTCTCTGTGCTTTCCAGGGGTAAATAGGGATGCAAAATGGGGATAACTCTATGAACCCCAAGCTTAAATGGGATCACATCATGGAGGTCTCAGCTTAAATGCCCCCTGCTCCGGGGGTCAATGGCGGATGCTGTTAGGGGAGTTAGCTAGACACGCAGGCAGAAGGGCAGGGTCCGTGGCAAACAAGGGCAGGTAGGCTCAGGCAGGGCAGACAGGACAGTGCGAGCAGCCTAACCACAGGAACCACCATGCTGAAATAACAGAATGTTTTTTGACACCAAGCGGGAAGCATGGGACCCTGCAGAGGGCCTGCAGCAATAGGTGAACTGATACTTAGGAACAGAGGAAGTTCCGGTCTGCTGCTGGGCACTAATCTGGTGGCGGCACCGGTAGATACAGAGCAGGCTTGTAGCACGTGCACACCTCTAGACGGACTAGCTCCGCTGGCAACCCATTATTTGGGGCCGCTCCCGGTGCGGGAGTCTGAACCTGCTTGTAATGAGTTTTCCAGGCTTTTGCAGGAAGCTCATTCTTCGGCGTTGTGAGACACGACGCGGGGGGCGGGGGCACCTTTGGCTCACGGTCCCGGTTATCAGTGTCACCCAGGTCCCCTTCTCTCAGGCCGGAAGCACCAGTCTTGGCAACTGACAGCTCCCTGCTAGACCCCTTCCTAGGTTTCCCTCCACTGTCTGCCTGGTCCAAGGCCCCACTCACGCGTGCAAATCCTGGCCAGAAGGACCTAAAGCCCAGCCCTCTAGTTCCCTGTGGCTTTGGAGGCCGAGGCTTGTGTGACTACGTAACAGCCCAGTTTCTCCCTCTTCCAGATCCTGCTTCCCCTCTTCCCCAAGAGCTCCACAATATAATATCTGCATACTAATCTCCATCTGAGTCTTTCCAAAGGGCCCGCTTTGCAACAAGGGGCCCTTCCTGCCACACCAGATATTTAGAACCACCCCTCCTCTGCCTCTATCTCACTGCCCTTGTTACTGTCTGGAAAAAAAACCAACGAAAACAAAAAACGCCACTCATGTATTTGCACACGTATTGTCTACCTCCCCAGTGCTTGAAAATATGCCAGGAAGCAGTACCCTTGTGTATCTTGCTGTATCCCCAAGGCTGTGACATTCAGTTGGCACTCACTGAATACTTGTTGGATAAAAGAACATGAGGTGTAAAGGGCTTCCAGTTTAATAAATACAATGAGCTGGAGTAAACATTAGCTTATAGCCCTAGCTGGTTTGGATCAGTGGATAGAGCATCGGCCTGCGAACTGAAAGGTCCCAGGTTCGATTTCAGTCAAGGGCACGGGTTGTGGTTTAGATCTCCAGTAGGGTGCGGGCAGGAGGCAGCCAATCAATAATTCTCTCTTACCATTGATGTTTCTATCTCTCTCTCCTTCTCCCTTCCTCTCTGAAATCAATAAAAAATATATACTTTTTAAAAACACAGTTAGCATATATATTTGTAAGAACTCAATCTGTGCTTCAGAAGGAAAACTTAAAGATCAATATGCCATAGGACTAATTCAGTGAATCATTTATCAACAAATTAATGGATCTTGCCTCAGTTGATATTTCTGTTTACAAACTAATGGCATACTTAGTTTACTGCCTCCATTATGGGTTCTCAACTTTTCCAAGGAGTATTTTTAACATGAAAAAAAGCAATTTTTAAAAAATTAACACAACCACAGAGCATTTGTAGGCAAATATGTTGTGTAAGCTAATAGCGCATAACTAAGGAACTAGCCTTCAATAAAATAAACAGATTAGTTCAAAAACAGAAACTGTTGTCCTAAGCCACAGAGATTCACATGTTGATTCCTATAAAGCTCTAAGCCATCAAAGCTTCAAGTCAGGAGATCTGGGCTCTAGTTCAAGCTGCACCTTCAACTCATCAAAGGACCCTGGGTCAAGTTACCACAATTCTCTAGTCCTGAGTGTTCTCACATGTGTAATGAGAATGAGGCTTTCTATCAACTCTTTTAACTTTGCAGTTCTATGTGCCTCTATTCACTGACTGATATACATCAGTGATGTACTGACGTCAGGGAAGACAACATGGGCTATACTACTAACTGTAGTTAACATAAGCCTAAAAAGTCTTATTACTTATAGGGTAGTTGTGGTGAAAAATAGATAAACTATGTGTGATTACTTATTGGGCTATCTGAGTTCAAGGTCATACTTAAACTGATTTTTATGAGATTGGATTAAGGAAAATAAGCTTGAAGCCGATGGATGGTAGAATGTGTATGGTTACCTTTGATCTAGGAGGTGAGATACATTTCACTGGGCAGTGTTTCTAAGAATGTTTCCTCCAGTGTCTTTTAGAAATGCAATGGTCCCCTTTCTTCAGATGTGTGAATGTGAAAAGCCAAATTCTACGATTGTATGAAAGAGCGAAAGGCCAAGACACTCTTGAAAAAGATTTGCTGTAACAGATTTCAAGACAATACTGTGGGATTGGAAAAGGGCTAAATTAATTTTAAAAAGGAGCTATAGCTCTCAAAAACAGATCTGTGTACATGAGAAAACTTCACATGTAACAGAGGAAGCATTGCCAAACAACGGGGAAAGGATGGGCTATTCAATAAATGGTGCTGGGTTAACTATTACATATGTCTCCTTTTCTCCCCATTGACCTCCCTGAAGTCACTTCCACCCGAAAAACATGTCCTCACCCCCCTACTGTCTGTATCCATGTGTTATGCTCATATGCATGCATACAAGTCCTTTGGTTGATCTCTTACTCCCACCCCCACCCTCCCATGCCTTCACTCTGAGGTTTGACGGAATGTATGTTTCCATGTCTCTGGATTTATTTTTGTTCATCAGTTTATGTTGTTCATTATATTCCACAAATGAGTGAGATGACATGATATTTATCTTGTTCCGACTGGCTTATTTTGCTTAGCATAATGCTCTCCAAGTCCATCCATGTGGTTGCAAATGGTAAGAATTCCTTCTTTTTTACAACAGCATAGTATTCCATCATGTAGATGTACCAGTTTTTAAATCCACTCATCTGCTGATGGACCCTTACGCTGTTTCCAAGTCTTAGCTATTATAAATTGTGCTGCTATGAATGTAGGGGTGCATATATCCTTTCTAATTGGTTTTTCTGATTTCTTGGGATATAGTCCTAGAAGTGGGATCACTGGGTCAAATGGGAGATCCATTTTTAACTTTTTGAGGAAACTCCATACTGTTCTCCACAGTGGCTACACCAGTCTGCATTCCCACCAGCAGTGCACGAAGGTTCCTTTTTCTCCACATTCTCGCCAGCACTTGTCATTGGTTGATTTGTTGATGATAGTCATTCTGACAGGTGTGAGATGGTACCTCATAGTTGTTTTGATTTGCATCTCTTGGATGATTAGTGACTTTGAGCATGTTTTCATATGTCTCTTGGCCTTCAGCATGTCCACTTTCAAAAAGTGTCTATTTAGGACTGTTGCCCATTTTTTTATTGGATTGATTATCTTCCTTTTGTTAAATTATATGAGTTCCCTGTAAATTTTGGAGGTTAAACCCTTATTGGAGATAACATTGGCAAATATGTTCTCCCATGCAGTGGGCTCTCTTGTTGTTTTGTTGATGGTTTCTTTTACTGTGCAGAAGCTTTTTATTTTGATCTAGTCCCTTTGTCTATTTTCTCCTTAGTCTCCATTGTCCTAGGAGCTGTGTTGGTAAAGATATTTCTATGATATACAGTATGTCTGTTATTTTGCTGCCTATGGTTTTTTCTAAGCTTTCTAAGGTTTCCCATCTTATGTTTAAGTCCTTTATCCATTTTGAGATTATTTTTGTGTATGGTATAAGTTGGTGGTCTAGTTTCTTTTCTTTCTTTCTTTCTTTTTTTTTTTTTTTTTGCATGTATCTGCCCAATTTTCCCAACACTATTTATTGAAGAGACTGTCTTAACTCCATTGTATGTTGTTGCCTCCTTTGTCAAGTATTAATTGATTGTAATGGCTTGGGTTGATTTCTGGGTTCTCTGTTCTGTTCTATTGGTCTGTATGTCTGTTCTTGTGCCAGTACCAGGCAGTTTTGAGAACAGTGGCTTTGTAATATAACTTGCTATCTGGTATTGTGACCACCCTAACTTTGTTCTTCTTTCTCAGGATTGCTGTGGCTAATCCATATGAATTTTTGGAGAGTTTGTTCTAGGTCTATGAAATATGCCATTGGTATTTTAATGGGAATTGCATTGAATCTATAGATTGCTTTAAGTAGTATGGACATTTTAATGATGTTGATTCTACCAATCCATGAACATGGCATATTCTTCCATGTGTTTATGTCTCCCTCTATCTCTTTTTTCAATGTCCTATAGTTCTCTGAGTACAGGTCTTTTACCTCCTTAGTTAAGTTTATTCCTACGTATCTTAAATTTTGTGTTGCAATAGTAAATGGGATTGTTTTTTTAGTTTCTCTTTCTGTGAGTTCACTATTGGTGTATAAAAAGGCCATAGATTTCTGGGTGTCAATTTTATATCCTGCTACATTGCCAAATTCATTTAAGTCTAGTAGTTTTTTGATGGAGTCTTTACAGTTTTCTATGTATAATATCGTGTCATCTGCAAATAATAACAATTTTACTTCTTTTCCAGTTTGGATGCCTTGTATTTCTTCTTCTTATCTGAATGCTATGGTTAACACTTCGAGTACTATATCCAGCAGATGTGGTAAAAATGAGCATCCCTGTATTGTTCCTGTTCTTAGGGGAAATGATTTTAGTGTTTGCCCATTGAGTATGATGTTGGCTGTAGGTTTGTCATATAGGGCTTTTATTAGGTTGAGGTATGATCCCTCTATTCCCACTTTGCTGAGAGTTTTTATCAAGAAAGGGTGTTGGATTTTGTCAAATGCTTTTTCTGCATCAATTGATATGATTATGTGATTTTTGTCTCTCAATTTTTTTATGTGATGTATCACGTTTATTGATTTGTGGATATTGTACCAGCCTTGCTCTTGGTTATGGTGTATGATCTTTCTAATGTAATGCTGGATCCAGTTAGCTAGAATTTTGTTGAGCATTTCAGCATCTTTGTTCATCAGGGATATTGGCCTGTAATTCTCTTTCTTTGTAGTGACTTTATCTGGTTTTGGAATTAGGGTAATGCTGGCTTCATAGAAAGAGCTTGGAAGTGTTCCTTCCTCTTGAATTTTTTTGGAATAGTCTGAGGAGGATAGATTTTAGTTCTTCTCTGCATGTTTGGTAAAACTCCTCTGTGAAGCTGTTGGGACCAGGGCTTTTGTTTGCTAGAAGATTTTAAATTACTGCTTCAATTTCTTTGCTAGTTATCAGCCTATTCAGTTTTTTTTTTTATTCTTCCTGATTGAGTTTTGGAAGATTCTATTTTTCTAGGTATATGTCGATTTTGTCTAGGTTGTCCAGTTTGTTGGAATAGAGTTGTTCATAATATTTTTTTACAATCCTTTGTATGTCTGTGGAGTCGGTTGTTACTTCACCTCTTTCATTTCTGATTTTTTTTATTTGGGTCCTCTCTCTTTGTTTCTTGGTGAGCCAGGCTAGAGGTTCATCAATCTTGTTTGTCCTTTCAATGAACCAGCTCTTGGTTTTATTGACCTTTTGTATTGTTTTTTGTTTGTGTGTGTGTGTGTGTGTGTTGCTGTTGTTGTTGTTGTTGTTGTTGGTCTCTATGTTGTTTATTTTTGCTCTGGTCTTTAGTATTTCCTTCCTTCTGCTCACTCTGGGTTTTTCTTGTTGCTCTCTTTCTAACTCTTTAAGTTGTAGGGTTAGATAATTTATTAGCAGTTTTTCTTGCTTTTTGAGGTAGGCCTGTAGAGTACTGCCTTCACTGTGTCACATAGATTTTGGATTGTTGTGTTTTCATCATCATTGGTTTCCAGAATTCTTTTTATTTTTTCTTTGATCTCTTTGGTAACCCAATCATTTTTTAATAGCGTGCTATTTAACCTCCAAGTGTTTGATTTTTTAATTGTTTTTATTGTAGTTGATTTCTAATTTTATGCCATTGTGAAGATGCATGATATTATTTCTATCTTCTTGAATTTGAAGAGACTTAGCTTGTGTCCTAATGTGTGGTCTATTTTTGAGAATGTCCCATGTACACTCAAGAAGAATGTATATTTCATTGCTTTCAGGTGAAATGTTCTGAAGATGTCAATTAGTTCCATCTGATCTATTGAGTCATTTAGTATTGCTGTTTCTTTGCTGATTTTTTGTCTAGAAAATTTATCCAGTGATGTCAATGGGGTATTAAAGTCCCCTACTATGATTGTATTGCTGTCACTCTCTCCCTTGATATCTTCCAAAAAATTTTTTTATGTATTTGGGTGCTCCTGTATTGGGTGCATATATGTTTACCAGAGTTAAATCCTCTATTTTTATCGATCCCTTTAGTATTATAAAGTGGCCTTCCTTATCTCTTGTTATGGCCTTCACTCTAATGTCTATTTTGTCAGGTATAAGTATTACTACCCCAGGTTTTTTTTCATTATTGTTTGCCTGAAAAAAATTTCCCATGCCTTCACTTTCAGTCTGTGTGAGTCCTTTGTTCTAAGGTGCGTCTCTTGTAGACAGCCTATATATGTGTCATGTTTTCTTATCCATTCAGTCACTCTATGTCTTTTGATTGGAGCATTTGATCCATTTACATTTAAGTTCTTATTGATAGGTACTTGTTTATTGCCTGTGTTCCTTCTTCCCTTTCTATTTCTTCTTTTTACACCAGTCCCTTTAGCATTTCTTGCATTGCTGGCTTGGTGGTAATAAACTCCCTTAGCCTTTTTTTTGTCTGCGAAGGTCCTGATTTCACCTTCAATTGATAGCCTGTCTGGATAGAGTATTCTTGGATTCAGTCCCTTGCTTTGCATCACTTTGTAAACTTCATTCCATTCCCTTCTGGCCTGATGTGTTTCTGTTGAGAAATCATCTGATAGTCTAATGGGACAAAGATTCCTTGTAGGTAAATTTCTATCTCTCTCTTACAGCCCTTAAGATTCTTTCTTTGTCATTAACATTTGCCATTGTAATTACAATGTGTCTTGGTGTGGGTCTTTTGAAGTTCCTCTTGTTTGGGACTCTGTGCTTGTGTGACTGTTTTCTTCCCCAAGTCAGGGAAGTTTTCTGTCATTGTTTCTTTAAATAGGTTTTCTATTCCTTGTTCCTCTTTTTGACCTTCTGGCACCCCTATTATATGTATGTTACTTGTTTCAAGTTGTCCCAAAGTTCCCTTAAACTTTCCTCCTGCTTTTAAATTTTTTTTTTCTAATTGCTGTTCAGATTGGATGTTTTACTACTCTGTCTTCTGACTCGCTGATTTGGTCCTCTGCTTCTTCTAGTCTATTGTTGAAACCTTCCATTGTGGTTTTTATTGCAGCTATATCATTCTTCGTATCCTCTTGAATCTTACATATGTTGATTTTCTTATCCAACAAGTTTAGGAACTTCATGACCCTTACTCTGAATTCTTTCTCTGACATAGTGCTTGCCTCCATTTCATTAGTTCCTTTTCTTTCCTTGGGGGAGGGGGGTTGTTTCTTTGTCTCCCCATTTTTGTTGACTTTTTCTGGCCCTGGGCATCCTGCTTGGGGTTTGAGAGGTTAAAGACCCTATCAGGCCAATGGTCTGGAAACCATTAGCCCAGAGTCTTGGTCTGCTTTGCGTCTCACATCTTTATTGTCTCTGCTCTGAGTTGCACCCCTTCTCCCATGGATCTGATCTCTCAGTTGTCCCCTTCAGATGCTCGGGGTGGTGGGTGCACATGCACAGTTCCTCTTGTGTGTGACTCCTTGCGAGGACCCAGAGCCCTCTAGCATGCAATTTGCTGTGTGGGCCTGGCACCCATGGCCAGGTGGTGCCCTAGGTCCCTCTGGCAGTGTACTTGCAGCAGGGACCTGTGGCCCATGGCTGAGAATACCAGATTGCTCTGGGTCACCCTGGCAGAGCTCTCTTGTGGCCCAGAGTGGGGCATATGCTGGGTTGCTCTGGGTAGCCCTGGCAGGACTGTGTTATTCCTAGTCACCCCAGCAGCAAGTCCCTGGGCTTGGGTTGGAGCGGGTACACATTGCTCTGGGTCATATAGTCCTTGCTTTCCTGTGGCCCCGAGTGAGGCATGCTGGGTTGCTCCAGTTTTCCCCTCCCTAGTGTGAAGTGGGGGCAGGTTGCTCTGGGTCACACAGTCTGTGCTGCCCTGTGGCCCAGAGTGGGAGCATGTACTTATTTGCTCTGGGTCACCCCTTCCCAAGGCCCTGGGTGAGGCAGACATGGGTTGCTCTGGGTCGCACAGTCTGTGCTGTTCTGTGGCCTGGAGTGCACTGGGCTGCTCCAGGTCACCTCAGAAGCAGGCCCCAGGGCTCAGTGGCTCCAGGTCAGACTGACCACATGATTCTGGGGCCTGGAACGGGGCAAGACACAGAGATCCCCCTGGCTTGCACTCACTGAGAGGTCCTGGAGCTGGATCCTGGGATGCTGGGTCCCAGTGGACTATGGCAAGAGCGCACTGCAGATGCCTGGGACCCTGACGGGAGAAACTGCGCCACTCACTTCCAGGGCATGGTGGTGGTTCCACGTGGGTTATGGCTGGCAAGCAGTGTTCTCTAGGCATCCTCTGCACTTCCTTATTAAAAATTGTCTCCTTAGCCATGACTAATTTCTTAATTCTGGTTGGATGTTGTCTGATTTAGTCCCTTTTCAGGCCTGGCCCCAGGAGGAGGTGTGTGACATTTCTGCCTATTAGGCCACCATTTTGGGGGGGAAAAGCTCTCTCAGCTTTAATTTTTCCATTATTAAAATAGTAAACACAACTTCCCACCAGAAATATTGTACAGATAAAGAGAGAAGAATGTTTGTGGAAAATGTTGCACACTATTTGACACTTACTAAATCTTTTTTTTTGGGGGGGGGGGGCGGGGGTGGCTTCAGAGCATGGTTTAATGCATTCATACATCAAAGTTATTTTCAGAAACATGGAAAGTCCTAAGTCACACTGTGGATTTCCTCGCGATCCATGCTGAAGGCTGGGGCTGTTCCAGATGCAGCAAGTGCTGAGATGGAACCTGTTGGCACCACCAGTCACCAGAGGGGTCTGAGGAGGGTCAGTTTAATTAGTCTTCCTTCTTAAACTTGCCATTGATGTAGGGCACCCAGTCCAGAATCAGCCTCCAGTCAGTGGCCCACACTAGCCCCATGGTGCAGTGGCGCCCCACATGCCCAGCATGGGAATCCAGTTCTTGGCCAGTTGGACATAGCAGGGGCCCAAGAACTTGCTCATTGTCTCATTGAGGTCTGAAGTTCAGGGTGACCCAGGTTCCTCCTGGCCAGGACGCACAGCCTAGACCCGCAGAGATGCCCCAGCCTGGGTCGACAGGGCACGCGACATCCGGATTCCTGGGCCGCTGCGCACACAGACCCACTAGTAAAACTTTTAAGAGCTTCACTTTCCTTCTCTTGCTGTGTTAGCTGGATGCTCATGTCCTTAACTGCTGGAGGGAAGGCCTGGACTGTCAGCAAGGCGGGAGTCTGCCCTGAAGGCAAGTGGACTTTTTCAAAATGTTTAAACTCCACTGCCTCTTGCCTGGTATAACTAGAAAGGGCACTGCACCCCACCTCCCAAAGAACTTGGAACCAGAAGCAAAAGAAATAGCATAGGCAAGGGAGGCAGGGACACTGAGACAGTCACAAGGTTAAGAAGCTGTTATTGCAGTCTCTCCATCACCTGGCTTTCAGTGTGAATTACGTATACTCATGCTTGGTTTAAAGTAGCATCTCTGTTACATTCAAATGGGTCTACATAGCTTTAAAGTATAAATGTGCTTATATAAGTCCCTGGGACACAGTGATTATTGGTTCTTAAAATGTATAAGATCATATTAGTTTATCTTGCTAGAAAAGACCAAGGATGCTATGGAGGTCAAAGTAACTATTTACTTTTACAATAAAGCTCATAGAAAATGAGGTTAAAATAGGGTTGGATTTATGGGTATGATAGACCATCCTGCTATTATAAATCGATGTCAGGTTAGAAGTCTGATTGGTCTGGATGAGCCCTAATTAAAAAGAATTGTCTCCCTAGCTGGTTTGGCTCAGTGGATAGAGCATCGGCCTGCAGAATAAAGTGTCCTGGGTTCAATTCTGGTCAAGGACACATGCCTGGTTGTGGACTCTGTCCCCAGTAGGGGACATGCTGGAGGCAGCCAATCATTGATTCTCTCTCATCATTGATGTTTTTATCTCTCCCTCTCCCTTCCTCTCTGAAATCAATAAAAAATATATATTTTTAAAAAAGAATTGTCTAAATGGCCAGTCAAGACTCAGGAAGAATTTGGAACTACACGGAGCTAACAGGAGTTTTGAGGAGAATAGAATGCCCTAGACAGGAAGGGAATGATCAGACTCAGTCCTGGCTTGGCCACTAACATGCTATGCAACCTGAGTATGGCCCTCAGCTCCTCATAGACCCAGTGATCTGCAAGCTGTAAGTAGGGGATTCTGAGTTTCACTCCTTTCTGAGCGCTTTTTGTGAAAGTTACATTCCTTTGAGTCTATTAAGACCCCTTGAGAAGAGAGAATCCTATACTGAACATAGGCTACTGGGTAAAAATGAGGTGTGGGAGACAGAGAATGGAAAACAAAAATAGCAAATGCGTAAAAAACACATAAAATATAAACAAATTTTTAAAAATTTATATTTATTTTTTAAAGTATTACCGATGTCCCCTTCCCCCCTCCCCCCCACACTCACCCCTATCTAGCCCCACCCACTCCCCACCCCAGGCCTTCACCACACTATTGTCTGTGTCCATGGGCTATGTATATATGCATGTAAGTTCCTGGTTAATCTTTCCCCACCCCACACCACCCTTCCCTCTATAATTCACCAGTCTGTTCTATGGTTCTATGTCTCTGGATCTATTTTGTTCATTAGATCCCACATATGGGTGAGAACATGTGACACTGGTCTTTCTCTGACTGGCTTATTTCACTCAGCATAACACTCTCCATGTCCCTCCATGTAGAAATACATTTTAAATGGCCTTTAGAGTGGGTACCTTAAACCAAAATTATGCCTTCACAAGTTCAAGAGGAAATAGGTAGCATACCTACTTTCTGGTCTTAACTCTTTTAATAAGCTTTTTGTTGATTTTAGAGAGAGAGAGGAAGGGAGGGGAAAGAGGGAGGGAGGGAGGATGAGAGAGAGGGAGGACGAGTGGCAGAGAAACATTGATGTGAGAGAGAAACATGGATTGGTTGCTTCCTGTGCCCTGATGGGGGGTCGGCCGCGACCTTCCGGAGCAGGGACAGCGCTCTGAGCCCCCAGGGCTGCTCTCCACTCCCGGCTGGCTGTGGAGCGTGCGGCTCTGCATCAGGCAGCTCCCTCCTTTCAGTGTCCACTTTCTTCTCTACGAACCAAGGCAAGGCCACCTGCTGAATCTAAGTTTAGGGGTAAATAGCACAGAGTGTGTGCATAAGCCTCGAGATGTGAGAGGAACCAGGGCGTGGGGAGCAGCGGGCGGGGTCCAGGCTCCGCACCTCCAGAGGGCGCCCCTCCCGGCGACCGCCCCAGTTACCCCCCACCCCCCTCCGCCCCCCACCCCCGCTACCCCCGCTTCCGGCTCCCCTGGCTTCCCACGGGGCCTGGGGAGCTTCTGCACACGCCCTGCTCCTAGTGAGCGCAGGAGCCGAGCGCAGGCGCCGGGAAGCAGGGCGGTGGGGCCCAGGGCCTGGCCGGTCCTCCTGCTCCTGGGTCGCAGAGGGCAAGGGGCTCGCTCCGAGCAGGGGGCGCTGCTCCCGAGAAAGAGGCGCAGAGACGGGCTGCTCGCGCCCGGAACTCCCTGCAGCGCAGCCCGAGGGTCCCGCGGAGAAAAGGATGAGACGGGCACTTGGGAAGCATGGCCTTTCCTCCTGACCCGGCTTCTTTCAGGCACCGAGGCCCTCAGCGCCCACCCGAGGCCGCCTGCGCGGGAGGGGCGCTCCTGCTCCCGAGGCTGCACACCGCCTCCTCTCGGCCCTGTCGCCGGGGAGGGAGGGGCTGGAGCGCCTGGTCCTCAGATTTGCTGTCCGCTCCGCACCGGCCGCCTCCATCCGCGCCGCCTGAGCGAGCGGCCAGCCCAGGGGTGTGTGCCCGCCGCACCCCGCTGCCCGCGCGGCCTCTGCTCTGCGGGGAGACCCTTCCGCGCGGCTCCCGCATTAGAGGCTGCCTTGGCCGTGGGCAAGGAACGCATCGCTGAGCGGATTCCCGTGTGTTCGTGGTGAACATGGCTTCCTCTGCCCCTCGACGTCCTTGAAGGAAGGAGGAGAGAACGCGCGTTCTGCAGAAATGCATGCCGTCTGTAGTCAGGGCGCAGACGGAGCGTCACGGGGAGCCTTGGTGCGCCCCGCAGAACCACCGCTAAGGGCTGCTCCTCGCCTTACACATCCTGCGTCCCCACAGACGCCCCTGAGAACCCCGGTCTTCCTTCTGCTCAAGGGAAGGCCACAGAGATTTGGGGGGGTGGGATTAAGACAGGCTGGAGTGTGAATCCCTCCTATCCCACTCGTTGCATATATAACATTGGGAACATGTTCTGAAACTGTGTGTCTCTCAGTTTGCTTTACTGTGAAATGGGAGTAACGCTGGCCTCGCCGTGTGGCTGTAAGGGTTTGTACAGAGGAGAACGGATGGGAGGCGCATAGCACGTGCTCAGCAGAGTATGGCTCTTGTTTTTAATCTCCACCCACTCCCATAGTCACCAATTTTACTCTTTCTGGCTTAAATCAGGCAACACTCCTTAATTTACTCATATGCCTCTAGCTGCAACTTAAGTCTTCTTTTTTCTTCCATTCCCATCATACATGTACATTTCCCCATCCCTCCACTACGTACAACTAAAAAGCCTGGGCATCACATGTAAGACGAACATAAGATCATGAAAGGCGGAGAAAGGTGGAAGACCAGCGAGGGCCTCAAGACCCGCGGAACAGCACAGTGTTGCGTTCTCTGAGTCTTCCTGATGCTCCATATATCCCAGACTTGGAGCTGAAGAAACTAGAAACTCAGATATGGCCCTGGGCAGATTAAACATAACTCAACAAAAGCCTCTTCTTCCTCGCCAGAGACCAGGAGAGGAAGACCAAGATGGAAACTTTGAGAAAATGATCGCTTGCTTCCTGCCCAAAAGCAACGAAAACAATGTGTTCCCATCCCAGCCCTGGCCAGTGGGGAGCCTAGATGTCTATCCTTGCCCAGCAGGAAGGAGACACTCAATGCCGACCAGGTGCTGTCAGCAAAAGCCAAGTCAGAAATGGCAACTCTCACCCCTGACGGTCAGTACTACCCACTCCTTATTGTCAGTGGAGGCCACTGCCACCAGCACTTCGCCCTCTCCACTGGGCTCGCTTCAGATGAGGAGGAGTGGAGAGACAGAACTTGCATAGCTGCCCAGCTGGGGGCAGTAATGAGACACATCTACCCTGCCGAGCCTGGGGGTGTCAGGAGAGGCCCAGGGGAGCCAGAACTCCCATCCTCACCAGCTACAGCAAAGCTCCCTGCATTAGATGTAAACATAGGCTCAATGAGAGCCTCTGCATCTGCCTCCCCCTGGCAGAATCCACACGGGCCCTGCTCTCCCCTTCTGGAGTGTTTGTTGTCAGAGGAAGCCAGCTCAACTAGAATGTTTACAGAAGATACAGAACATTATAACATAAGACAACAACGTCCAGATTTCAATAGAAACTTCTTTATCACAACAACTAGAAAGATTTCCAACTGAATGTGAAGAAAAAGACAATCAGTAGGTATTAACACCAACACCAAGATGACAAAGATGTTAGAATTCTGTAGGGGCCATGATAACAATGAACATTATTAAAACAATTTTTAAAAAGAGAAACAAAGAAATCCTTAGCCAAGAAATAGAAACTTTCAGCCAGCAAGCAAAAGACAAAAAGAAGAATCTAATAAAAATTTTGCAACTAAAAAATTATTAAAATAAAAACTCATGAGCTGTGAGTTATGGTAAAGATGGCGGTAAACTCTGTGCTTGCCTCCTCCTACAACCACATCAAAATCACAACTAAATCATAGAACAGCCGTCACTGAGAACCACAGGAGCACTAGCTGAACAGAAGTCCTAGCAGTAAGGACGTACGGAAAAAGCCATGTCCAGACTGGCAGGAGACCGGAGCTGTGGAATGGGCAGGTCCCATGCCCACAGTGTGGTATCTGGAATTGGGAGGGATATCTCAGCTGCAAAGGTCCACCGAGGACAGAAGGATTCCAGCCCCACAACACGCTCCCCAGGCTGGGCACCAGGACTGGGAAGCGGAGTTTCCATAATCGCTGGTTGCAAAACCCAGTGGGGATTGCATCTGAGGACAGGGGGCTGCTGGAGATGGAAGCGAACCTCCTAAAGGGTTTGCGCACAACGTACTCACTCACAAACTCCCTCACTCTACACTCCAGCTCAGGGCAGCAGCTTGAAAACACCCACTTCAGAAGTGACGCCTGAAGGCAGACTCAGCAGGAAAAGCCTTGCTCAGGTGCCTTGTGATCAAGAACAACAAGGATGTCCACTTTCACCACTTTCATTCCACATAATATTGCAGGTCCTAATCAAAGCAACGAGACAAAAACAGATCAAATGCATCCAAATTGGAAAGGAAGAAGTAAAACTGTCATTACTTGCGGATGACAGGATACTATATATAAAGGAACTTAATAAGCTCACGCGCACACACAAAGGGAAAAAAACCTATTAGCATTAATACATGAATTCTTTAAAGTAGTATGATAAAAAGTTAATATTAAGAAATCAGTTTCATTTTTATATACTAATAACAAAATATCAGAGATGGAAATTAAGAAAACAATTTCTTTTACAATTGCATCAAAAAGAATAAAATACCTAAGACTAAATTTAACTAAGGAGGTAAAATACATGTAGTCAAAAAATATAAGACACTGAAGAAATAAACTAAGAAGACATTAATAAATGAAAGGATATACAATGCTCAATATAATTAGTATTAAATACCCATGCTATCAAAAACAATCTACAGATTCAATGCTATTCATATCAAAATACCAATGGCATACAGAACTAGACCAATAATTTCAACATTTATATGGCATCACAAAAACACAAACAAAAAATAGTCAAAGCAATCTTGAGAGAGAAGGACAAAGTTGGAGGTATGATACTACCTGATATTAAATTACTGTGTATTTCAAGGCTATAGTAATCAAAACAGCATGGTACTGGCATGAAAATAGACACGTAGCTCAAAGAAACAGAATAGAGGGCTGAGAAATAAACCCTTACCTATATAATCAATGAATATATTACAAAGGAGGCAAGAATAAAAAATGAAATAAAGACATTTTCTTCAATAAAAGTGTTAGAAAAACTAGGCAGGTACATACAAAAAAAAAAGAAAAGAAAAGAAAGAAACTATACCACTTTCTTACACCATATACCAAAACTTAACTAAAATGGATTAAAGACTTAAATGTAAGATTTGAAACCATAAAACCCTTGACAAAAGCATAGACAGTAGCCTTTTCACATTGCTCTTAGTAATATTTTTAGGATATGTCTGCCTGGGCAAGCAAAACAAAAGAAAAAATAAACAAATGGAGCTACTTCAAACTAAGTTTTGACACTGTGAAGGAAACTATCAATACAACCAAAAGACAACCTACTGACTGGAAGAAGATATTCACCAGTGACAATGATCTGATAAGGGGTTAATATCCAAATTATATAAGAACTAATACAACCAAAAAAATTTCAATTAAAAATTCAGAGGTCCAGAATAGACATCTTTTCAAAGAGGACAGATATGTTCAATAGACACATAAAAAAGATGCTCAAAGTCACTAATCATCAGAGGAATGCAAATTAAAGCCACGGGGAGATATTGTCTCACACCTGTCAGAATGGCTACCATTAATAAATCAAAATCAAGTTTTGTAGAAAATGTGGAGAAAAGGAACCTCATGCATTGCTGATAGGATTGTAAATTGTATCCCTATGTTCACTGACTATTTACCATAGTCAAAATAAGAAAGCAACCTAAATTGCCATCAATAGATGAAAGGATTAAAAAAAGTAGTACACATATACAATGGAATATTACTCAGCCACAAAAATGAAATATTACCACTTGTAGCAACTTGGATGGACCTAAAGAGTATAATGCTATGTAAAATTCATCAGACAACAAAAGGCAAATACCACATGGTTTCACTAATATGGAACCTAAACAAACAAACAAATAAATAAATAAATAAAACAGAAGCTAACTCATAGACACAGAGAACAAATTGTTGATCACCAGATAAGAGGAGGTTTGGGATTGGGTAAAAAAAGGTGGAAGAGATTAAGAAATACAATTGCCAGTTACCAAATAGTCATGGGGATTTAAAGTACAATGTAGTCAATAATATTGTAATATCTATGTATGGTGTCAAATGGGTTATATGTGATCACTTCCTAAGGTATATGAATGTCTGATCACTATGTTGTAAACCTGAACTAATTAATACTGCATATCAACCATAATTAAAGAATAAATTTTTAAAATACAATTGTTACCAGAATAGCCCTTTCTCCCGGATTAGTCAAAACAGTGAACTTCATCATGTGAAAATCTCAATGGATTCCAGAAGGTTTACTTGGTCAAGGCAAAGAAAAAATAATAATAATAAAGCAGTATTGTCTGAATAGGAGTCCCGTGACTTTGCTATAGAATAATTAATTTTCAATTAAACAAAAGTGCTATTGAATTCAAACTGAGTGAATAGTCAAAGGGATTCAGAGTGTACATTCATACTGACATATATTATGGTCTTGGAAAATGGGCCACTTATAAGAGGTTTATTTTATATGTTTAATGAGGTCATTATTTGATAAATGAATAAGTTTCAATTAGTCTCAGTGGAATGGACAAGCACCCAGGTTACGGCTTAGTGTTTGAGTGCTGACCTATGAACCAGGAGGTCACGATTTGGTCAGGGCACATGCCTGGGTTGTGGGCTCCATCCCCAGTAGGGGGTGTGCAGAAGGCAGCCAATCAATGATTCTCTCTCATCATTGATGTTTCTATCTCTCTCCCCACTCCTGTCCTCTCTGAAATCAATAAAAATGTATTTTTTTAAAAAGAAGAATACAACAAGCTAAGTAGGTACCAACAGCAGGAGTCAGATAAGAGAATATCAGGATACTATGATTTCTTCAACAAGGGACCATTTAATGGTCTGTATTAAGGGACAGGAGTGAGACTGAAATAAATCAAGAGACATTATAAAAGAAGCTGAAAAGGAAAATGGGGGTGGGAGGGGCTTGCAACCTAGTTCAGTGTCTGGTTGAAACTGTAGTCTTCCTTCCCCACTCTGACTGACTTGGGCGGAGCTGCGGAGCCTAACCCCAGGGCCCCCCAAGACCGACTTGGGTGGAGCTGCGGGGACCCTCAGGGGCCGCCTCAGAGGTGATGTATAGGTCAGAGCCTCCCCACGAGTTCAGTTCAGGCTTTGGATCCGGAATTCCCCTGGACTAGCAGATCTGGGAAATAAAGGTTAAACTTTCCTCCCTCAGAGCTGGCTGATTGCTCTCCCGTGCATTCCACCACAACAAAATATACTCGAGGTTTTATGTCCAATAGGATGAAGGGCTGAGCAAGGTGAGCTAAGAAAAAAGACAGTTCTAGGGTTCACCTTGGTCCTGGGAAAATGGTGTTTCTGGCAGAGAAGTCAGAAAGGAGAGCTGGCAGGAGGGGAAGGTGGTGAGCGAATCAGTACAACACATTTGGGGTTTGACGCCTGTTGGGACAGGCAGAATGGCAAGGACAGGAGAACAGGGGACTGAGTCCAAGACCAAAGCTTTGGGTGAAAAGCAGTCTGGTCACAGAGCAGGGCATGGATTCCAGGCAGAGCAGACCAGAATCTGACACCTACCTGTTCTTGTAGAAATGAGATGAAGCACCCAGTTTACAGGGTGAGGGGTTAAAATGCACAGCAGGTACTCAACAATGTCAGCTCTGATTACTGAGGCATCAGCGGGGGCGGGGGGGGGGGGAGGCGGGGGGGGGGAGGCGGGGGGGGGGGGGGAGGCGGGAGTCGGGGGGAGAAAGAAGAAGAAAGGCCTAGAAGACCCAGCTGAGGAAAATCCAGAAAAGACTTAGAAAAGTGCTGCATGACATGCTCAGAGGGTCTTCAGGAGAAATTGATAAACGAAGGAAGGTGGGGTCAGAATGGGCCTCAATCGGAGACTTCCAGAGGCAGTGTGGGCTTCAGGGGCTGAGGGGAACGCGGAGGCTGACAGTGGAGATAGAGATGCGATGAACACGGTGGACACAAGAAGAAAGAGAGACCTGGGAAAGTACTAGAGAAAGAGCAAATTCAGTGGAGATTTATTTTCAATGTCAGGAAGACTGAACTATGATTGAAAAAGAAGAAAAGCAAGTAAAGGTCCAGTGAACAAGGAAGTACACACTACACTTAGGAGAAAAACGTAGAGGCACAAAGCCGCAGGTGGAGGCTGAGGGTACAGTCCAGAGAACACAGGTGGGGGGGGGGGGGGTGTTCTCCTGAAAGAGACGGAAGGAAATCCTTTCTCTGAAGAGAACGGAGAGAAAACAGGAAACATGAGGTGTAACCAGGAAAAAACAGAGCGATGTTCTGAGGCTCGGTGAATAGTGGAGGGAAATGTGAGCCGAGCCTAAGCCAACCCAATCTTTTGGCTTCATCTGTGGGAAGGGAACCAGTGGCCTCAAGCCACAAGGAAGGGAGGTGACCACAACCTTCATTCGCACTCGGGACAACTGGAATGCACACACATGGTCTTTCTGTCAAAGCAAGAACCTTTGTGCTCTGAACAAATGAGCGGAATCCAAAAAGGCGTTGGAGAAGCTTCTGTCAGTCGCCGCCTCTCGGCAGGAGTGTTCCCGAGGCCACTGACAGGAAGCACCTCGGTGCTGCAGCACTGCGTGCAGGTTCAGGCTGGAGGCTCGCTGAGAGGTATCCTCGGGATCAATGGTTTCTGCGGAAATTGTAGATGCCCCGGTTCCCTGATGTATGTGGCTTTGAAGCCTCAGTCTCACAGGGGCCTAATTCAACAAGTGGCGATCCACTGCGCATGTGGTCCTTGGCATTTTCATTGCTTCATCATTTAAAGGGCACTTCAGGGGGTGGAGGAGGGGAGACATATGTAATACTTTAAACAATAAAAAATTTAAAATAAGGATAAAATAAAAAATAAAGGGCAATTCATTGCATGCAATGGAAACAAATAAAACTTCATTTCGGACATTTCTAAATCTAAACCCTACACTCTCAATAAACCTTCCAGTTTCAATTTCTTTCCTTTTTTTTTTTTTCCCTCTGAGTCTATTTTTGATCATCAGTTTATTTGGTTCACTAGGTTCCATATATGACTGAGATCATGTGATACTTGTCTTTCTCTGACTGGCTTATTTCACTCAGCCTAATACCCTCCAGAACCCTCCATGCTGTTGGAAATGGTAAGAGTTCTTTCTTTTTTATTGCTGCATAGTATTCCATCATGTAGATGCACCACAGCTTTTTATCCACTCTTCTGCTGATGGGCACTTTGGCTGTTTCCAAGTCTTAGCTATTGTAAATTGTGCTGCTATGAACATAGGAGTGCATATGTCCTTTCTGATTGGTGTTTTTGATTTCTTGGGATATATTCCTAGAAGTGGGATCACTGGGTCAAATGGGAGTTCCATTTTTAATTTCTTGAGGAAACTCCATACTGTCTTCCATAGTGGCTGCACCAGTCTGCATTCCCACCAGCAGTGCACGAGGGTTCCTTTTTCTCTGCATCCTTGCCAGAACTTGTCGTTTGTTGATTTGTTGATGGTAGCCATTCTGACAGGTGTGAGATGGTACCTCATTGTCGTTTTTATTTGCATCTCTCGGATGATCAGGGACTGAGCATTTTTTCATATGTCTCTTGGGCATCTGTATGTCCTCTTTGGAGAAGTGTCTGTCTATCCTTTGCTCACTTTTTAATTGGATTGTTTGTCTTCCTTGTGTTAAGCTGTATGAGTTCCCTGTACATTCTGCAGCACCCTCCCCAGCTCTGGCCAGTCTAGAGGTTTTTTTCCCAATGTAATCTTCCTAAATTGCATATTTTACTTAACCTTTGGAAAAAGTCAGGAAATGTTTAAAGGGAAAGGGAGGAGGGCAGGAAGGGCCAGGAGGGGCGCAGGGGAGGGAAAGCAAACCATAGGAGAGCAAGTCTCATCATCCTGTGGGTGGAAAAGGCCACATGCTAACCTGGGAGAGGCAGAGAGGCCCTGGCTCGGCTGCAGTGAAAAATAACAGCTCGCAGGCCCAGCCTCTCCGCTCCCTCCAGTGAGGGGGGCCTCACTGCACACAGGTTCCTTTGTTTGTGGGACCTTGTGCTCCATTTGCACAGCAGTCTGAGGTGCCACTGGAGGAAATAAAGCCCACCCCAAAGGTTCAAGGAACAGCCAGCTCAGGGGATCGCTGGGCAGGTGGAAGAGCTGAAGCGCAGGGCTGGGGGGCTGCTCCCTGGAGAAGGGAGTGCTCCCCTGGAGAAGGAGGCTGCTCCCCTGGAGAAGGGGATGTTCCCCTGGAGAAGGGGGTGCTCCCTGGAGAAGGGGGTGCTCCATGGAGAAGGGGGTCTCCCCTGGAGAAGGGAGTGTTCCCTGGAGAAGGAGGCTGCTCCCCTGGAGAAGGGGGCTGCTCCCCTGGAGAAGGAGGCTGCTCCCCTGGAGAAGGGGGCTGCTCCCCTGGAGAAGGGGGCTGCTCCCCTGGAGAAGGGGGCTGCTCCCCTGGAGAAGGAGGCTGCTCCCCTGGAGAAGGGGGCTGCTCCCTGGAGAAGGGGTGCTCCCCTGGAGAAAGGTCCGTAGGCTCTGGCAGCAGGAACATACCCAAAGGGTTTTCTTTGTCACCAAAGGGTCCTGCCTGGGATGGGAAGGGAACTGAGTTAGGATAATAATCTCTGTATTTAACAGAGCTTCACAGTTGATAAAACCTTCTCAAAACATACACAGCATTTAATCATTACAAAAGCATTGCATGGTAAAGTGCCTCTACTGCTGGGGTAAAGAGGAGAGGAGGGAGCAGGACCCCTGACCCTTCACCAAGGCAGGACCTTCCAGGGGGCCTGTGGGCAGCTCCAGCCATGGCTGGCGGTAACGTTCAAGGCACAGTCATCATTTGTCTTCCACCTCTCTCTCTCTCTCTCTTTCTCTCTCTCTCTCTCTCTCATTCTCTCTCCCTCTCTCTCTCTCTCTTTTTCTCTCTCTCACTTTTTGTTTAAATTTACAGAACAGTATACACTTCTAGCTTTGAAAAAATCCAATCAATACAAAAACGTATGAAACAAATGTACATGTAAAAAGGGAAGTTTTCCTAAGTCAAATTTCCCAGTATAATCATGGTTAAGATTTTCAGCCCTGGCCTGTGTTGCTCAGTGGGTTGTTGTCCCATGCGCCTCAATCCGCAGTAGAGGGTGTGCAGGAGGGAGCCCATCAGTGTTCCTTTCTCACAACCATGCTTCTCTCCCTTACTCTCCCTTCCTCTCTAGTCTAAAATCGATATAAATAATGTTTTAAAAAAAGATTTTCAGCCCTGCCCAGTTGCTCAATGGTTAGAGCATCAGCCTATGGACCGAAGGGTCTCAGGTTCCATTCCTGGTCAAATTTTCAGTCATTTTCTGATATTTCCTGAATGTATTTATACAACATATAGATGCTCGCATCTTCATTAAAACAAAAGCACAATCTTACTACACATGGCACTGCGTCTGCTCAATTTAACAATGTATTACAGCAGCGGCGCCACTGGTGGTTCATGAGGCCCCAAGGTTGGCAACCACTGTATTATAGGATATCATCCCAAAATAAAATATGCAAATCTACACCATTTCTTATTAACAGCTGGATTATATTTCTCTGCATGAATATATAATTTTTAACTGCATATTCAGGTGATTTCTAGTATTTTGTTTATTAAAAAATGCCAAAATGAACAAATAAATATGTATCATATAAATAAACATCAATATATGAATAAATGTCACATATGACTATAAACTGCACACTGTGAAAGTGCTACTTTAGCACGAGTTCCTAAAATTTCTCTGTCAAAACCATGTTGGGGAAAACACAAAGGAGAATGATTCCAACAGGCAGGACTGTGTAAGGGAGCCTGAGGGAGGGAGAGAGTATGAGGGATGGAGCATAATGGAGGGAGAGAGTGTGGGGAGGGAGCATAATGGAGGGAGGGAGTGTGGGGAGGGAGCATAATGGAGGGAGGGAGTGTGGGGAGGGAGCATACTGGAGGGAGGGAGCGTGGGGAGGGAGCATACTGGAAGGAGGGAGTGTGGGGAGGGAGCATACTGGAGGGAGGGAGTGTGGGGGAGGGAGCATAATGGAGGGAGGGAGTGTGGGGAGGGAGCATAATGAAGGGAGGGGGCATAATGGTGGGAGCATAATGGAGGAAGGGAGTGTGGGGGAGGGAGCATAATGGAGGGAGGGAGTGTGGGGAGGGAGCATAATGGAGGGAGGGAGTGTGGGGAGGGAGCATAATGGAGGGAGGGAGTGTGGGGAGGGAGCATAATGGAGGGAGGGAGTGTGGGGAGGGAGCATAATGGAGGGAGGGAGTGTGGGAGAGTCAGGGAGCAGGAGGGAGGAATTATGAGGGAGGGAAGGAAACAAGGAATATGAGAGCGTGTATGTCTATGTGTGTGTGTGGATGTTGTATATGGATTAGCATGCGTATGTTTGTTTGTGTAATTGTGTGTGTATGTGTGTGCTAATGTGTATCTGGATGTGTGTGTGGATATGTGTGTGTGTTTGTGTAGATATATGTGTGGATGTGAGTGGGGATGTATGTGTTGTGTATGTGTGTGTTTGTGTGTGCATGTATGTGTGTATGTGTGTGTGTTTATATGTATGTGTGTGTGGATGTGTGTGGTGTGTTTGTGTGTGTGTGGATGTGTTTGTGGACGTTTGTGTGTGGGGAGATATTTGTGTGTCTATGTGAGTGCAGATATGTGTGCATGTGTATGTGTGTATATGTGTGTTGATGTGTGTGTGGATATGTGTGTAGTGTGTGTATGTGTGTTTCTGTCTGTGTGTGTGTTGATATGTGTTTGTGGATATCTATGTGTATGTGTGTGTGTGTGGATGTTCCATATGTGTGTGTGGATATGTGTGTAGTGTGTGTATGTGTGTGTCTGTAGTGTGTGTTGATGTGTGTGGATATGTTTGTGTGGATTTGAGTGCAGGTATATGTGTATGTGTATGTGTGTATATGTGTGTGTTGATGTGTGTGAATATGTGTGGTGTGTGTATGTGTGTGTCTGTATGTGTGGTGTGTATGTGGATGTGTGTGTGACTGTATGTGTCTTGTGTATGTGTGTGTGGGGGGGGGGGTGGGTCTGACTGTCCCATGGTGAGGGAGTATTGGTGGTTCCGGCTCTCCTGGCCACAGAGTCACTGAGTCTGCTAGAGCCATTCCCTGGGCACATTCCCACCTGGAGAAACTTCACCTTGACAGGTTGGCAAGTCCTCCTGGGGAGGAGATGCTGGAAGAGGCAGCAGCTAGGCATTAAGGCCTGGACCCACGCACACCCTGCCCCAGACTCGGCGTGCCCACAGAGGTCACAACCCAGACTCCTCATGCCTGCAGCGGACACTGGAAGGACCTCCACAGACCTGGCAGGCACCCAGCCTGACCTCATGACCCAACAGGGGCCCAGCATGCACTCTGTGCCATGTCTGTGCCACTGCCACTGACCCAGCAGGACACTCACCCCCGCTGTGGACTCGCCTACCACCACCGCCATCCTAGAGCACAGCTGCTGGCTCTGCTGCCAACCTAGAGCCCAGCTGCTGACTCCACCACCAGGCTTGGGGCAGGTCCCCGCTGGAGGCCAGAAGGTGGGTGGAGCCTCCCCTGCCCTGGACCTACTAGAACTGAGGACCTGAGGAGACTGAAAAGCCTGCGGATCTGTGGTGAGAGGGGAGGCCTGGGACTGAGAGGAGGCCTGAGGGCTGGCTGTGGAGACGGGGAGTGGGTGCAGCATGGAAGCCTGGGCTGAAGTCCCTGGATAGAGCAGCACTAGCTCCCCCACTACTCAGCCTGGGAAACTCCTCTGACCAGTGGGAGGAGCCACACAGTGGAGCTCAGGGCCAGCCTCACTGGAGGGGCCTGAAGGACATACCCAGCATTGAATCTGGGGGCCCTCTATTTCTTAGGGAATTCTGCTCATGATGAGAAAGGGGGCTGGACAGTAGCTCCAGGAAGGAGGCTCAGCCCTGCCCACCTGGAACACAGGTGAGGGGCCCTCTTTCTCCCAGACAAAACGCTGACCTGACCTGCAGTGACCGGAGGCAAGGGAGCAGCCTGGGGCAGGTAATCTGTACCCCTGAAGGTGGCAGAGAGGAGGTGCCAACAAACCAGTCAGAGCTGAGGCATTGGAAGGAGAGGAAGGGCCTGCCCTCCCCCACCTACAAGCTACTGGCATCACCCCCAACACAAGTCTGACCGAGCCATCCTGGCCAAGGCCAGGATACCCCTGCAGAGCCCAGCTCCATGAAGGAAGGGAGAACCAATCAGAACATGGACAATCAAGGTGTGAGACTCGAGGTAGACCCAGCCTTTTAGCAAATTACTCCCCCAACCCCCTCACTGGACTACTAGGGGCTTCAACTCCTCGGACCTCAATCAGGCTGCCCAGGGCCAGAAAGGGACAGTGACTCACACTGACCTGCACCAGAGAAGCTCCCAGGAGGCCCAGAATTGACGCACCAAGAGACCAGATTCAACACATCAGAGCAGAATCCATCGAACTCCACAAATAACGGACCCAAAGGTTTTTGAGTGTGTGAGTGTGTGTGGTTTTGTTTTTTGGTCTGTGTGTGTGTGTAACTTTTTCTTGGTTTTATTTTACTGTTGTTTGTTTGTTTATTCTCCTCTTTTTCTTTCTTCACTTTTTTCTTGCATTTCTCTAATTTCTCTCTTTTCTTCTATTTTATTCTCCTTTTGTCTCTTCTTATTTTATTTGGTTTTCCTCTTTTTTCCCATTTTACTTTTCCTATCCATATCTTAATATATCCATTATTTCTACATTTTAAATTCATTATTATTATTTCATTTATTTTCAGTTTCCTTTCCTTTTTTCCTCCTATACTAGTTTGTTTTGCTTCCATATAGCCATTTTCTTCTTCTTCTTTCTCCCTTTTTATTTATAACTCCTCTAAGTTTTTATTCATGTGTCTTTTAGTATTCTTTTTATTTTTTTCTTTGCTTTGCTTTCTCTTCTTTTTACTTCTTAGTCTTTCCTGTTGTTGCATTGAGTATCTTGATTTTTATGGTGTTTTGGTTTGGCCCTGTTGTATCTTGTTCTGTTCTGTTAGGACCTATACAACAACTGGCATGACAACGTTGGGGTTGAGCTTCACTGGCAGAAAGTTGGAGGGAAGACCCCTCCCATGAACAGAACATCAACAACCAAGTTCCAATTACAACAGGGGAGCCCAAATAACACACCCAAGGGGCATTCCTAGAGCAGACAGCTCAGGAGATCAAAGAGACTGCACCACTGGACCCCTCAAGATACTTCCTACATAACACCATCCCACAAAGACTGGGAGGCATAAAAACCTATCTAAACACAGAAACAAATGCAAAGTGACAGCTAAAATGGGGAGAACAAAAAACAACCCCAAAATGAAAGAATAAAAAGGAATCTCCAGAAAAAGAATTCAATGAAACGGAGGCAAGCAACCTATCAGACACAGATTACAAAGTAATGGTTTTAAAGATGCATAAGGAGCTTAGTGCAAATTACAAGAAACTCAGTGGGAACTATAGCAACATGAAAAATGAAATAGACATCATGAACAAGACCAAATAGAAATGAAGAATAACATATCTGACATCAAGAACACACTAGAAGAAATTAAAAGTAGATTTAATGAAACAGGGAATCAAATCAGCGAGTTGGAAGACAAGATAGATATAAATACACAATTAGAGCAGCAAATAAAAAAAAAGAATTAAAAAGCAGGAAGATAACTTAAGGGAGCTCTGGGACAAGATGAAACATAACAATATCCACATTATAGGAATACCAAAGGGGGAAGAATGTGACCAAGGAACAGAGAACCTGTTTAAAGAAATAATGACAGAAAACTTCCCCAACCTAATGAAGGAAAATATCATACAAGTTCAGGAGGCACAGAGAGTCCCAATCAGGGTGAGCCCAAAGGGACCCATACCTAGACACATCATAATTAAATATGGCAAACATTAAAGACAAAGGAAGAATCTTAAAGGCAGCAAGAGAAAGATAAAAAATCACCTACAAAGGATTCCCATTAGAATTTCAGCTGACTTCTCAATAGAAACACTTCATGCCAGAAGGGAATGGCATGAAATATTCAAAGTAATAAAAAGCAAGGGCCTAAATCCAAGCCCACTGTATCTAGCAGGCTATCATTTAAAACCAAAAATGAAATATAAAGCTTTCCAGACCAAAAAGAAAAGGTTAAAGGAATACATTACCACCAAACCAGCAATGCAAGAAAAGTTAAAGCAATAGCTTTAAGAAGAAAAGGAGAGAGAGAGGATCATAGGCATAAAGAAAATTAAAAAGGCAATAAATAAATACCTATCAATAATAACATGAAATATAAATGGATTAAATGCCCCAGGCAAAAGACATAGGGTGACTGAATGGATAAGAAAACATGGCCCATATATATGCTGTCTACAAGAGACCCACCTCAAGACAAAAGCTACACATAGATTGAGAGTGAAGAGATGGAAAAAATATTCAGAGCAAATGGAAACAAAAGAAAAGCTGAGGTAGCAATACTCATATCAAACAAAATAGACATCAAAACAAAGGCCATAACAAGAGACAAGCCACCACATCATACTAAAGGGAATGATGATTCAACAAGAAAATGTAACCCTTGTAAACATATATGCACCCAATATAGGAGCACCAAGATACATGAAAAGAACTCTTGATGGACTTCAAAGGAGAGATTGACAGCAGTACAGTCATAGTAGAGGACTTTAACACCCCACTGACATCACTGCATAGCTCTTCCAGACAAAAAAAAATCAATAAGGGAAACAGAGGCTTTAAATGACACACTAGATTAAATGGACCTAACTGATATTTACAAAACAGTTCACCCCAAAGCAAAAGAATATGCATTCTTCTCAAGGGCACATGGAATATTCTCAAAGATAGACCACATATTAAGGCACAAAATGGCATAAAGTTGGAAATCAACTACAAAAAAAAGAATTACAAAACACTCAAATACGTGGACACTAAATAGCATGTTATTAACAATGAATGGATTACCAATGAGATCAAACAAGAAATTAAAAACTTCCTGGAAACAAATGAAAATGAACACAAAACCACCCAAAACCTATGGGACACAGCAAAACCAGTCTTGAAAGGAAATTTCATAGCATTACAGGCATATCTAAAGAAACAAGAAAAAGCTAAAATAAACGATCTAACCTACAACTAAATTAATTAGAAAGAGAACAGCAAGAAAAACCCAGAGGAAGTAGAAGGAAGGAAATAATAAAGGTCAGAGCAGAAATAAATGACATAGAGTACAAAAAATCAATGAATCCAAGAGCTGGTTCTTTGAAAAGTTAAACAAGATTGATGAACCCCTAGCAGACTCATCAAGAAACAAAGAGAGAGAACCCAAATAAATTAAATCATAAATGAAAGAGGCAATATAACAACAGACACCACAAAAATACTAAAGACTGTAAGCAAATATTGTGAATAACTATATGCCAACAAATTGGACAACCTGGGCAAAATGGACAAATTCCTAGAAACAAACAATCTTCCAAAACTCAATCAGGAAGAATCAGAAAACCTGAATAGGCCAATAACAGCTGAGGAAATTGAAGCAGTAATTTTAAAACTTCTAACAAACAAAAGTTCTGGACTGGATGGATTTACAAAAGAATTTTACCAAGTACTCGAAGAAGAACTAATGTTTATACTCCTCAAACTATTCCAAAAAAATCCAAGAGGAAGGAACATTTTCAAACTCTTTTTATGAGGCCAGAATTATCCTAATTCTAAAACCAGATAAAGACATTACAAAGAAAGAGAATTACAGACCAGTATCATTGATGAACATAGAAGCTAAAATGTGCAACAAAATATTAGCAAATCAGATCCAGGAATATATTAAAAAGGTCATGTACCATGATGAAGTGAGATTTATTTCAAGTATGCAAGGCTGGTACAATATTCACAAATCAATCACTGTGATACATCACATAAACAAAATAAAAGACTCCATCAGGAAACTATTAGACTTAATAAATAAATTCGGCAAGGTAGCAGGATACAAAATCAATATCCAGAAATCAATTGCATTTTTATGCACCAATAATGAACTCTCAGATAGAGAAACTAAAAAAAACAATGACATTTACCGCTGCCCCCGCCCCCCCCAAAAAAAGAAAAGATAAGATACCTAGGAATAAACTTAACCAAGGAGCAAAAGACCTGTACTTGAAAAACTATAGAAGATTGAAAAGATAACTAGAGGATGATCCAAACAAATGGAAACGTATACAATGTTTATTGATTGGAAGAATTAACATCTTTAAAATGTCTGTATTACCCAAAGCAATCTATAGATTCAATGCAATCCCTATTAAAATACCAAGTGCATACTTAACAGAACTAGAACAAATACTCCAAAAATTTATATGGAACCATAAAAGGCCCCAAATAGCTGCAGCAATCTTGATAAAGAAGAACAAAGCTTGAGGGATCACAATACTGGATACCAAACTTTACTACAAAGCCATTATAACCAAAACAGCCTGGTACTGGCACAAGAACAGGCATATTGACCAGTGGATCAGAACAGGGACCCCAGAAATTGACCCACACCATTACAGTCAATTAATATTTGACATAGGACACAAGAGCATACAATGGAGTAAACAGCATACAATGGAGTAAAGTCTTTTCAACAAATCGTTTTGGGAAAACTGGACAGACATGTGAAAAAACATAAAACTAGACCACCTACTTACACCATAGACAAGAATAAACTCAAAATGGATAAACGACTTAAATGTAAGACGTGAAACCATAAAAATCTTGGAAGGAAACATAGGCAGCAAAATCTCAGACATCTCTCATAGCAGAATTTTTGCTGATACATTTCCTAGGGCAAGAGAGAAAAGGGGAAGATAAACAAACAGGACTACATCAAAATGAAAAGCTCCTGCCCAGCAAAAGAAACCACCATCAAAATGGCCAGAGAGCCCACTGCATGGGAGAACGTATCTGCCAGGATGCAGCTGATAAGGGGTTAATTTACAACATATACAAGGAACTCATACACCTCAACAACAGGAAGACAAACAATCCAACTAAAAAACGGGCAGAGGAGCGGCAGCGCGCGGACTGTGGGCGCCCGGGATTCTAGGACAGGCCGGACACGCTGTCACCGCGCCTGAAATCAGCACCGACCCTCTCGATGAGCCACAGGTTCAGCTCCTGGCAGGGCGCGCATTCTTACTGATGAAAATGACAACAAAATTGGGGCTGAGACCAAAAAGAATTGTCATCTGAATGAAAACATTGAGAAAGGTGTATTGCATCGAAATTTAGTGTCTTCTTATTCAACACTGAAAATAAGCTCCTGCTACAGCAGAGATCAGGTGCTAAAATTACCTGTCCAGTTGTTTTACCAATACTTGTTGCGGTCATCTCTTAAGTAACCCAGGAGAGCTTGAAGAAAATGATGCTGTTGGAGTAAGGCGAGCAGCACAGAGGCATTTAAAGGCTGAAATGGGGATTCCCACGGAACAGGTTCCTCCAGAAGAAATTAATTACCTGACGAGAATTCACTACAAGGCTCAGTCTGATAGTATCTGGGGAGAACATGAAATTGATTACATTTTGTTTGTGAGAAATAACGTGACTTTGGATCCAGACCCCAATGAGATTAAAAGCTATTGCTATGTGTCAAAGGAAGAGGTGGGAAAAATGCTGAAAAAGGCAGCCAGCGGCGAAATTAAGATAACTCCATGGTTTCAATGTATTGCAGAGGCTTTTCTCTTTACATGGTGGGATAACTTAAATAATTTGAATCAGTTTGTTGACCAAGAGAAAATACACAGAATGTGAATGTGGAGATGAATAATTAGTAAAGTACTAAAAATGTCTCTACTAGTAAACTTAAAATGATTTTTAAAAAATTGGGTTCCCCATTAGAATTCTCATTAGATACATTGATACTTTACAGCCTGAAATTATGTGGAAAAGATGCTGACAATTCTTAATTGTATCACACACCCCACATATATGCACTCTTATTTGTAAAGGGCATTTATGAAAGATTATTTTTAAAAAGCAAATCAACTAAACTTAGCCTGTCTAAACAGCCCTGACAAATTTGAACAAATAAGTGAAGCTCTTTATTTGCGATGTGTTGGGTATTTTCAGAACCTGCAGAGCACTTTATTTTCCAGGTGCTTTTCATGTCATTAAGGTGTTGTCATCGTCCAGAAAAATATGCAACAGAAACTGTTTGCTTAGCTGCTTCCAAACAGCTCAGATTAATGTTCCATGTTAAGATATTAAATTAGGGGAGCAGGTCAAAGATAACTAAATGGTGTGTGTCCTGATTTCTATCAAAGTCTGTGTTCTCAGAATTGCAGGGGACAGACAGGCTACTTGTAAAATGGAAATTGGGTCCTGCTCTACCACAGGGGTTCTTACTGCTGGTTCTGTTAACGTTCGGGCTGGGTAATTCTTTGTTGTGGGGTTCATCCTGTGCATCCAAGGACATTTAGCAGCACCCTTGAGTTCTACCCACTATTTGCCATTGGTACCCACCGCCCCATCACAGTCACAGTGATTACTGATGCCAGATGTGTGCTGGAGGGCAAAGGTGCTCCCATGAGAACCACTGCTCTACAAAGTCATACCATATTGGGGGAGCAGAGGGAATTGAACAGAATATTCATGTTAAATGGAATTAGGATCTGGAATATGTGCACATTAATATTTAAACTGTACCTTGGTTGATGCACTTTTTAAAACTTGCATAGATTTCTCAGTTTGAAATCTCAGGATAGCTTTATTATCCTTGAATGCTATTTAATAATAATTAAAAAGAAAAAATTGTTTCTTACAAGATAAATATTTTATAAATTTAATGGAAGAATCCATTTCTTGTTAACTCTGAGCAGTTAATTCATAATTTCAGGGAAGATTTGTCACAAGTTTTAATTTTACTGAAAAGTAAAAACAATTAAAAATTAAGTTTAAAAAATAAATAAAAATAATAATAATAATAAATGGGCAGAAGACCTGATTAGACATTTCTCCAAAGAGGACATACAAATGGCCAAGAGACACATGAAAAAATGCTCAGTCACTAATCATTAGAGAAATGCAAATTGAAACCACCCTGAAATGTCACCTAACACTTGTCAGAATGGCCACCATCAACAAATCAACAAACAACAAGTGCTGGCGAGGATGTGGAGAAAAGGGAACCCTCGTGCACTGCTGGTGTGAATGCAGACTGGTGCAACCATTATGGAAAACAGTATGGAGCGTCCTCAGAAAAGTAAACATGGATGGGCCAGTGTGGGGGAGAACCAAGATGGCGGCATAGGTTAACGCCGGAGTTTGCTGCTTTGAACAACTACTTCAAAAGTGAAACCAAAAAACGGAAGGGACATCACCCAGAACCACAGGAACGCTGGCTGAGTGGAAGTCCTACAACTAGGAGGAAAGAGAAACGCATACAGACACTCAGAGGAGGCCCAGTGCTGAAGTCAAATTCTGAGGTGCGGAGTGCGAGGAGCAGGCTGGCGGTGGAGGGCGCGGTTGTTGTTTTCAATCGGGCGGGAGTCGAAGACTCTGAGCTCCAGATCCAGGCGAGTCTCTAGGGACCCAGACTCAAACGGGAGAAGCGGGACTGTCTGGCTTCGGTCAGAGTGAGTGCAGCTTTCTCTCCGAGCTTTGCAGCCATTGCTGGGACTCAGAGAGGCAGAGCCCCTTGGGACAGGACTGAGAGCCGCCATAACTGCTCTCTCCGGCCCACCCTGTTGATCCTGTGCGACCCGCCCCGCCCAAGCCCAGCGCAGAACCATTTGCCGGATAGCCTCAGGCAAAGGCTAGATTAGCACCTCCCTAGAGGACAGAAGTTCTCTCACTGCTGACACAGCTGATTCTCATAGCCACTTGGCCTGGAGGTCAAACCCTCCCTGGAATTAGCTACAACAATCAAGATTTATCTATAAGACTGTGAACAAAGACCACTAGGGGGTGCACCAAGGAAGCATAACAAAATGCGGAGACAAAGAAACAGGACAAAATTGTCAATGGAAGAAATAGAGTTCAGAACCACACTTTTAAGGTCTCTCAAGAACTGTTTAGAAGCTGCCGATAAACTTAATGAGATCTATACGAAAACTAATAAGACCCTCGATCTTATATTGGGGAACCAACTAGAAAGTAAGCACACACGGACTGAAATAACGAATATTATACAGACGCCCGACAGCAGACCAGAGGAGCGCAAGAATCAAGTCAATGATTTGAAATGCGAGGAAGCAAAAAACATCCAACCGGAAAAGCAAAATGAAAAAAGAATCCAAAAATGCGAGGATAGTGTAAGGAGCCTCTGGGACAGCTTCAAGCGTACCAACATCAGAATTATAGGGGTGCCAGAAGATGAGAGAGAGCAAGATATTGAAAACCTATTTGAAGAAATAATGACAGAAAACTTCCCCCACCTGGTGAAAGAAATGGACTTACAGGTCCAAGAAGCGCGGAGAACCCCAAACAAAAGGAATCCAAAGAGGACCACACCAAGACACATCATAATTAAAATGCCAAGAGCAAAAGATAAAGAGAGAATCTTAAAAGCAGCAAGAGAAAGAAACTCAGTTACCTACAAGGGAATACCCATACGACTGTCAGCTGATTTCTCAACAGAAACTTTGCAGGCCAGAAGGGAGTGGCAAGAAATATTCAAAGTGATGAATACCAAGAACCTACAACCAAGATTACTTTATCCAGCAAAGCTATCATTCAGAATTGAAGGTCAGATAAAGAGCTTCACAGATAAGGAAAAGCTAAAGGAGTTCATCACCACCAAACCAGGATTATATGAAATGCTGAAAGGTATCCTTTAAGAAGAGGAAGAGGAAGAAAAAGGTAAAGATACAAATTATGAACAACAAATATGCATCTATCAACAAGTGAATCTAAGAATCAAGTGAATAAATAATCTGATGAACAGAATGAACTGTTGATTATAATAGAATCAGGGACATAGAAAGGGAATGGACTGACTATTCTTGGGGGGGAAAGGGGTGTGGGAGATGTGGGAAGAGACTGGACAAAAATGGTGCACCTATGGATGAGGACAGTGGGTGGGGAGTGAGGGCGGAGGGTGGGGCGGGAACTGGGAGGAGTGGAGTTATGGGAGGGGAAAAAAAGGAACAAATGTAATAATCTGAACAATAAAGATTTAATTAAAAAAAAAAAAAAAAAAAGAAAAGTAAACATGGAACTGCCATTTGACCCAGTGATCCCACTTCTAAGAATATATCCTAAAAACTCTGAAACACCAATCAGAAGAATGTGTGCACCCTATATTCATAGCAGCACAACTTCCAATAGCTAAGATCTGGAAACAGCCCAAGTGCTGTTTAAATTGGATAAAAACGCTGTGGGGCATTTACACCAGGGAACACTACGCAGCTGTAAAAAGAGGGGCCTCCTACCCTCTGGGACAGCATGGAGGGGCCCGGAGAGCATCATGCTGAGTGAAATAAGCCAGTCAGAGAAAGACAAGTATCACATGATCTCACTTATTTGTGGAATCTAATGAACAAAATGAATTGACCAACAAAATAAGACCTGAAGAGGCCTGGGTTTGATTCTGGTCAGGGCACATGCCTGGGTTGTGGGCTCGATCCCAGTAGAAGCATGCAGGAGGCAGCCAATCAATGATTCTCTTTCATCTTTGATGTTTCTATCTCTCACCCTTTCCCTTCCTCTCTAATATATATATACTAGGGGCCAGGTGCATGAAATTTGAAGGGGGGGGGGGGTTTCCTCAGCCCAGCCTGCATTCTCTCCAATCCGGGACACCTCAGGGGATGCCCAACTGCCGGGGATGGCCCAAGATCGGGTCTAAACCAGCAGTCGGACATTCCTCTCATAATCCTGGAGCGCTGGCTCCTAATGACTCACCTGCCTGCCTGCCTGATCACCCCTAACTGCCCCCCCTGCTGGCCTCGTTGCCCCTTATGGTCCCCCCACCGGCCTGGTCGCCCCACGCAGCCTGCTGTCAGTCGTTTGGTCATCTCTCACTAACCCCCCTGCCAGCCTGGTCATAGGCAGCCATCTTATGAGGCTAATATGATGGTTAATATGCATATTACCTCTTTGTTATATAGAATATATATATATATATATATATATATATATATATATATATATATATATATATATTTAAACAGAGAGAGGAGGAAAAACAAACAGCACCATAATAAATGAGCACCAAACAAATCCATTGGAGTCGACATCAAAGAGTTCACTAATGATACTGACAAGAAGAGTGTTAGTAGAATAAGGAAATAGAAGTTGCAACTTGAGAACCAGAGCCACTGTCCTGAGACAGAACTTGGAATTCATAGGGGATTTCTGTAGCCAACAGTGCATCGATCTAGCTTTTCTCAAGCTTGGTTGTGCACTACACTCATTCAGTTAAAATCCGTTTCCTGACCCCAGCCCTAGAGAGCCTGGCCCCACGTCCCAGGGGCATTCACGGGTGAGAGGTGAAGCTGGGATCTGCAGGCAATTCTGATGCAAAGTTTGAGAGCACTGCCTCAGACAATCAAGTTCCCGGAATGGAATTTCAATTCTATATCTGATTGAAAAAGGGAAGGTTTGAGGCCAGAGGCCTCTCGGTGCTTTTCTGACCATGTCACACGAGCAGCTGCCGACTCCGACAGCGACTGCAGAGCAGTACCGAGCCTGGAAAACGTAGGCTTACAGTAAGAGGTGCACAAAACAGTCTATTCTTGTCTTAGTACTTATTATTATTGTATTATTTATTGGTATTACAGCTGCAAACCTCCTTTTGCCTGCCTTGTATATCACTGGGCCTCACACCCAAGGGTTTTAGCTCGACAGAGACTGGATCCAGTCCATCCAAGCTGAACTCCTGCCTGCCCGTGCCTGTTGGGCTATAACCACAGATGCACCCCAATGACATTCCACAGGTGGGATTCCTCTTCCTTTTTTTAAGACAGTGCTCCCCAGAATTAACGAAGGCTTTCCTTCTGCTGTTCTTCTGACTACGTGGTCTAAGGCTAAGAACATGTCCTTAAAAGTAAAACAACTCCGGGTTTGGGAATCCAGTCAACTCCCTTTTATTTAGCGACCACCTTCTAGGCAAGCACCTTGAATACATATCTCAATGAATCTCCCGTAAACCTTTTGAGGCATTTACTTTTTTCCCCAATATATTTTTATTTATTTCAGAGAGGAAGGGAGAGGGAGAGATAGAAACATCAATAATGAGAGAGGCATTGACCGGCTGCCTCCTGCATGCCCCCTACTGGGGATCAAGCCTGCAACCCAGGCCTGTGGCCTTGACCTGAATCAAACCCAGGGCCCTTCAGTCCACAGGCCGCAGGCCGACGCTCTATCCACAGAGGGCCATTTACTTTTATTTTTATTTCATGTGTGTAGAATGAACGGTGCTCAAATCAGTCGTTAGAGAGACTGTCTTATCCCAACTATGGGAAAAATGGGTGGTTCATTGCCCAAAAGATGATGTTTGTCTTCCTCCTCCCGCCCCCCTGCAGTGCAGACCAGGATCCACAACCAGCTGCGTTTCTGTCCTCTCGCGTGGCCCTGTGGTGTGATGCTGTGCATGTGCCTGAGCTCAGGGTCCGTCCCGGCTCTGCCCTTGGGAACCATGCTGCCGGGGCCAAGCTATGCAGCCCGTGGCAGCCTCACTCTCCTTGCGTGAGAGCCAGGAAGCGCTCCCCATGATGCTGTGAGAATCAAACGTTATGCTGCACATACAATGTGCTCGATGCACAGTAACTTGCTTTTTAAACCAAACCCACTTCAGCCCTCAGTCAAATCCCAAGTCCACCCAACCCTCCCATCAGGCATATTCCTAAAATTGGGGGTGGGGGGGGGGTTGTGGTGTTTCTTAGTCCTCTCCACCCCGAGGGGTTAGTGCCACAGGATCTGCCTGTCTCCTGGCTTCTGCATGGTCACCCACGGAAGATCTTGTTTTTGATCCTGAAAGACATACTGTGTTCAGGTTTCTTCTACTCATTTCTTCCTAAGTCCAGCATTCATGTAGACAGTCACCCAGGCGGGCTGAGAAAGGTGGTGTGCTTTGCCACAATTAGCCAATCCTGAAATGAATACATATCCAAGTCCCTCATATCTAAAAATACAATGTCTTTACAATACCCCTATCACCTGGTGCTGTAAATAATAATGGGCTACTTCTAGCAATGGAGACCTTCACAGCAGCCCAATCCTATATAATAAAAGGGTAATATGTAAATTAGACCAGACGTCCTTCCAGACGACCTTCCAGACGAAACTGAGGCTGCGAGGGAAGCCCAGGTCCCGGGTGCTGGAGGGAATTCTGTGCCAGCAGCCGGGGGAAGAAAGGCCTACTCTTGCATGAATTTCGTGCATCAGGCCTCTCGTATTTCCATAAATCTGACTAGTAGGAGCTTCTTCCTAGTGCCCATTAAAATCCATCTCCTGTAGCTTCCACACTACCCTAGGGACCACCAAGAACTAGCTTTCAAATATCTGGCAAAAGCTGGCAGAGCTGTCCTGGGCCTCTCCCCCAGCTGCGCACCCCAGACCCTTCCGTTAGTCCTCAGGTCACACAGTTCAGTCTCTTCTTCATATGTCCCCATCCTGAGGGACATCCTTTCCCTCTTGACGTGGGCTACCCAAGACTAAACGCAAAGGTGAGGTTTAGCCGGCACAGGGACCAAGCTTATCCCCATCTCTGTTCGAAGTACTGTTTCTTGCTCTAGCCAGTTTGGCTCAGTGGATAGAACATCAGCCTGTGAACTGAAGGGGCCTGGGTTCGATTGCAGTCAAGGCCACATGCCTGGCTTGTGGGCTCGATCCCCAGTAGGGGGCATGCAGAAGGCAGCGGGTCAATGATTCTCTCTCATCATTGATGTGTCTGTCTCTCTCGCCCTCTCCTTTCCTCTCTGAAATCAATCAATCAATCTATATACATACATATATATATATATATATATGTATGTAATTAACACTGTTTCTTTTACCTAATTAACATGGTATTATTTATTTATTTATTATTATACTTTTTATTTCAGAGAGGAAGGGAGAGGGAGAGAGAGATAGAAACATCAATGATGAGAGAGAATCATTGACCAGCTGCCTCCTGCACACCCTCTGCTGGGGATCGAGCCCACCACACGGGCATGGGCCTTGACCGGAATTGAACCCAGGACCCTTCAATTCACTGAGCCAAACCAGCTAGGGCAATATGGTATATATTTAGATACATCCACAAGATTTCGAAGTTAAACACCAGTGACACCCATATTCCCTGGATTCTGCTGCAGCCACTGGCAAGCACAGTTGTGGAGACTTTGGGATTTTCTGTAGCAGAAAGAAGTTTCCAACTCACCAGCTTTGGGGGCAATTTGCTCAGTTGTGAAGACACCAAGGTGGTCCTGATTCCTGCCTGGAAGTCCAGAGGTAGCTGCTGGTCCCTCTCCTTGACGGTTGTGGCCAAGTGGAAGCATCCCTGGCAGACCCCTTCCCAGCGTTTATAAGACTCATTCCGGAGGCCCAGCCTCCACCCTGTCTCCCCCACATCCAATAATTGCGTATGAACCCACTTCCTTGCAGCTTGAAATGGATAGAGTGCTTTCTGTTCCCTGAAAGTGTACGCGAACTGCTTTGGACACTGAGTAGAATTTCACAAGACAGAAAAGATTATACAATGTGAAGTCTTGTTTTATATTCAAGCGCATATAATATCCATGGGTCTGAAGTGTAGATGGGCAGAGGATTGGACTGTGAATGGATGGTTCTGGGAAACACTATGTCCTGTCTCTTTGTGGTTACCCCATAAAGCCAGAGTGCAGCAACACTAGCTGGCATCTATATTGCTGATCAAGTATGCACTTTGGCTACAATTATAAGTTCAACAGTATTGGTCAGGACTCTTAATTACCAGGAACAGAAACACAACTCAAAACAATTTAAGCAAAAGAGGGAGATTAAGAATCCAACACAGAAAGGGAGGTGTGGATATGGCCTTAGGGACAATCTAAACCAAGAATCAAATGTCCTCAGGAGTGTCTCTCCTTATCTCTCGTCTGTTTTTCTCTGAATATCCAATTTATTCTCCCAAACATCTTACCTCACACTGTGGAGTGCCTGCTGCTGACTATTCCACATTTATATCACAGCTGCTCCAAACCAAAGAGGAAAATAAAGGCCCTTTTCTCCTAACTGAAATTTGAGAAAGCCCGAGATAAACATTCTGAACGTGGTTTGGATCCTACGCCCAACCTTTGGACCAATCGCCGCTGCGGGGAGGGAGGTGCTGTGAATGTGAACAGTGGCCTGAGCCTCCGGATCCCCTCCCAGCCAGGGCCAGGGTGCTGGAGCTGTCAGCAAGAGGCCAGGGCCAGGGCGCTGGAGCCGTCAGCAGGAGGCCAGGGCCAGGGCGCTGGAGCCGTCAGCAGGAGGCCAGGGCCAGGGCGCTGGAGCCGTCAGCAGGAGGCCAGGGCCAGGGCGCTGGAGCTGTCAGCAGGAGGCCAGGGCCAGGACGCAGGAGCCGTCAGCAGGAGGCCAGGGCCAGGATGCTGGAGCCGTCAGCAGGAGGCCAGGGCCAGGGCCAGGGTGCTATAGCCGTCAGCAGGAAACACAGGGAACGGGCAGAGCACAAAGCAGCACGCGCCCCAGATCTGAGATGACCCACCCGCTGCAGTTGTTGGGCTTTCAGGTGTCAACACTCTTCAGAGGACAGCCCACTGACACGGCCAGGATATGGTAAGTCTGTCTGGGCAGCAGCTTCTGAAATCAGCATCAGTGAGGGACATGGGTAAAGGCACTTATACAAGGACACAGCGACCACTTACAAACTATATTTTAAGAAATAAAGCTTTTGAACATTGGAAGATGTATTTTAAAAACTTCTTCTGACTTGCAGGAATGATGAAAAGTTCTGGAAATAGACACTGGTAATGACACAACATTGTGAATGTACTTAATGCTACTGATTTGTGCAATTAAAAATGGTTAAATGGCCCTGGCCAGGTTGGTTCAGTGAATACAGCGTCGGCCCATGGACTGAAGGGTCCCAGGTTCGATTCTGGTCAAGGGCACGTACCTGTGTTGCAGGTTCCATCCCGGGCTCCAGTTGGGGCATGTGTGGGAGGCAACCAATTGATGTGCTCTCTCACATCAATGTTTATCTCTCTCTGTCTCTCCCCCTCCCTTCCACTCTCTCTAAAAATCAATAAGAAAATATCCTCAGGTGAGGATTAACAAAAAAAAGAAAAAGAAATGGTTAATATATTCAATTTTATAACAATTAAAAAATAAAGTTGTGTATCTAATTCATTTATCCATTAATGAATTCACTTATTCACCATCTATTTTACTTCAGTCTCAGAAGAAAGTATGCACTGCAATATTTTTTATAAATATTTTAAATAAATGTATAGTATTTATTTTTCCCGTGTTACTATATTTAACCAGTCTCTGACTATAGGATAGTTAGAGTAGTTCCAAATTCTTTTTACAGTTTATCCTTGAAGCTAAATTTGAAAAGTGTTTAATGGTAATTTTTTAAATACGGAATTTCTGGCTTAACATATATCAATACTTTGTTAAGGCTTTTTATACATAGTACCAAATCATTTTCCAGATTTTTATTAACATTTAATGTCCCAGCAGCAATGTAAGAGAGTACCTATTTCCCTATATACTTTCTATCAACAGGAAAAATAATTTTGTTTCTATTATTTGCCAATTTGATAAGTTTCAATTTACATATTTTTAATCACTAGGGATGCTGTTTAGTTTTAGTTATTTTTTTACATATGCTTCAGAAGATAATCTAGATATATAAAACCTAAGTGACCATTATGACCAAACAATCAGAATGACCAGAATGACTAGTCAGTCACTATGACATACACTGACCACCAGGGGGCAGACGCTCAATGCAGGAGCTGCCCCCTGGTGGTCAGTGCGCTCCCGCAGCCAACTTCCCGCAGCCCCTCACCCCAGCTGGCCAACCTCCCGCGGTTCCTCTCCCCTGCTGGCCAGCCCTCCCTATAGGACCTGATCAGGGGGATGGCCAGACAACCTCCCAGTGTCCCTCCCCGCAGTCGGCCTGCTCCCAATAAGCCTTGATTGCCAGCTAGGCCGAGGGACCCCACCTGTGCACGAATTCGTGCACCGGGCCTCTAGAAAATTTATAAACAACAGATAAATGGCTAGACTTCAAACTTTAAAATGTTATAAAGCCACTAGTGGCCTGGTGCACAAAATTCATGCACATTAAAAGGGAATTAATTAGAGGAAATATTTTAATATTGCTATTTGCCCTTTTTCTATAATAGAAGTGTCAGAGATGAAAGAAAATTAGTAAAATGTATATGAAAATCTCCCTCCTGTCAGAGTCTGGGGCGCACCATGGCACCCAGAGTCAAGTCCCCACCCACCCGTGAGCACCTCGAAATCATGCAAGACCCAGACCCAGCCAGCTCCACCAATGTCAAGCCCTGCTGTGTGGGGGGACGCAGCCTCAGGTCCCCCTGTTCCGGTGTGAGGGTATGAGGGCGTGAGGGCGTGATGACCATTTGCATATTAGCTCTTTATTATATAGGACAGTGGTCGGCAAACCGTGGCTCACGAGCCACATGCAGCTCTTTGTCCCCTTGAGTGTGGCTCTTCCACCAAATACCACGTGCGAGCACTCATGTACAATGTGAAGTTGACTTAAAACTTAAAGGAAAGTTTATTAAGTTAATTTTAGGGAACGTTGTGGAGTGAAAGAAGATGTAGTGTCGAGGATTGAGAAAGGTATGTTGAGATGGTTTAGACATATAGAGAGGATGAACGAAAGGAGAGAGACGAAACAAGTATACAAGACGAGTGTGGATGGGAGAGTTGGAAGGGGTCGACCTCAGCGAACGTACCTCAATCAGATTGAGGACGTTTTTAGCAAAGGCCAGCTTAGGAGTACCCTAATTAAGTTATTAACAATGTCCTACCTATATAGTTTAAGTTTAAAAAATTTGGCTTTCAAAAGAAATTTCAGTCGTTATACTGTTGATATATGGCTCTGTTGACTAATGAATTTGCTGACCACTGATATAGGATAATGGGCATAATTTAATCTCCTAGTAAATTTGAACTGTAGCTTGACAATACTTCCCTCTGCCTTCTTTCCTCTAAGTCAGCAGTTCTCAACATGTGGGTCTCGACCCCTTTGGCGGTCGAATGACCCTTTCACGGGGGTCACCTAAGACCATCCTGCATATCAGATATTTACATTACGATTCATAACAGTAGCAACATTACAGTTATGAAGTAGCAACGAAAATAATTTTATGGTTGGGTCACAACATGAGGAACTGTATTTAAAGGTCCAGAAGGTAGAGAACCACTGCTCTAAGTGCTTCTGAGTTTAAGCTCTTCTGAAATAGTCTCCGTGACTCAATCTAAGAAGGAGAAGTTAAGTGGTGATGTACCCAAGACCCACGCCAAGTTCAATTCCAGTTACACAGGTGAAGTGGGTGAGTGAAGGGCCTTATTTCACTCATGACAGCCCATTGGCTTCCTCCTCTAGTGCATTTAATGATTCTGTAAAGCTTAATGGCTGTTGCAGTTAAAGCCACCCTGCGTAAGCTCCGTGAGTTACACTGTTCTTGTTAGTGGTGCCCTTGATAAAACCTAATAGCACGTCATCTCTTTTACATCATAACTCACTTTAAGTATTGCTTCCCATATCTATCCTTGATTTATTACCTGGCACTCCTAAGACGTGAAATAAAAAGGAAGTCAGGACTTGCATCCTTCTTAGGGGAAGTGGATTAGCCTTCTGACTGGTCAGCCTAACAGTGGAATGGAAGTGAAGTGGCAATGTGGAATTAAATGAGACTAGTTCTACAAAAGGGAAATATTAGTGTTTTGTAGCCTCTCTGCCCTCCCTCCCTTTGAATGGAAAGTCAACAAGGCCAAGTCTCACCAGGAAGGCTTGAGATATTTGTTTACTTACCCAGATAAACGGGATGTGGGGGAGGGCACCCTGAGGACAGGAAAGAGACGCGCTGGGAATAGTGCACGTCTCCTTTGGTTTACTCACCGTTACCAAGGAAAATGTCGGTATTGACATTTGAAATCAAAACTGAATAAGAATCTTGTGGACTTGGCCAATGCTGATTCCTTGAGGGAAAAAAAAAAAACACCCCAAAAACTCTTGTTGCTTTTTTTGCTAAGTAACCCTCACCCTCATCCCCATATCTTAGGGGCCATTTAAATTCTCTTTTTCATTTTTGCTCCAGAAAACCAGCCTTTTGGTCATTGAGTGCAGATATTTTCCTGAAGACAAGTCCATTCATGACTAATAGTATTTTAATATGAATCCATAACCCTTTTACCCACAATCCTTGTGCTTACTCGTAACATTCTCACGGGATGTATTTGAAATTGGAAAGGTATTTGTTGTACTAAATACAACAAAGCTCCATGATTCTCAGTGTTGTTCCTCTGATTTGTCTCAAATGACAACACAGAACACCAAAGAGGAAATGCCTATGGGCAAGCATGTCACACCCGTGGCCCACAGGCCACGCGCAGCCCACAACAAACATTGCTGCAGCCCAGCCAGTATAACGGTATGTGAGAAACAAAAAAAAGTAATAAAAATTTCGTACCTTAATTTTTACAATATGCTGTTATACAGAATTATTAATAACGAGTTATTACAACGTTCACTGATGACTGATTATATAAGTGTGTTGCATTCATTTCCCTTATGCACCTTATGCGCAGGCACACCATTTCTCTCAACTAATAATAGCAGCGAATATTTTAGCAGCCGATGGCCACATCGTTAGCCTTGGACTGACTTGTTTGGTGTGTGCAACAGGAAATATTTCGCTTTCAGAGAACAAGAAAAATAGGTTTATTTGTGTTACACTTATTTGTGCAGTTATTCAGTGTCTGGTAAGTTAATGATCAAAAAAATATTAATTTTTATTAAAATGTCCTATTATTTTATGTTAACAATGACTCATTTATTTCAGCCCTTTGTATTCAGCATGTCTCTATCGAAATAAACCTTCGTTTCTATGAAAATTGAAGCTTTTGTTTTTTTGCGGCCCATGTAAACTTAAACCTTGTCTATCTGGCCCGTGTTAGCTTTCGAGCTTGTCTATGGGGGTACACTACCAAGTTCGTGGGAACCAAATGCGTTAAAGGAGGAAGGCAATGGGCTATCATGACTGAAATGGCCCTTCCCTCTCCCCTCCTCCCCTCTTTCACTGGAAGTGAACTGAGTGTGTGTCTCATATGTACTGTTTGGTGCTTCCTTAGTCAGCTGCCGCTGTGTCCCCTGTGGTGTGTATATAAGAGAACCGGGGGTGTCCATTGCACCGGCCGCCAGAGGTCTTGAGTTGACAGATACCAAGGAAAGCTCACAGAATCTGTGTGACACCCTCTGCTAACAACATTGTTTTTGAATGACAGTGTGGTTTAATGGAACATGTGCTGCACCAGAAGCAAGGAGCAGTGCACCTGAGGCCCCATCTGACAGGACTCTCTCTCCTGAGATGGATTATTCCAACTTCAACAGACCTTCTCCACAGCCACAAAAAGGAGGCTGAGACGGCGCACGCTCATCCCTTCGCGCTCTGTGTGGTGCACTGCACACTGCCATTCTGGTCACTTCTAAAGTGTCCCGTGATATAAACTCAGTTTTCCTTTCAAGACATTTTTCCCATGAAGATACTTACTGTGAAAGCATTTGTTCTCTTACTACATGGAAAAAAATAATAATGTAAAAGTTTCAGAAAGTAGTGTAATAACACTACTAAATATATACATATACGCAAATAACATATGTGTATGTATACACACGTCTTTAGCTTTGAGTTTCTAATTCACTTCAAAAACATTGATTATGTAGTAACACAAAGGCTATAGATCTCCTCTTATCTTCTTAATGTCTGCTCTATTTACTCTTCAATTGTAATACACTTCCTTACAGCACTGTAACAATGTAATGAGAAATAGAATTTCTTACCAAATTGCTGCAGTAGATATCTTAGATATGCCAGTTGCCTAAATTCTATTGTTTCTTGGGAAATGATAACAATAATTGCTCACATTTGCATTTCACTGTATGGTTTATATTATCTAATATTAATGTCATACTCATCAGAATTATGTTACTAGATCTTCAATTTATTATTTAATTTAAAACATCAATAAATAATTAACATTAAATGAGTAGCAGATGTTATAAGAACATTGATTCAAAAACACCCTCTTTAAGAAATAAAGTCAGCCAAATAGTTAAAGTTATTAAATACTGAGCAAATACAATCAAATGGACACTGTAGTACCCATTACTGAAAATACATATAATTGTTATAATATTTCTGAAAATAAAGTTAGGAAAATGTACACAGAGGCTTAAAAATGTTTGTACCTTAGTGATTCCTCTTCTATTAATATATCCCAAGGAAAAAATCAGAAAAATCAGAATGCAAAGTTGTTTTTAAATAAAGATATTCATGTAGAAATTATATATATATATATATATATATATATATATCCTATCTAATAATAGAGAAACATGGTAATTAACCATAACTTCGCTACCCTTCCCATTGGCTAATCAGCAAGACATGCAAATTAACTGCCAACCAAGATGGCGGCCAGCAGCCAGGCAGCTGAAGCAAATAGGAGGCTTGCTTGCTCCAGTGGTGGAGGAAGCCAAGGTTCCCGCCTGCCGCTGCCAGCCTCTGAGCTGCACTCTAAGCAACTATGTTGGCATTATAGAAGCTAAACAAACCCCAGAAACCTGCTTTCAGCCATCAGAGCTGGAGAGAGCAGGACCGCAACAGTGTTACAATTACAGAACCCAAACAAACTCAGATACCTGCTTTCAGCAGCCAAGGTCTCAGAGCTGGAGCTGAGCCTCAGAGCTAAAGCCGGCTCTCAGCTCCAGTGACAGCCATAGAAGGTAAATAAATCCCAGAATAAAAGAAAAAAGGAGAGGTTGGGAGCTTCAGTCACCTGCCAGCCTGAAAATGGCCCTCAGCCCCTCATCCAGACTGGCCAGGCACCCCAGTGGGGACCCCCACCCTGAAGGAGGTGTGACCAGCTGCAAACAGCCATCATCCCCTCATCCAGGCTGGCCAGGCACCCAAGCGGGACCCCACCCTGATCCAGGACACCCTCGGGGCAAACCAGCTGGCCCCACCCATGCACCAGGCCTCTATCCTATATAGTAAAAGGGTAATATGCAAACTGACCCTAACAGCAGAAGGACTGGGAATGACTGGTCACTATGACACACACTGGCCACCAGGGGGCAGATGCTCAATGCAGGAGCTGCCCTCTGGTGGTCAGGGTGATCTCACATGGGAGGACCTCTGCTCAGCCACAAGCCAGGCTGATGGCTGCCAGTACAGCGGTGGTGGTGGGAGCCTCTCCTGCCTCCTCAGCAGCACTAAGGATGTTGGACTGCAGCTTAGTTCTACTCCCTGCTGGCAAGTGGGCATCCCCCAAGGGCTGCCAGGCTGTGAGAGGGATGTCTTATTGCCATCTTAGGCCCAATCCCCTTGGGAGCGGGCCTAAGCCAGCAGGTGGTCATCCCCTGAGGGGTCCCAGACTGCGAGAGGGCACAGGCTGGGCTGAGGGACCCTCCCGCCCCTCCGAGTGCACAAATTTTTGTGCACCAGGCCTCTAGTATATATATATATAACCCGAATATGCAAATAGACCGAAAGGCAGAATAACCGAACAACTGGTTGCATGACATGTGCTGACCACCAGGGGGTGCACACAGAAGGAACATGGTGGGCATCGGGCAGCAGGTGGTAGAGCATGGAACATGGTGGGCGTCGGCCATGGCAGGATGGTGGAGCAGGTGAGTGGGGGCACCAGACCAAGGTGAAGTGCCAATCGATGTCATCGATGCAAGCCTCTGGTGGTTACTGAAAATTCTTTGCTCCCGCGCATGGTCGTCCTGCCCAACACTCGCACCTGCTGCTAGCACTGGCCCCACTTGCACCACTGCCGGTGCCCAGGACTGGCCCTGATCACTCAGTGCCATCAGCGGGTAGGAGCAGCAGCTGCTGGCCCCGATCATCCCTCAGGGCTTCTCCACCTCCCTCTGCTCCTGAGGGGCGATCAAGGCCAGCAGCCACTGCTCGGACCCGCAGCCAGTGCTGGAGCCACCACTTAACCTGCTCTTGGTGCCCGATGCCAGTCCTGATCATTCAGCACCGTCCCCACTCCCACTCATTGCTGGCGCCAGTCCCAATCACTCCCCGCCATCAACGAGTGCAAGCAGGGCTGGTACTGTCAGCACGTGGGAGCAGCAGCAATGGGAGTGGGGCTGCTGGCAGACAAAGGACTGGGGGCCGAGGCGGGAGGGGCTGGGCAGAGGCACGGAGGATGGGCCAAGACCTGCCCCTGTGCCCACTGCAGCCTCGCGGCCCACAGTTCCTTTCAAGGTGCACGAATTCATGCACAGGGCCCCTAGTTTATAATAAAGGAACATTGGATCCCATCTAAATGACCAATAGAAGTTAATATCTTTGTAAACTATATTCTATCTATATGATGAAACATTATGTAGGCACTAAAAATATTTTGTCAAAAATGTGTTTTTTTTTAAATTGTTATGGTTGAAAGTATCACATATGTCCTCTTCCCTTCCCCATTGACCCCTTCTAGCCTACCCCTGCCTCCCCTGAATTTTTAATGACATTAAAAATGCCTCTCCTAATTTCAACAATCATCACTGCTCATCACCAGGAGTGGATTCCATTTCAAAAAACCGCTATCTTTGCTTATCCAAGAAGCAACTCCTCATTCATTAAAGTTTTATCATGAAAAAAAACAAGATGGCAGCATAGGTAAACACCAGAGTTTGCTGCCTCGAAAAACCACTTCAAAAAATACAACTAAAAGATGGAATGGACATCATCCAGAACCACAGGAAGGCTGGCTGAGTGGAAATTCTACAACTAGAAGGAAAGAGAAAAGCATACCGAGACTCAGAGGAGGCGCAGTGCGGAAGTAAAATACTAAGGTACAGAGGCGCACACGGAGTGGGCTGGCGGCGGAGGGCGCGGTTGTCGTTTTCAATCGGGAGGGAGTCTCAGGCTCTGAGCTCCAGTTCCGGGCGAGTCTCTGGGGACCCAGACTCATACGGGAGAAATGGGACTGTCTGGCATCAGACGGAACTCAAGGGCAGCTTTCTCTTGGAGGGGCTTGCAGCGATTGCCAAGACACTCAGAAGTGGAGCCTCTGAAGGCAGCCATAACTGCGAGCCCCGCCCTGCTGATTCCGTGGGACCCGCCCCGCCCAAGCCCTGCAGGGAGGCTTTTGCTGGATAGTCTCAGGCAGAGGCTAGATTAGCACCTCCCTAGAAATCCAGGAGCCAGTGTACCCAGAGGTCAGAGTGGGACCATCCAGTTTGCAGCTCCATGGAACCATAAAGGACACACTCAGGGGGCAGACTCAGTGAGCACCAAAGCCCCATTGAAGTAAGTCTTGCCCTGGAGGGGTGTCTCCAGCACAGAAGTTCTCCCACGGTAGACACAGCTGATTCTCACAGCCAATTGGCCTGGAGGTCACTTCCTCCCAGTGATACCTACAACAATCAAGGCTTAACTACAATAAGACTGTGCACAAAGACCACAAGGGGGTGCACCAAGAGTGTCCTCCTCAGGTAACTGGGGAGGCTGAACCACTGGGCCCTAGAGGACACTTAGCACAGAAAACCACTTTATCAACACAGGGAAGCATAAAAAATGCGGAGACAAAGAAAAAGGACACAAAAGACAGAAATGGAGGAAAGCAAACTACTGGATATAGAGTTCAAAACCACATTTGTAAGGTTTTTCAAGAATTTTCTAGAAACCACCAATAAATTTCATGAGACCCTCAAGAAATCTAGTGAGACCCTTGAGGTTGTGATAAAGGACCAACTAGAAATTAAGCATACACTGACTGAAATAAAGAATGTTATACAGACTCCCAACAGCAGACTAGAGGATTGCAAGAATCAAGTCAACGATTTGAAATACGAAGAAGCAAAAAACACCCAACCGGAAAAGCAAAATGAAAAAAGAATCCAAAAATACGAAGATAGTATAAGGAGCCTCTGGGACAGCTTCAAGCATACCAACATCCGAATTATAGGGGTGCTAGAAGAAGAGAGAGAGCAAGATATTGAAAACCTATCTGAAGAAATAATGACAGAAAACTTCCCCTACCTGGTGAAAGAAATCGACTTACAAGTCCAGGAAATGCAGAGAACCCCAAACAAAAGGAATCCAATGAGGACCACACCAAGACACATCATAATTAAAATGCCAAGGGCAAAAGACAAAGAGAGAATCTTAAAAGCAGCAAGAGAAAGAAAGTCAGTTACCTACAAGGCAGCACCCATATGACTGTTAGCTGATTTCTCAACAGAAACTTTGCAGGCCAGAAGGGAGTGGCAAGAAATATTCAAAGTGATGAATGCCAAGAACCTACAACCAAGATTACTTTATCCAGCAAAGCTATCATTCAGAATTGAAGGTCAGATAAAGAGCTTCACAGATAAGAAAAAGCTAAAGGAGTTCATCACCACCAAACCAGTATTATATGAAATGCTGAAAAGTATCCTTTAAGAAGAGGAAGAAGAAGAAAAAGGTAAAGATACAAATTATGAACATCTATCAACAAGTGAACCTGAAAATCAAGTGAATAATCTGATGAACAGAACGAACTGGTGATTATAATAGAATCTGGCTATTCTTAGGGGGGGAAGAGGTGAGGGAGATGCGGGAAGAGACGACAAAAATCGTGCACCTGTGGATGAGGACAGTGGGTGGGGAGTGAGGGAGGAGGGTGGGGTGGGAACTGGGTGGAGGGGAGTTATGGGGGGAAAAAAGAGGAACAAATGTAATAATCTGAACAATAAAGATTTAATTAATAAAAAAATGCCTCTCCTATTTTATTAAGTGAAAAATATGAAATTATGTTAAAATTTAATCTCAGAAAACACATACCCAATAAAAAATGGACAAATTATCTCAATGTTGCATTCTCATTCATTTCTTCTTTGAATTTCTTGTCGTCTCCAAATTTTCCAAGTTGGGCACCTGCTACCTTAAACGTAGAAACGAAATGCCCATAGAACTAAGGACTGACATTAGAGAGGCTCGCTGGAGGCCTCGAGCGGCAGAGTGCTGGGGGAATGGAAGTTTGTGGTGGATTTAATATGACAAATTGCAGATTAATTCTGAATTTCTTTGTGAAGAATCAAGTACTCAGCCCACAATTTTTTTAAATACATACTTGCTGTAAGGCCCTGCAGGTATTGTCCCCAGACCCTGCCAGGCATCTGGCCGAGATCTCAAACCACTGCCTCCCAGAGAGAGTAAACATCCCGGGCAGCCACTGAACGGGACACCCGGTGAAATAACGCCAGGTGCCCTGCCCTCGGGACTCACAGTCTGGCAGCAGAGATCTATGCATTCACTCCGAATTCCGGTGAAAATGTTAAGCCAACAAAGGCAATGGTTGTGCAGAATAATTGTGGAAGCAGAAGGAATTTTTCCTGGGGAGCTCAAGAAAAGTCTCCACAGCAGACAAAAGGGAGCCTTGCAGAATGGACAGGTTACGGCAGATACCAAAAGGAGAACTTCCCACTCTGACAGGTTTTGATGTGCGTCTCTCGGATGATTAGTGACTTTGCGCTTTTTTCACAGGCCTCTGGGCCGTCTGTGTGTCCTCATTGGAGAAGTGTCTATTCAGGTCCTTTGCTCGTTTTGTAATTGGGTTGTTTGTCTTCCTTTTGTTCAGTTGTGAGTTCCTTCTATATTCTGGATATTAACCCCTTATCAGCTGTATCACCTGCGGCCATGTTCTCCCCCGCAATGGGCTCTCCTGCGTTCTGTTGGTGGCTTCTTTTGCTGGCAGAAGCTTTTTAGTTTGATGTCGTCCGTTTGTGTATTTTCTCCTTGGGGGCCGAGGGAAAGATCAACCAATGAACCCATGTGACTACATGCATAGCCCATAGACACAAACAATGGGGTGGTGAAGACCTGGGGAAGCAGGGGAGAGGGTGAGGGGGGGAAGGGGACATATCTAATACTTTCAATAAAAAAGATTTTAAAAATATAAAAAAAATATGAGGACTTCCCAACCGCCCCTCCATCCCCGCCCCCGCCTGAAGGGCCAGATGGACAGAAGCAGAAGCCGGAAAGACAGGGCAGGTCTGGGCTCCAGAGGAGCGCTTCCTGCAGAGCAGGTGTCTCCTGAGACATGGGGATGGGGCCTGGTTCACACGGCGTCCATTCATTCTCTAAATCAGGAACTGGTGAGGAAGCTGAGTCTGTGCTCGGTTATTGTATGCTTCGGTGCCTCAACCACCCACGGACCATGAGAAACCACAATATCCTCCATAAACGCACAAATGGAGGCAGAAGAGGCGCTGGGCGTGGGGGTGCGAGCCTGTGCTTTGTCCAGCACTTTCACGTTACGAACATTTCACTCGGGTTATCGCGTTTGCTCTTCACAGCCACCCTCTGAGACAGGCATGATCATCACCACTTACCAGCAAGGAAACCCACTCCCGGGGTCTCAGATCGCCCGGGGGCACCAGGAGTCGGAGGCTGCTGGGTTTCAAATCTCACTCTCTGCACCACAGCTGCCTTTGCCCAGGGACACAGCCCACACCCCGTTCTCCTTGACCTCATTCCAAACTCGACTCAATCATGACCGTCCCGCTTCTTCTCGGATGGCAGCGCACGGGTTCTGTTTGGGCCGGGTTTGGATTCTTCAGAGAGATGCTCCACTTTACACCTCGCTTACCCGTACAGCTGTTGGGTAGCCCAGAGAAACTGAAAACGTTACTTGTCTCCGTGCGCCCAGGAGGAGTGGGATGCGCGGGCAGGAGAGGGAGGCGATGGAGGCAGGAGGAGCAGCTCCTTTACTGGCTCTTGGTTCCCGCTGAGCCCGCAGCCTTGGGAAGAAAAGGGCCTTGGCCCACTGAGGGCGTGAGGACTTGGCCTGCTGTCCTGCAGCTTGGCAGACCCCTGGAAAGGGAAAAGGATCAAACCCCTTTTTACGGACTTCACTTGTGTTGCACCACGTTTACTACCAACGCCGGCACAGCATTTGGCTCCAGGAGAGAAGCAGTTCTGTCATAAGGTTCCAAGCAGCCCTCACACGTCCCAAACCGAACAGGGCGCCCAATAACACTGCAGAGCCACACGGAGCCTTCTGCAAGGAGGGATGTGAGCGCCGCTGCTCCCGGCCCCACCTGCGGGGAGGGCGACGCAGCCCGGAGCCGGAAACACTTTGGAAAACAATGGGGGTGGGAGGTACATGCTAGAAATCTGCGTTATCATCTGTCTGTGTTGTCCTGGTTCACCAAGTACATTTCAAGCAGCCAGGGCGACAGGGAAGGTGGCATGTGAAGCCAGTGAGGACAGCCAACCATCCCCCACAAATACAAATCCTGTTGCTGACAGCATCAGGCCGGCAGGGGGTTGGCCTAAGACTTCCTGAAGCAGGTGGACCAGGGGTGCTGTTCACACCACGCTGTCCTGCTCTGGGGAAGCAGGGCGGGGAGTAACTGTGTGCAGCCGTTCTCACTCCGGTTCCATCTGAGAAATGAGGTCACTGGTAATCCCATCTCTTCCGAACAGAATCATGATGATGATCACAGAGGTCATGTATAGTAATCGGTCATTAGCGAATGTTGTAGTTCGTTATTAATAATTTTGTATAACAAGATATTGTAAAAACTAAGTTATGAAATTTTTATTAAAATGTTTCTTATATACCGTTGTATTGACGGGCTGCGAGTTTGACATGCTTGACCTGCATCATCTGATTAAATCAACTGGACAGAGAAACAGACCTTTGAGGCATAAAAATGAGAGAATCAGCCCTAGCTGGTGTGGCTCAGTGGATAGAGCGTCGGCCTACGGACTGAGGGGCCCCAGGTTCAATTCCGGTCAAGGGCACATGCCTGGGTTGCGGGCTCAATCCCCAGTAGAGGGCGTGCAGGAGGCAGCTGATCAATGGTTCTCTCTCATCATTGATGTTTCTATCTCTCCCTCTCCCTTCCTCTCTGAAATTAATAAAAATATATTTTTTTTAAATGAGAGAATCACTCTCTTGACCCTATCTTTTTTTCTCTTCTCCAAAATCCAGTGAAGCACAGATCTTGCTGGTTCACCCTCTAAAAGGCCTCCCACCTCTGTCCCCACTGTTACATCACCCTCAGGCCTGAGCCATACCTTATCTAGGACAAACCAGGTGAATTTTCTTGACCTGAAGCTCCTGGAATTTTTTTCTGATTCATGGTCTTACTTTGCTTTAGAAACGGTACATAGAATACTTTCCTTCATCTTAAGTGTCCTTCAAATAACCTTAGTATCTTCAAGGCAACATGATAAGAAAGAGGGACATTGGGTTAGTAATCCAAACACATAGCTTTTAGTTCCATCTCATTGCTAATTAACAGTGTGACTTTGGTCAAGACAATTTCCCTCTCTGGGTCTCTATTTCCTTTTCTTTCTTAAAAATATGTGTTTATTGATTTTAAACAGTAAGGAAGAGGGAGAGAGAGAGAGAGAGAGAGAGAGAGAGAGAGAGAGAGAGAGAAACATCAATGATGAGGATCATTGATCAGCTGCCTCCTGCATGCCCCCTACTGGGGATCGAGGCCACAACCCCTGACCAGGAATTGAACTGTGACCTCCTGGTTCATAAGTCCATGCTCAACCACTGACGCACACTGACCAGGCTTCCCTACTGTCAACTTGAAATAAAACCTACAGAAATGCCTTTAAGAATAAATAAACTTTGAGCTGGTCTTTACCAGTTGTCTGGCCATCAGAAGATGCTCTCTAAGGAACTTCCAGCTCCAACTCAGGACCCAGAGTCCCGCCCTCCTCACTTTCCTGCCTGCTTGCCCCCCTCTCCTGCTCCCTCCCACACAGGCCAGCACCAAGCCTGCCCAATGCCTGGAAGCCTCGGCATTTTATTAGAATGTATTTCCTTTATTACCTTTGTGTCAAGACCTCCTACCAGAAATAGGAAGGGTTGATATAAAAGACCTATTTCCTTCCCATTGTGTTTCAACCTCCTATTTCTAATGAAAATGGCCTATTTGGAGAAGCCAAATGCTTTGGAATTGAATTTACCAAACTAATATACACAAGGTTTTAATTTACAGTTTGGAGTCTCCAGGCTCCTGCATATGAGTTCTGTAACCAAGACGTGTTTCTACAATAAGTCCCATTGGGAGCGGCTGGGCTTGGACTGAGAACAGCTGCAGAGCTGGAAGCCAGCAAAGTCCGCTTCTGAGTCAGATGTGAATTATTGGGGCAGTCACAACGCCATGGGTATGCTTTCCCCACGGGCACTCACATATCATCTTTGGCAGAAAGATGAAATATTCTCCCTCTTTTCCTGGGTTTGGTTAACAATGAACCTTTATTCTGAATGCTTTCTTACATCTTAACTTCCTTTTCCTTTGTTCTCATTCTGATTTCCTCTTCAAGGCCTCAAATAGCTACCTATAAAACTTGAGGCTGACTGCCCTTGTGAATCATTTACAGCTAATAGAAGCCCAGGCATCTGAGTGAGTGTTTTTCAGGCTCAGAGTACACTGGGAACACGTGTTTCAGCCTCGCTGTACACTGGGAACACGTGTTTCAGCCTCAGTGTACACTGGGAACACGTGTTTCAGCCTCGCTGTACACTGGGAACACGTGTTTCAGCCTCAGTGTACACTGGGAACACGTGTTTCAGCCTCAGTGTACACTGGGAACACGTGTTTCAGCCTCGCTGTCCACTGGGAACACATGTTTCAGCCTCGGAGTACACTGGGAACACGTGTTTCAGCCTCGGCATACTCTGGGAACACGTGTTTCGGCCTCGGAGTACACTGGGAACACGTGTTTCAGCCTCAGTGTACACTGGGAACACGTGTTTCGGCCTCGGCATACTCTGGGAACACGTGTTTCGGCCTCAGTGTACACTGGGAACACGTGTTTCAGCCTCGGCATACTCTGGGAACATGTGTTTCAGCCTCAGTGTACACTGGGTACACTGTTTCGGCCTCGGAGTACACTGGGAACACGTGTTTCAGCCTCGGCATACTCTGGGAACATGTGTTTCAGCCTCAGTGTACACTGGGAACACGTGTTTCGGCCTCGGTGTACACCGGGAACACGTGTTTCAGCCTCGGCATACTCTGGGAACATGTGTTTCAGCCTCAGTGTACACTGGGAACACGTGTTTCAGCCTCGGCATACTCTGGGAACACGTGTTTCGGCCTCAGTGTACACTGGTAACACGTGTTTCAGCCTCGGCATACTCTGGGAACATGTGTTTCAGCCTCAGTGTACACTGGGTACACTGTTTCGGCCTCGGCATACTCTGGGAACACGTGTTTCAGCCTCGGCATACTCTGGGAACATGTGTTTCAGCCTCAGTGTACACTGGGAACACGTGTTTCAGCCTCGGCGTACACTGGGAACACGTGTTTCGGCCTCGGCGTACACTGGGAACACGTGTTTCGGCCTCGGCGTACACTGGGAACACGTGTTTCAGCCTCGCTGTACACTGGGAACACATGTTTCGGCCTCGGTGTACACCGGGAACACGTGTTTCAGCCTCGGCATACTCTGGGAACATGTGTTTCAGCCTCGGCATACTCTGGGAACATGTGTTTCAGCCTCAGTGTACACTGGGAACACGTGTTTCGGCCTCGGTGTACACCGGGAACACGTGTTTCAGCCTCGGCATACTCTGGGAACACGTGTTTCGGCCTCAGTGTACACTGGGAACACGTGTTTCAGCCTCGGCATACTCTGGGAACACGTGTTTCGGCCTCGCTGTACACTGGGAACACGTGTTTCGGCCTCGGAGTACACTGGGAACACGTGTTTCAGCCTCGCTGTACACTGGGAACACGTGTTTCAGCCTCGCTGTACACTGGAACACGTGTTTCAGCCTCGCTGTACACTGGGAACATGTGTTTCGGCCTCGGTGTACACTGGGAACACGTGTTTCGGCCTCGGTGTACACTGGGAACACGTGTTTCAGCCTCGCTGTACACTGGGAACATGTGTTTCGGCCTCGGCGTACTCTGGGAACACGTGTTTCGGCCTCAGCGTACACTGGGAACACTTGTTTTGGCCTCGGCGTACACTGGGAACACGTGTTTCGGCCTCGGCGTACACTGGGAACACGTGTTTCGGCCTCGCTGTACACTGGGAACACGTGTTTCAGCCTCGGCGTACACTGGGAACACGTGTTTCGGCCTCGGCGTACACTGGGAACACGTGTTTCGGCCTCGGCGTACACTGGGAACACGTGTTTCGGCCTCGGCGTACACTGGGAACACGTGTTTCGGCCTCGGTGTACACTGGGAACACGTGTTTCGGCCTCGCTGTACACTGGGAACACGTGTTTCAGCCTCGGTGTACTCTGAGAACACGTGTTTCGGCCTCGGCATACACTGGGAACACGTGTTTCAGCCTTGGTGTACACTGGGAACACATGTTTCAGCCTCGGTGTACACTGGAAACACTGTTTTGGCCTCAGTGTACACTGGGAACACGTGTTTCAGCCTCGAAGTACACTGGGAACACGTGTTTCAGCCTCGGAGTACACTGGGAACACGTGTTTCAGCCTCAGTGTACACTGGGAACACGTGTTTCAGCCTTGCTGTCCACTGGGAACATGTGTTTCAGCCTCGGTGTATACTGAGAACACGTGTCTGGCTGTGGTGGTATACTGGAATCTCTAAAAAAACCTGTGCCCATGATGCACTCCATACTAACTAAACTGGAAACTGTGAGAGTGAGACCAAGGCGTCAGTACTCTTTAAGCACTGAAGTGAGTCCAACATGTAGTCAACATTGAAACAGCTGTTTTAACACCAATAATACCTAAAACTTGAGCAGCCTTCTTCTACTGTGTAGGAAGTGTGAGTTTCCATCTTGAGGCTGACGTTTAGAAGATCTTTAAGTCCTAAGACCAGGAATTGTCCTCTAAACCAAGGTGTGTAGCAAAAACTGACTCAGCTGCCCTAACTCTGGAGGGTCAGCTCTCTGGTCCTTGAAGCATTGAGCTGGGAAGCTGGAGCCGCAGGGGACAGCACAGGCTCAGAGCTGAGCTGCAGGAGGCTGGGCACCGGGAAGCGTTTTTCTGATGCAATGGCTCCTGAGAAAGAATTCATTCACATTTTAAACTCCATTTTTTCATCCACAAACTGAATGTGGAAATTGGTGAAATATAGCCTTGACATTATGTTTTTTCCTACCATTCCCCTGGAAATATCAGATTGAACATAAAATGCATAAAGTGCTACCCGTTCTTAAACACTGCCCATTTAAGTACAGCCATGTGCCCAGAGGAATAAAACTAATAATACACAAATAAACACTGCCTTTTCCAGAACCACGACAAGTTTGAAGAGAAAACTAGAGTGTTTGGGGTAAATCGTCTAGATGAAAGATCTTCATGTTGACAATGGAATTATAGAACAACCACTCTCTTACCATAAAATTTCTGCCCTGGGGCAGGCGTGACCTCAGGGAGGTCAATCACAGAACGGAGTTCTCTGCACTGCTGTACCCACCCGCATGCTTCTCTATGAACATGAGTGTGTGCTAACTTTCAGCATTGCCTGCACCATATTCAAAATTATTGATCTGAACACTAAGAACAGCTATAAAAAAAGATGGAAAACAACATGTGTCATAGCTTTTAACTCTTTAGAAAAAAATACAGGTGGAATAGCTTGTTAATTAAAACTGTGGTTGCTAGAATCTTCCTGGATTAATGCTATATCTACTACTTATTAGCTTTATGATTTTTTAAATGTACAGTTGACATTTAATATTATATTAGTTTCAGGTGTACAACCCAGTCATTAGACATTATATAGCTTATGAAATGGTCATCCCCATAAACTTCGTATCCACCTGACACCATACCTAGTTAGTAGACTATTATTGTCTATATTTCCTACTTTGTACTTCATATCCCAATGACTATTCTGTAACAACCAATGTGTACTTCTTAATCCCTTCACTTTTTTCACCCATCCCTCAACCCCTCCCATCTGGCACCTGTTGAAATATTCTCTGTATCTATGAGTCAGTTTCTGTTTTGCTTGTTTGTTTATTTTGTTTTTTTAGATTCAATTGTTGACAGGTACATATTTATCGCCATTTTATTGTTCATATTTATTATTCCTATTCTCATTCTTATTCTTATACTTATTCTTCAAGACGACCCTTTAACATTTCATGCAATACTGGTTTGGTGGTGATAAACTTTTTAAGCTTTTTGTTGTCTGGGAAGCTCTTCATATGTCATTTGATTCTAAATGGCAGCTTTCTGGGTAGAGTAATCATGGTGGTAGGTCATTGCTTTTCATCACTTTTGAGTATTTCTTGCCAATTCCTTCGGGTCTGCAAAGTTTCTGTTGAGAAATCAGCTGACATTCTCATGGGACCTCCCTTGTAGGTAACTAACTGCTTTTCTCTTGCTAGTTTTAAAATTCTGTCTTTGTCTTTAATCCTTGGCATTTTAATTATGATGAGTCTTGTGTGGGCCTCGTTGGGTTCACCTAGTTTGGGACCCCCTGTTAATCACTGCTTCCTGGACTTATATGTCTATTTCCTTCACCAAATTAGAGAAGTTTTCTGTCATTATTTTTGTAAATAGGTTTTCAATTTATTTCTCCTTCCAGCATCCCAATGATGCAAATGTTGGTACCCTTGAAGTTATCCAGAGGCTCCTTATACTACCTTCATATTTTTTAATTCATTTTTCTTTTTGCTCTTCTGCTTGGGTGTGTTTTGCTTCATTATATTCCAAATCACTGATTTGAATCTCAGCTTCATATACTCTACAGTTGTTATTCTTCATTTCAGTTAGTATAGCCTTCATTTATGACTGGTCCTTTTTTATGCTGTTGAGTTCTCACTAAGTTCATTGAGCATCCTTATAACTAGTGTTTAGAACTCTGCATCTAGTAGATTGCTTATCTCCATTTTGTTAGGGTATGTGTTTTTTCTAAAGTTTTGTTCTGTTCTTTCATTTGGGACATGTTTCTTTGTATCCTTCCCTGTGTTGGTTTCTATGCCTTAGGTAGAGCTGCTACATCTCCCAGGCTTAATAGAGTGGCCTTATGTCAAAGATGTTCTGTAGGATCCAGTGGAAAAGTCCAAACTGGGTGCTCTAGGTACTACCAACCTCCTATTGCTGTTGAGCCTTGATTGCTGTTGGCATGTCAATGGGAGGGATTTATGGCCAAACCAATCTTCTACAAAGACTGGCTGTAACCCCCAATCACTATGGAGGGACAGCTGTGCAGGGGCCCACCCCACAGAGCAGAACTTATGGACTTAGACACCCTCTATGCTCCAGCACTGGGGCAGCAGGTCAAAAGGCACCAGGGACATGTGGGGAGGAACTGAATTGTCTGGCATCAGGGTGAGGGCTGGTGGGGGCCAGCTCTCTTCAGACAGAAGTGCTGGCAGAGGCCATTGTTTTTTATGAGCCACCACTACACCACGGAGCTGTCAAGCAGGAGCCATATCTGAGTCTCCATCCACCTGGCTCACATTGTTTGCCCCACCTTGGTGATTCCCTGAGATCTTGCCTACCCAACTTTAGGCTCCACCCAAGCTGTTCCCAGGGACTTTTCCATAAGAATGGCTGTCTTGGCTCATGCTTCAGACTTTCCTAAAATCTCTCAAACAAGCAACATCTGGCCTTGGCATGCCCCATGCCTCTTGCACTAGCAGCAGCCCACCTTGGTTCACAGCTTGGCCTTTCCTGGGCACCTCCAAACCCAGCACAAGTAGCAGCCATCTGCAGATTCCTTTGTAGCTCATGCCGGGTGGCCCTGGGCAGGGCACAGGTAGCAGCTGACCTTGGCCTGCACTTCCTGGGAGGCCCCAGAGCCAGCACACTCAGTGCACAGCTTCAGACCACATCAAAGCACCACCCAACCACCTCCATGACACCACATTCAAGGGGCAAGCTCAGTGGGCACCAGAGCCCTGCTGAAGTAAGTTCAGCTGTGTGATTTTAAAGTAATTACTTTCTCTAATCTCAGTGTTCTCTTTTGTAAAATGGAAGGCCTATTAAAAGAGTGGGGCCGTGACTGGTTTGCTAAATGGTTAGAGTGTCAGCCCATAGACTGAAGGGTCATGGATTTCATTCCCAGTCAAAGGCACATACCTCGGTTGCAGGTTCAATCCTCAGCCCCAGTCCAGTTGCATGCGGGAGGCAGCCAATCAATGTGTGTCTCTCTCACATCACTGTTTCTATCTCTCTCTCCCTCTCCTCCATCTCTTCTACTCTCTCTAAAAATCAATGGAAAAAAATATCCTCGGGTAGGGATTTAAAAAAAGACTTGAGCATGCATGGTGTCTGGCACAGAGTAAGCACTTAATAGTTGTTATTATTAAACAGAGTCTAACAACCATGCCTAGGAGATACAATAGATGACATAAAAATTATTTATTAATAACTAATGACATGGGAAATCTCTCTAGTGACAACTAACATGACAGAGCTGGGCACTGTTTAAAGTGCTCTGTATGTTAACTTGTTTGATATTTACAATAGCCCTCTGAGGCTAGCAACTTTACAGATAAAGAAGCTACTTTAACTTGGAAAGATGGAAAGGTAAAAAATCAGGCCCAAGGTCACATAGCTGTAGGGCCCAGTGCTGGGATTCAAGCCAGAGGAGCCCAACCCAGAGTCCGTGGGCAACACTATGCATGTCTACTGCTCCGCCTTGAGGACGGGCAGGGAACTTCACCTCAGACCCATGTTGCATCAGCACCATCGCCCTGTCCTCTCCACTGCTCTTCTTGTGGCCCCACACCTTTCACAGCGATGACATATAGAGCAGTTCAGACTATAATTTATTAGATTCAGCCATTTAATGTTTACTCTCTTGTACTGGTTGAATCAATAACAAAAGACAAGCCTGGCTAGTGTGGCTCAATGGTTGAGCATTGACCTATGAATCAGGAGGTCACGGTTCCATTCCCGGTCAGGACACATGCCCGGATTGCAGGCTCAGTCCCCAGTGGTGGACGTGCAGAAGGCTTCTGATCAATGATTCTCTCACATCACTGATGTTTCTATCTCTCTCTCCCTCTTCCTTCCTCTCTGAAATCAATAAAAAAGAAAAAAATAACAAAAGACCAAAAAATATTTCTATCTAACCACAGAGTCTAGCCATCCATGTGGTTGCTACAGGATATTAACAAGGGAACCTACTTTGCCTTGACAAGGAGTGGAAGAGAGCCAGATAACCCATTAAAAGTCCTTTCTAAACTCAGCGAGTTGATGACGATGCGTGTTTATACATATGAGGGTAAACCCCCTGAGCATCGCTTCTCGTGCACAGAGTGTTCTCTGAGCAGGAGCACGCGTGAGCTACCTGAGCAACGGAAGCTCTCTCCCAGGCAGAAGAGAAGGGGGATCTGGGACCCTCACCAGGGCCCCACCCCAAACACACACACACACACACACACACACACACACATATGCACATGCACACACATGCACTCACACACATTCACACACACATGCACACACACATACACACTCACATACACACTCACACTCACACATTCAAGGAAAACCCTGCTAAGTTATCCAGGCCAGCGTCATCTGATAGCAGCTCAACATAGCTCCCCTCCGCCTTTCTAGACAAAGCTTCTCTGTTCTTCGGGAGCTCAGCTTTCAGATGCTCAGACACCCTCGCTACCAGTTCTGTGCCATGGTCCTCAGGGCACTTCTGAGGGTGCTGGGCCCACCCATCCGCTCATTTGGACACAGCAGCACTGGTCTCCAGCCTTCCTGGGCCAGCGCAGCCACGGTGAGCATTTCATCGTGAGCATTTAAAAGAAAAAAACAAAGGTGAAAAAGAAGCATATTACAATTCAATCCCATATTTTGTAAAAGATGTTATCTTGTCGGGTATTTATTATTGTTGGCCTTTTGGATTGATCCTGGCACTGTTTTTATAAGTGGCAGGAGCACTCTGGCGCCTAGAATGACACAGACCACCCACGCTCCGTGGTTCCTGCCACCCGGCTGTGAATCAGCACAGCACACAGGAGAGCAGGCCCGTGCACCGCTGGCCGCCATCCCCTCGCAATCAGTGCAGCGCCCACCGCGCCCCTTGCACTCTGCAGAGGGGCCTGAAAGAGGCTGTGCCCGGGAGCTCCAGGCCCTGCCGTGCACTGACTTCATAAAGAGAGGAGGTGAAGTAACACTTTTCTTTTTAGTGCCCCGCGGGGTGGAACTGAAGTCACAGCCTGCTCCGATGTTCAGAGGCCTCCTGGGTGAGAGAATGCTTTTATCTGAGATACAATGGCTGAGGCTGTCCTGGCGGTTCCCAGGCGGGCCGTGCCAAGCCCATGAATGCTGGCTTTATGAGTTGGTCCTGCAGGTGTGGGGGGCGTGCAATCACTAATGAGGAGCTGGGACCAGGCTCCTGCAGCCTCTGGCACCAAGGCTGCTGGCTGTGTGGTGCTGAGAAAGCACGCAGGCATCAAACATTCCTTCGGCTTCAGCACTGCCTGAGGCCAAGTGTCTGTCCCAGTCCACCCTGTGCTGGTGGGGCTTCCAGAAAAGAAGGGTCTGTGGGCACCCCTGACCAAGAGCTTGGTGGCTCTTACACGTTTCCTGCTCGGACTTGCTGCCCCTATTTTGGCCAAGGGACGATCTTCATGCAGATGCACTTCCGTCACCCCAAAGGTTTGTGAAGACCTCGCGGATCCAGGCCCAGGTGGGTGGGCTGCCCAGAAAGAGGCATTGGGAGGGCAAACCAAATGACCTCAGGTAACCCGCACAGATCTTCAGACAGAGGAAGGGACTAGAGCTGCACAGAGTAGAAAGTTTTTCAAGCAGACTGGACAGAGAGGAGGCGGCCTGGGAAAACAGTATCCTGGTTCAGGGGCTCACAGAGCCTTACATTTAAATAGAATCCACTGCATCCTGTTCACCCAAGAATTTAAGAATTAAGTGTGGTGGCCAAGGGGTCACACTTAGCTCACCCAGCTCGTTCTTTGGCCCCAGGGAGAGTGCGAAGGTGTGGGAGGCGATGCCTGTCATCTTTCCCACCCTCCCTGCCTGCCCTTCTCTCCCAGGGCTTCTCCCTGAGCTGACAGTGGAACAGGACCTATGAGGGGCCTCAATCAGCTGTGCGGCCTCCTAGAGGCTACTCAAGATTTCAGTTTTAGCCCTGGCCAGTTGCTCAGTGGATAGAGCGTCGGCCTGTAGACCAAAGGGTCCCGGGTTCAATTCTGGCCACGGGCACATACCTCAGTTGCAGACTCCTCCTCGGCCGGGCCCTGGTCAGGGCACATGCAGGAGGCAACCAATTGATGTGTCTCTCTCACATGGATGTTTCTCCCTGACTTTCCCTCTCTCTCTTCCACTCTCTAAAAATCAATGGAAATATATCCTCGGGTGAGGATTAAAAAAGAAAAGAAAGAAAGATGCCAAGCAAAAGATTCCAGAGCTTTACTGGGAGAGCCCCAGCTTCTCTGGCAGTGACGGCACAGACTCCAGGCCGCGAAGAAAGGCAGGAGCCTCACGTGGGAACCGGGACGCTGGGCAGCAGCAGATGGCACCTCCCAGGAGCCTCCATGGCCAGGAGCAGCCCACACCCTGGGCAGAAGCGCCTCCAGTGATGCTGGTAGGGGACAGTGGGGCTGACAGGCATGGCAAGGCTCTGGTCCCAAGAGGGAGGCTCCGGTCCTCAGCCCCCAGGACACATGTCTGCTCTTCCACCCGGAGCACCGGTGGGGGGTACAGAGCAGAGCGAGGCCTGGATGAGGCTGGGCTGGCAAGACCACCCATAAACACTGAAACAATTAGCTTTCATACTTTAGGGGTTGAAAGAAATTTGAGATGTGGGAGCTACACACACAGCAGACTGCTTCTCACGAAATTCCCCCCTTCTCTGGGTGCTCATGCCTAGTTCACATCACTCCAGCATTTCCTGTCGCCTACGCTGACATCTGAGACGCCTGGTGGGCCAGCCCAGCAGTGACAGCTCAGAGGAAGGGGAAGGCTTGGGCTTAGTGATGTTTCAAAAGCACAAAAGGAGACATTCTAGTTCCAAAAACGTTTCGAACTTTGCCCCTAACACCGAAATTCAGCAGTTAGCAATGTTTCTTTGGTTTAACCCTAACCCGAGCTACCATAGACATTAATTTACTCGGTAAATACCTATTGAACACCTCCTTTGTGCCAGGCACTGTGCTGGGCAGTGGATGAATGGGGTGAATCGCATAGACCAGGTCTCTGCTTCCATGGCGCTTGTATAAGTCTGTATCTGTCACGTAAGAACGAGCTTACGTCACTTCCTGGGAGCACACTCAGTAGAAGTGTTGTGGCGGAGTGCACAGGAGAACGGCCAGCCAGCTCTGAGGGAGGAGAGTTTAACCTTTATTTTGCAGATCTGCTCGTCCAGGGGAATTCTGGATCCAAAGCCTGAACCGAACTCGTGGGGAGGCTCTGACCTATATATCTCCTCTGAGGCGGCCCCTGAGGGCCCCCGCAGCTCCACCCAAGGCAGCTGTGGCCGGGCCCTGGGGTTAGGCTCTGCAGGGCCCCCCAAGTCAGTCAGAGGGGGAAGTAAGACTACAGTTTTAACCAGATACTGAACTAGGTTGCAAGCCCCCCACACACACACACATTTTCCTTTTCATTCCCCGCTCTTGTTCCACAAGCTATTCTTAGCCTTGGGGATACAAAAGACTCAGGAATTGGGGATAAGGTTGATGACTGCTCTAGCTTCTTCCTGCTGAAGGGGAATGATGAAAAAGGGGGTTCAGTATCCTGAGTCTTCACCATCTCCCCCAAGGGGGTCGTCAGAGTAGCAAGGGCAGAGAAGTTCTCCTCCCAGTACCAGTCTGGGATTCCAGTGACACTTGTATGAAGAGAGAAGAAAACTGTTAGAAAAAAACAAAAACCTTCCTTCGTCCTCTTACCCCCTTCTCATTGGGCCCATTCCTCCTCCTGAGGGGTGTATTTCGGAGGTTCCAGTAATTCAGGAACCAGCACGATCCGCAATGGCACTGCCCGCTCCTTAGCAGCTAGCCTTGCCACTGCATCTGCACAATGGTTCCCTTCTGACACTGAGTCTTTTCTCCACTGATGTCCTCTACAATGGATGACTGCTACTTCCTTGGGCTCCCAGACTGCTTCTAGTAACTTCAAGATCTCATTTTGATTTTTTTATTCCTTTTCCTCTGGCCGTCAGGAGCCCCCTTCTCTTATATATGGCCCCATGGACATGCAGGGTAGCGAAGGCATAGCGCGAGTCAGTGTCGATGTTGGTGCGCTGATTCTTACTAAGATTTAAGGCTCTGACTAAGGCCCAAAGTTCTGCCCTCTGTGCTGACCATCCTTTAGGCAGGGCCTGTGCCTCTATTATCTCAAAGTTTGATACCACTGCATACCTGGCTCGTCCTTTTCCTTCATCTAGGAAGCTACTGCCGTCCGTGAACAATACTAATTCTGGATTCTGTAGAGACCTGTCTGTTAGATCGGCCGGCTGGAGTACACCTCCTCTAGGACTTCCAGACAATCATGCTCAGGGGCTCCCTCTGCGATGGGTAGGAAAGTGGCAGGATTAAGAGTTCTTACTGCCTTTAATCTTATTCATGGATTTTCACATAGGCACCCTTGGTATTGAGCCAACCAAGCATGAGTCAGCCAATGTTGCCCCTTAGCTTCTTCCATTAGGGTGACAACAGCATGAGACATTTTGACATTTAAGTTCTGTCCCAGAGTGAGCTTGTCTGCCTCTTTCACTAATAAGACAGTGGCTGCAAGGGCCCTGAGGCATGGGGGCCACCCAGAGGCAACCAGGTCAATCTGTTTGGACAGGGTCCCAACTCCTGAGTCAGAACTCCTAGGGCTACCCTGTTGTTCTCATGAATGAAACGGAGGTTCAGGTAATTCAGGAACCAGCATGATCCACATAAAGTCCCGCATCACATCTGGGAGACCTAGGGCCGGCGCCTCGGTGAACTTTGTCTTTATGGTCATGAAGGCTTTTTCCTGTTCAGGACCCTAGTTAATGGGTGCTCCTCTCCTTTTAAGGCTTTATAGAGGGGCTTAGCTAGATCTGAGAATCCTGGGGTCCAAATTCCACAGAACCCTGCTGCCCCTAGGAATTCTTGAATCTGTTGCCGGGTGCTGGGGACTGGTATGGCACATGCTGCCTGTTTTAATTCGGAAAGCTAGGTATTTGACTTCCCTCTGACAGATTTGAGCCTTCCTTTTGGACACTTGGTAACCTGTTTCAGTTAAGAGTCTTAAAAGGGCTCATGTTTCTTCCCAACACTGAGCTCACATGGAGCTGGCCAGTAGGAGGTCATCTACATATTGGAGTAGAACGCACCCCATATCCTTTCCTGGAAATTTGGACAAATCTGCTGCTAGAGCTCCACTAAAAAGTGTTGGAGAGTTCTTGAACACTTGTGGCAGTCTGGTGCAGATGAACTGTTCCTTAGCCCCTGTGGTTGGGTTTTCCCACTCGAAGGCAAACAGGGGCTGACTAGAGGATGCCAGCTGAAGGCAGAAAAAGGCATCTTTTAGATCTACTGTAGACATGTAAACCATTCCACTTCTGACGGAATGAGCCCCAGGAGGGTGTATGGATTTGGCAGTGCCAAATGCAGGGTTATAACGGCCTCATTAACAGCCCGCAGGTCTTGCACCAGGCGGTAATCATTGGTCCCAGGCTTCTTGACAGGTAAGAGAGGGGTGTTCCATGGAGACTGACTCCGCTTAAGAAGTCCCCATTGAAACAGTCTTTCAAGTGGCCCTGGATACCTAGGCGTGCGTTCCTTGGAATTGGATATTGGTGAACTTTTACAGGCTGTGCCCCAGGCTTCAAGTTAATTAGCACTGGGGCATGATTCTTAGCCAGGCCTGGGGGATTTCCTTCTGCCCAGGTCAGCGGGAATTCCTTCTCTAGTTCAGGAATTCATGAACCACCTGGTGGCCACCTAACTGACATTGACGGGGGCAGCAGAATGGTCTGCGGGTGTGGTCCCCGGTAGCTCCAATAATGGTGACTTCCTGTCCTGAAAGGGGAGCTACTTTCTGAGTAACTACCAAGTGCTCTGCCCCTGTATCAACCATAAAGTTTACAGTCTGGTCCCCAATTTTCATTTCAACCATGGGCTCATGGGGGCCCAGTTGGAAAGAGCTCAGTCTGTGCTGGTCAGAGTCGGCTGCCACTAATCCAATGAGGTCAGCCTCAGGTGTCTCTGGCCTTTAGCAGCTGAATGGTTAGGATGGCCTTGCCTGCTTTTTCTGGCGGCTCAGAGATTCATTCTTCCAGTGTCCTAATCCTTTACAATAGGCACACTGGTCCGGTTTAAGATCTGTCCTTCCTTTCCCTGACTTGGCTCCTTGCCGTCTCCCTTTCCTTCCTGCCTGAGAGTTCTGGGAGTTAATGTCTATGGCAGCTGCAGTGATCAGGGTTGCTTACAATCGACCCAGGTGGGCTTATGAGTGATGCTTCTAATTCAAGAGATCAGTCATAGTGAAGGGCTAGTAGTAAAAGACCAATCCTCTCTCTTGTAGGGTCCCATCTTCTCCCAATACTGGCGGAGTTTCTTGGAGAGGCATCTGGAAAGCTGGGTGTGGCCTCGGTCCCTGGTCAGCTGAGTGCAAATGTTGTCCAACTGGCTCTGGAGAGTCCGGTTAGGGGGAGACAGAAGGAGGTGGTGTATCTAAGCTTCCCTGAGCAGGCAAAGGAGAACTGAGTGCCACTTGAGACACATATGAAGGTGGTAAAACTGGCAGCACTTCTTCGGCGGAAGGGGGCGGAGTCTTGTAGAACAGGGGGCTGAGCTTCCTTCTAAGGGATCTGTTTCTTTTCTCCTACCACTAAAACCTTACTATGTCCCTTCTTATAGACGCAGAGCCAGATCCAAGAAGGCCTGTGCTGAGCTATTTCTAGCCATTGAACTATGTAAGAAAACTGGTCAGGATGACCAGGGTCACCCATGATGACCTCAAAGAGGGCCCTGACAGTTGGGACACCTAGGGTTCCCTCTAAGGGCCAACCCACACAATAGGCTGGCCATTCTAATTCACAGAATTTTCTTAACTTCCAGGGAACTAGTTTCACACTATAATCCTAGGCAAATTCTTTCTGTAAAACCCAATCTACACTAATAAAAGAGAAAAATGGTAATTGGCGTACGACGCTACCCTTTTCATTGGCTAATTAGGGCTATATGCAAATTAACTGCCAACTAAGATGGCAGTTAACTGCCAACAAGATGGCGGTTAATTTGCATATGTAGGCACAATGCAGGGAGGCGAAAAGGAAAGCAGGAAGAAGCCCCCTGCCACTGACAGTGATCAAAAACCCAGGGGGGAGCTAAGAGCAGGGGGGCAGGGAAAAGGCGGCCCTGGGGCCGCCTTTTCCCTGCCCCCCAGCCATGATCAGAGAATCAGGTGCCTTTTCTGCCCTGGCCAGTGATAGCAGGAAGTAGGGGTGGAGCCAGCGATGGGAGCTGGGCACGGTCGAAGCTGGCAGTCCCGGGAGCTAGGGGTCCCTTGCCTGGGCCTAAAGCGAAGCCCACAATCGCGGGGCCGCTACAGCTGCGGGTCCCCGCTGCCCGAGCTGGACGCCTCAGCCAGAGGCGTTAGGCCTGGGCAGGGGCGGAGCCTGCAACCGCGGGGAGCTGGGGGTCCCCTGCCCAGGCCTAACACCTCTGCCGGAGGCCTCAGGCCTGGTCAAGGGGCCGATCCGGTGATTGGTGATCGGAGGGTGATGAGGGTCAACTCCTCTGGCCGAGGCATCAGGCCTGGGCAGGGGGCGGAGCCGGGGATTGGGGGGATATGATGGTCCCCTTGCCCAGGCCTGAAGCCTGGGTCAGAGGCATCAGGCTTGGGCAAGGGGTGGAGCAAGCAATCAGAGGGAGATGGGGGTCCCCTGCCCAGGCATGATTCCTGGGCCAGAGGCCTCAGGCCTGGGCGGGGGTCAGAGCCAGTGATCGGGGGGAGATGGGGGTCCCCTGTCCAAGCCTGACACCTCTGGCGGAGGCGTCAGGCCTGGGCAAGGGGCCGATCAGGCGATCGGAGGGTGATGGGGGTCTACGCCTCTGGCCGAGGCATCAGGCCTGGGCAAGGGGCAGAGCCAGCAATTGGAGGGGTCTGGGGGGTCCCCTGCCCAGGCCTGACGTCTCTGTCAGAGGCATCAGGCTTGGGCAAGGGGCCGATCCTGCGATTGGAGGGTGATGGGGGTCAACGCCTGAGGGCTCCCAGTATGTGAGAGGGGGCAGGCTGGGCTGAGGGAGACCCCTCCACCCCCCACAAACACACCCAGTGCATGAATTTCGTGCACCGGGCCCCTAGTATTCTATAATATTATAACTAATAACTATTAGTTATAACTGTGTTTGACAAAGGTTCCTATGTACCTTCAGTATAAATTTTTAAAACAAACATTTGAGGCATTTCAGAGCCTATTGGGATTATCTAAATCCAATTCTAGGTCAAGAGAAAGTTTCTTAAAATTTAAACCCTTGAAAGATTGTCAAACTTGATTTTACCAAAAGATTATATATCAAAGTGTATTAGACACAAACATTCTTATAACTTTCAGAAATAACCAGCTTTATTAACTACCTTCTTTTTAAAATTCCTTAGCATACATTCTAAGACAGTAGAGTTTGAGGAAGAGCTATTATCCATGTTGCAGGGAGGGACTGGGTTACCTCCTTTAAAAAAAAATACCTGAATAAAAGAACTAATCAAAATAAGGCTTATTTTATAACTTCATTTGTCCTTGGGTGTGGACAGCAAATGACACTATCAGATTTCTGCTATCAGTCTCCCTTAGTACATTGACATAAGCTATTTAACCTCTGTTTAGTGAGGCAAAATTCAAATCATTTACTCCCAAGTGTCCTTGGTTTAGGGAAAACAGAATTTAAGGATTTAGGGAAGATGGGGTTTACAAGATGGCTTCTTGATTTAGGGAAAACAGAATTTACAAAATGCCTTGATTTAGGGAAGACAGGATTTCTGCTCAGTTTCCCTATTCTACTTGTCCCAGCTTACTGGCTTGTCATCCATTCAACTTTCTTTCAACATTTCTCTTTACCTTCCTCCATTACACCAAAGCCATACTTTCTTTTCAATTAGTTAGCACTCTTAGCCTTAATTTTTAGGTGACACGTAAATAATTGACATTCCTCAGATTAGCAATACATTCATGTGTTTTAAGAGACACAAACAGAAATGTCACTAGCTAAACAGTTTTAAACAAACAACAAAGAGACATATTTAAACAATAGAGATAACATTCCCCACTAAAATCCCTACTTTTGCCCACCCTTATATATCTGAAATCTCACCCATACAAAACATTAAAAAGACAGAATGACAAGCATTGTTTAAAAGTTCATAAACATACCAAGCAACCTGGATATAGAGTGAACGCTGATTGCTAAGAGGAAGACGGAGTAGACGAGCTATTTGGGGGGGGGGGTGGACAGGTTGGGGGGCGAAGAGGGAGAAGGGGAGGGGGTCCTATAAGTCCCACGAGGAAGGATCAACACCCCACTGGGTGCTGGGTGGATTTCCACGTCTCATGGAGCAAGGAAAGTCACACACTTTTATTCCATTTAGTTAACTGCACCTTAGCAGTGGAGGTCGAATGTGCATGTGCTGTGTGTGTGTGTGTGTGTGTGTGTGTGTGTGTGTGTGTGCGCGCGCGCGCGCGCGCGCGCCTGGTGAAAAGTGGGGAAGGAAATAGTCTGAGAGACGACCGGGAGCAGGTGAGGGAGACCCACCCACACCAACGATGAGGACACAGGGCGTTGAGAGATGGCTGCTTGTCCTCCTGTTTAAAGTGCCGTTTGTGTGATTCGCTCAGAAGCAATCCCCTCCGCCCGCAGAAGGTCTGTGTGCCAGGTACCCGAGGCCACCCACCTTCTCTGGGCCACTGTCGGGCGCTGAGCATCCCGGATTCCTGGCTTGGGGCCCACCCTGACATCTGGCAGCTCGCTGGGGCCCTTGGCGAAAGGTTACCCATCCCAGCACTAAATGGTCTCACTTTACAAACAAACTTGTCTCTTGTGATACGGACAACGCAAGTGGTGGTTTCTGTACCGAGAACCCCGAGTGCGGACTGTTACCGCTGAGGATGGAAAAGCGAGAGGACAGCAAGAGGAGAGTAGCTCCTGCTCGGTTTCCAGTTTGTTTCTTTGTTGTTGTTTTTCATTTGTGTCAAACGTGTATTTTTTCCTCCTTTTCTCTGCTTGTGCCTCTGCCGGGCACCGAATTCCCACGGGAACTCGATGGAGGCCGGCAGAGCCCAGCGCGGCTACTTGTCACATCTTCAAGGTCAAGAGGGTGCGCATCGGCCGGGCCGTCAGGCTCCTGCCCAGCGACCTAGGAGCCCGGAGTCCCATCAGCCCTGGCAGAGGCTGCCCACTCCACCCGCTGCCCGTCTGCTGCCCTGACCCCGGGATGAGGACAGAGTGACAAGCAACCGCTCGGCCCGTGGTCCCACTCGCGGATTCTGGCCTCCGCTGTTCCGGCCTCGCTTCTCCCTGCCAGGAGTTTGGAACACGTAGGAGCTGATGTTAATAAAAGACATGCAATCCCTGCAGGGATTGAGCCTCTCAACTTCCAGGGCACTAGGTGTTGGAAACCTAGGGGGTCATTTATCCTTAGACCAGCTGCTGAGTATGTGATGACCGCCGATGGCTGATGGCTGACCCACAGCACAAGGCACAGACAAGAGCGGGGATGAGACAATACATTGCATTTGCGATTTCAAGTGCGATTCCCCGCAAAAAGGAAATGGTGTTGTAGGCGTGTTTCCCCAGAAAAGAGCTGAGGAAATCGCTTGGGCCCTTCTGCCAGCCCCCAAGTGTGGCCCAACCACCTGACACCCTCCTTGGCCCTCCCGGCCTCCAAGGCCAGGCCTGCCGCTGCCCGCTCTCCCCAGGAACCCGGAGCCGGTGGAAGCTCAGCACAGCTTTGGGGGGCTGAGAGGGGAAGGCACCCCAAGAGGCTGGGAGGCAGAGCACCACCGCATTTACACGGGGCAGGTCGCCAGGGTGTTGGGGGAGGGGGGTGCCCTCCTGACTTGCGGTGACTCTGAGCTGCTGGTCCCCCTCCCACGCCGGTCTCAGTTGCCCAGCAGTGAACATCCACAGGTGCCGGACTCTCCCGCGCCTCTGCCCACGCCACGGCTCCGGGCACTCACTGGAGGGACACGTGGGCACTCACCACGCAGGGCAGGACGGTGAGGCGCTCGCTGTCATGGCCCCTGACTCTTGTTCAGAACGTCCTTCTATGGGAAGGGGCAGGCAGGGGGGCGCCGCTGGAGGAGCAGAGCTAAGGCCAGCTGGGGCCCCTGACCCTGGCCTCCCAGCGCTCCGCCCACCTCGCTGTCTGTCGGCTCCTTCCAGTGCACGTGTGTCCCCTCAAGCTGTGGAGTTTCTCAAAGGCTCTGGATGTTTTGGCTGGTTTCACAGCCTTAAGGTGGAGTGAAATCTCACCGGTACACTGTCAGGCTCAGTGCCCAACTGAATGCAGCTCCTTTCAGAGATGCAATTGAACATTGTAATCACTTGGTTTTTGAAAATTCCCTTTTCTTTAAAAAACCTTGACATAATCCTAGAAGGCACTAGACACGCAATGAAAATAAAGGTGATGCCGTTTCCTGGTAACACCTTCTGCTCCAGCTCATCGGAGGCAGGGAACTCGGCATAGCGGGTCCTGGGGGAGCTGCTAGGACCCCCAGTGCCTGCGGGAGAGGCTGTCCAGGCACCCACTTTCTTTTGTGTCTTCACCTGATTTCTAATGTAAAACTGGGAATCTTCCTTGAATCTCTGAGCCTCAGTTTCACAGTCTGTAAATGGAGAAATCAGCCTGTTTTCTGCATAGCAACCTGTATCAAGAATAAAATTTTGAAGTAACAGACTGGGAGGAAAAAAACACCAACATAGTAAGAATGACTATAATAGGATTTTAGGTGGAATTATTTATCTGTCCTTTATTTTCCAACAGTTTAAAAATGCAATTAAATTACTCAAAGAAAAATGTAAAAGTAACTTTGAATTGTGACCTCTTTCTGAGGTTAAATCCCGGCAAGAGGAAGGTAGTTACTTAGAGAAGAGCTCCCATAAGACTGTCGGCTGATTTCTCAACAGAAGCGTTTCAGGCCAGAAGGAATTGCCATGAAACAATCAAAGTGATGAAATGCAAGGACCAGAAACCAAGACTACTCTACCCAGCAAGGCTGTCATTTAAAATTGAAGGACAAATAAAGGCAAGAAAATGTTAAAGGATTCATCGCCTCAAACCAGTACAATAATAAGGAAGAAGAACAAAAAAGGAACATAAATAACAAAATGGCAATAAGAATGTGCCCATCAATAATCACTGTAAATGTAAGTGGACTAAATGCTCCAACCGAAAGGCATAAGGGAGCTGAACAGATAAAAAAAATAAAAATTAAAAAAAAAGCAAGAGGTATATATATGCTGCCACATACGACCCACCTCAGTTTGAAAACACAAACAGACTGGAAATAATGGGATTGGAAACTATAATAAGAGACCAAAAAAGACACCACCAGTGATAAAAGGGTCAGTCTTATAAGAAGACATCCCCTGTGAACATTTATGCACCCAACATAGGAGTCTGTAAACCTCTAAAATAAAGCTTGATGAACATAAAGGGAAAGATCAACAGTAATACAGTCATTGTAGGGGACTTTCACACCACATTGAAATCAATGGATAGATCCTCCAGACAAAAAATAAAATACCTAGAAATAAATTTAACCAATGAGGTAAAAGACCTGTACTTAGGTAATTATAAGACACTGAGAAATTGAAGAAGATACAAATAAATGAAAGCATATCCTATGCTCACAGATAGAAAGAATTAACATTATTAAACTGTCCATACTATCCAATGCAAACTACAGATTCAATGCAATTCCTGTCAAAATACCAATTGTGTATTTTACAGAACCAGAGCAAATAATCCAAAAAAAATTATCTAGAACCACAAATGACCCTGAATAGCCACAGCGATCTTGAAAATGAAGAACAAAGTTGGAGGTATCACTCTACCTGATATCAAACTGTATTACAAGGCCATAGTCATCATAAAAGAATGGCACTGGCATAAAAACAGACGGAGATCAATGGAATGGAATAGAGAGCCCCGAAATAAACCTACACCTTTGTGTCAATTAATATATGACAAAGGAGGCAAGAACACACAATGGAATAAAGACAGTCTATTCAACAAATGGTGTTGGGAAAACTGGACAGATATATGTGAAAAATGAAACTAAACCACCTTCTTACACTATATACAAGAATAAACTCAAAATCGTTTAAAGATTTTAAATGTAAGACTCAAAACCATAAAACTTTTAGGAAAAACATAGACAGTAAAATCTCTGACATTTCTCTTAGCAATACTTTTTCTGACATCTCCTTAAACAAAGGAAAGAAAAGAAAAAATAGTCAAATGGGAGTGCATCCAACTAAAAAGGTTTTGCACTGCAAAGGAAACCATCAACAAAGCAAAAAGAAAGCCTACTGAATGGGAGAAGATATTTGCCTATGATACACCTGATAAGAGTTTCATATTCAAATTTTATAAAGAACTCAGGCCGAAACCGGTTTGGCTCAGTGGATGGAGTGTCGGTTTGCGGACTGAAAGGTCCCAGGTTTGATTCCGGTCAAGGGCATGTACCTGGGTTGCGGGCACATCCCCAGTAGATGTGCAGGAGGCAGCTGATCGATGTTTCTCTCTCATCGATGTTTCTAACTTTCTATCTCTCTCCCTTCCTCTCTGTAAGAAATCAATAAAAAAATATATTAAAAAAAAAAAAGAACTCAGACAACTCAACAAAAGAAAGGGGGAGAGAGAGAGAGAGAGAGAGAGAGAGAGAGAGAGAGAGAGAGAGAGAGAGAGAAAGAAAGAAAGAAAGAAAGAAAGAAAGAAAGAAAGAAAGAAAGAAAGAAAGAAAGAAAGAAAGAAAGAAAGATCTAATTAAAAAGTTGGTGGAGAACTGAATAGAGACTTCTAGAAAGAAAGAAAGAAAGAAAGAAAGAAAGAAAGAAAGAAAGAAAGAAAGAAAGAAAGAAAGAAAGAAAGAAAGAAAGAATCTAATTAAAAAGTTGGTGGAGAACTGAATAGAGACTTCTCCAAAGAGGGCATACAGATGGCCAATGAACATATAAAAAGATGCTCAACATCACTTATCAGAGACATGTGAATTAAGCTACAAGATATTACTTCACACCTGTCAGAATGGCTACCATCAATTAATCAACATGCTGGTGAGGATGTGGAGTAAAGGGAACCTCGTGCACTGATGGTGGGAGCGCAGATTGGTGCAGCCACTGTGAAAAACAGTACGGAGGATACTCAAAAATATTAAAAATGACCCAACAATTCGACTTCTGATTATATCTCTGAAGAAACCCAAAACACTAATTAAAGAGAATACAAGCAGTGTTGTTGACAACAGCTATGATATGGAAACAACCCAAGTGCCCATCAACACATGAGTGGATAACGAAGTGGTGGCGAACTGCACAGTGGGATTTAACTCAGCCATAAAAACGGATGAAATCTTACCATGTGTGACAGCACGAACGGACCTGGAGAATATTATGCTAAGTGGAATAAGTCAGACAGAGAAAGACTAATTCCATGCGCTTTCACTTATATTTGGAATCTAAAGAACAAAATAAATGAACAAACAAAATAAAAACAGGTTCATAGACACAGAGAACTGGTGGCTGCCAGAGGGAATGGTGAGAGCACAAATTGGCAGCTAGGGGGTGTAGAGTGTAGCACAGGGATACAGTCAGACTCTAATAATTAGTATGTATGGTGCCAGGTTGTACTTGAAATAGCAGGGGTCACTTTATAAAACGTAGGGTTGTCTAACTACTATGATATATACCTGAAACTGCTACAAAACAATATTTCACATAAATTGTAATCCTATACAATAAAGAGGTAATATGCAAATTGACCATCATGCCCTCACACAAGATGGCTGCCCCCATGAGGGCAAAAGATAGCTGCCACCATGTGGTCACAGATGGCCACCACAAGATGGCCAGCAGGGGCAGGCAGTTGTGGGGGATTGGGCCAGCAGGGGAGGGCAGTTAAAGGTGACCAGGCCGGCAGGGGAGGGCAGTTAGGAGTGACCAGTCTGATAGGGGAGGGCAGTTGGGGGCAAGTGGGCCAGCAGGAGAGGGCAATTGGGGCGACCTGGCCTGCAGAGGAGGGAGGGCAGTTGGGGGCAACCAGGCCGGCAGGGAAGGGCAGTTAGGGGTGACTGGGCCAGCAGGGGAGGGCAGTTGGGGGCGATCGGGCTGGCAGGGGAGGGAAGTTGGGGGCAACTGGGCCAGCAGAGAGGGCAGTTGGGGCGACCAGGCCTGCAGAGGAGAGAGGGCAGTTGGGGGCAACCAGGCCAGCAGGGAAGGGCAGTTAGGGGTGACTGGGCCAGCAGGGGAGGGCAGTTGGGGGCGATCGGGCTGGCAGGGGAGGGAAGTTGGGGGCAACCGGGCCGGCAGGGGAGGGAGGGCAGTTAGGGGTGACCAGGCCAGCAGGGAACAATCTTCACATACCACAGTCCCAGCAATCCCGGGCGCCAGTGGCTGTGCCTATGGCCCAGGATAGGGACAAGTCGCCTGCCCTGCAGTCCAGGTGCCAGCGGCTGCATCTGCACGTGCGGGCCAGGAGTGGGACAAGATGCCACCCTGTGGTGCTAGGCACCTGCGGCTGCGGCCCAGGCAAAGCCACCCACCCACTGTCCCCTGTAGCTGAAGTCGGCCTGGGTGAAGCTGGCCCCGGTCCTGGGTGCCTGCAGCCAGCCAGAGGGAGGGAAGCCCAGGTCCCAGGTGCCTGTGGTCAGCTGGAGGAGGGAATCCTGGGTCCTGGGTGTGGGGCAAGGCAGAGGTGGTTAGGGGTGATCAGGCCAGCAGGGGAGCAGTCAGGGGTGATCAGGCAAGTAGGAGAGTAGTTAGGGGCAATCAGACAGGCAGGCAGAGGTGATTAGGGGCAATCAGGCAGGCAGGCAGGCAAGCAGTTAGGAACCAGCAGTACTGGATTGTGAGAGGACTTCCCCCCCCCCCGGCACGAATTTTGTGCACCAGGCCTCTAGGATATCAAATAATATCCCTGCTTCCTTTTACAACAGAAGTCCTCAAAATAATTATTAATGCCTGCTGTCTCTATCAATCCTATCAAATTCAATAGCTATTTCTAGTCCTCACATTACTCATCTTAAGATCAGCATTTGACAGCAATTAGATCAGCAATTGCTTCTTTCTGAAACACTTTCCCTCTGATCTCTCCCAGCTCATTGCCCACTCTACTTCTTCAATCTCTTTTGCTGGTTCTTTATCATCTTCCCAACATCCAAATCTTGGAACATCTAGTCCTCTTAGTTTTTCTCTTCTTATTCTCCTGGTGATCTCATCCAGTCTCATGGATTTAAAGAATATCTATACACTGACAACTCCAAAAATTGCATCTCCAGGCCAGAGTGCTTCTCTAACCTTAAAATTCATAGATATAGCTGTGTACTTGATATATTTTTTACAAGTCTAAAATTTAATCTGTCTATTTTAGACCCAACTCCCCAACACATATGCACACACACACACACACACATGCAACACTGAGATTTTGCCAACTTACTTGCTCAGGCTAAAAATATTAGCAACCACATTGACGCCTCTCCATCTCTCACACTTCAAGTCCAAATCATCAGCTTACATTAAAAATATACAGCCCAGCCAGCGTGGCTCAGCGGTTGAGCATCAACCTATGCATCAGGGGTTTAATTCTGGCACATTTCCAGGTTGCAGACTCGATCCCCAGTAGGGGGCATGCAGGAGGCAGCCAATCAATGATTCTCTCCCATCATTGATGTTTCTATCTCTCTCTCCCTCTCTTTTCCTCTCTGAAATCAATCTATCCTATATAATTAAAGGCTAATATGCACATAGACCAAATGGTAGAACAACCGAACAACCGGTAGCTATGATGTGTGCTGACCACCAGGGGACATGTGCGGATCATGGCAGGCGTTGGCTGAGGCAGGATGGTGGAGCAGGTGAGTGGGAGCGCCAGACCAAGGTGGGCGCTGGTTGCTGTCATCGAGGTGAGCCACTGGTGGTTACTGAAAATTCTTTGCTCCTGTGTGCTGTAGTCCCACCCAGCACTTGTACCTACTGCCAGCGCTGGCCCCGCTTGCACCCACTGCCAGTGCCAGAGCCGCCATTCGCACCCACTGCCAGTGCCAGCCCTGCTCGCACCCGCAGCCGGTGCCAGAGCTGCCGCTCGCACTTAGCACCATCAGTGGGTGCAAGTGGTGGCTGCTGGCCCTGATCACCCCTGAGGGTTTCTCTGCCTCCCCCTGCTCCTAAGGGACAATCGGAGCAGCAGCCGCCACTCACACCCACTGCTGACGCCAGCCCCAATCACTCTGCACTGTCAGCTGGTTTGAGCGGGGCCAGTGCCATTAGCACTTGGGAGTGGCAGCAGCAGGAGCAGGGATGCCAGCAAAGAGGGGTCCGGGATCCATGGTGGGAGGGGCCAGGCAGGGGCATGGAGGATGGGCCGAGACCTGCCCCTCTGCCAACCACAGCCTTGTGGCCCACAGTTCCTTTCAAGGTGCACAAATTTGTTCACTGGGCCCTAGTTTATATATATACTAGTAGCCCTGCTCATGAATCTGTGCACGAGTAGCTCGCTGCAGCTTGCCTCAGCTGGCCATGCCGTCTACCACCGCTGGTAGCTCTCTGCCACTCATAGCTCACTGCCCCACCCTCCTGTAGTTCTCCTTGCCCGTAGCTTGCTCTCCCGTAGCTCTCGGTCGCCTGTAGATCGGTCGTGACATTACAGCGTCCTAATTTGCATATTACTCTATTATTATATTAGACCAGAGGCCCAGTGCACAAAAATTATTTTGTGCACTCAGGGGAGTCCCTCAGCCCAGCCTGTGCCCTCTCGCAGTCTGGGACCCCTCGGGGGATAACCACCTGCTGCTTAGGCCCACTCCCCAGGGGAACGGGCTTAAGCTGGCAGTCAGACATCCCTCTGGCAGCCCGGGAGCCCTCAAGGGATGTCCACTTGCCAGCAGAGAGCAGGCCTAAGCTGCAGTCGGACATCCTTAGCACTGCTGAGGAGGCGGGGGAGGCTCCCACCACCACCGCTGTACTGGCAGCCGTCAGCCTGGCTTGTGGCTGAGTAGAGCTCGCGCTGTGGGAGCGCACTGAACACCAGGGGGCAGATCCTGCCTTGAGCGTCTGCCCCCTGGTGGTCAGTGTGTGTCATAGTGACCAGCATTCCCAGTGGTACTGCTGTTAGGGTCAATTTGCATATTACCCTTTTATTACATAGGATAGAGGCCTGGTGCATGGATGAGGGCTAGCTGGTTTGCCCTGAAGGGTGTCCCGGATCAGGGTGGAGGTCCCGCTGGGGTGCCTGGCCAGCCAGCCTGGTTGAGGGGCTGATGGCTGTTTTCAGGCTGGCCATGCCCGCAGGCTGGAAGCAGGTATCTGGGATTTATTTAACTTCTATAATTGAAACTTTGTAGCCTTAAGTGGAGCCCAGGTGGGATTGCCCCTGGCAACCGAGGCTCCCAGCCCCTCCTTGAGCAGAGGCCATGCTGGCTGGAAGCAGGTATCTGGGATTTATTTATCTTCTATAATTGAAAATTTGTAGCCTTGAGTGGAGCTCAGGGCCGGCCAGGGCAGGCGGGAAGCTTGGCTTCCTCCATCACCAGGGGCAACGCAAGCCTCCTGCTCGCTCCAGCTCCATGGCTGCAACCATCTTTGTGACTAAGTGAGGGATGATGGTTAATTTGCATATTTCTCTTTTATTAGATAGGATAAGCCTAAGCAACAGAAGACTGGTTGCTATGATGCACACTGACCACCAGGGGGCAGATGCTCAATGCAGGAGCTGCCCCCTGGTGGTTAGTGCGCTCCCGCAGCGGGAGCACTGCTCAGCTAACCTAGGGGTTCCAGAAGACGGGCTCACATCTGGCAAGTGCAGCTGCAATGGTGAGAGTCTCTTCTGCCTCCAAGGCAGCACTACTGAGTGGCAGCAGCAGTGGCAAACGCAGCAGGGCCGGGATGAGCAGGAGCTGCAGGAAGGAGCAGAAGGCAGCACTAAATTGCCGGTTTTAGCCAATCCCTACAGGCCATGCCAGGCCTCTAGTCTATAATAACAAAAGGCTAATATGCTAATTAGACTGGACGTCTTCCAGATGTCATTCTGGACGTCCTTCCTGACAAAGCCAGGGCTGATGCGAAACCAACCCAGGTCCCAGGTGGCTGCAGGCGGCCCGAGGGAAGCAGCCTGGGTCCTGGGTGCCTGCTGGCAGCCAGAGGAGGGAAGCCCAGGTCCCAGGGCTGGAGGGAAACTGGTGCTGGCAGCCAGGGGAAGGAAGGCCTATCCTGCATGAATTTTTGTGCATCGACCCTCTAGTCTATATATATATAATATATATATATATATATATATATATATATATATATATATATAGAGAGAGAGAGAGAGAGAGAGAGAGAGAGAGAGAGAGAGCGCCAGGGGTCGTCACACCAGAAACAACTGAACAGACAACTGAACAGGCTGAGTGGGGCAACCAGGCCGGCAGGGGGTGCAGTGAGGGACGACCAAATAACCAAAAAGCAGGCTGCATGGAGCAACCAGGCCAGCAGGGGGGCCATGAGGGATGACCAGGCCAGCAGGGGCGGGGCAGTTGGGGTTGACCAGGCTGGTGGGGGGCAGTAAGGGGTGACCAGGGTGGCGCAGGAGCAGTTAAGGCCGACCAGGCTGGCGCTGGGGGCAGTTGGGGGTGACCAGGTTGGCAGGGGAGGCAGTTGGGGGTGACCAGGCTGTTGGCAGGGGGGGGCAGTTAGGGGCAATCAGGTCAGCAGGCAGAGGTAGTTAGGGGCGATCAGGCAGGCAGGCAGGTGAGCTGTTAGGAGCCAGCAGTCCTGGATTGTGAGAGGGATATCCGACTTCCAGTTTAGGCCTGATTGCCAGGATCCGGCCTAAACCGGCAGTAGGACATCCCCTGAGGGGTCCCGGATTGGAGAGGGTGCAGGCTTGGCTGAGGGGATGTCCGCGCCCCCCCCCCCCCCGAATGAATTTCTTGCACTGGGCCTCTAGTCTACACTAATAAAAAACAACATGCAAATTGACCGTACCTTCGCTGCACCCCAAGCCATGCCCACCAGCCAATCAGAGCGATTATATGCAAATTAACCCAACCAAGATGGCAGCTGGCAGCCACAGAGCTGGAGCAAGCAGGAAGCTTGGTTGCCCCAATGATGGAGGAAGCCAAGCTTCCCGCTTGCCGTGGCTGGCTCTGAGCTCCACTCAAAGCAACAAAGTTTCAATTATAGAAGATAAATAAACCCCAGATACCTGCTTTCAGCCGGCCGTGGCCACAGAGCTGAAGCAAGCAGGAGGCTTCTCTCCCACCCGCCCTGGCCGGCTCTGAGCTCCTCTCAAGGCTACAAAGTTTCAACTATAGAAGGTAAATAAATCCCAGAATAAAAAAAGAAAAAGAAAAAAAGGAGAGGCTGGGAGCTTCCATCACCGGGGGGCTTGGCCAGCCTGAAAACGGCCCTCAGCCCCCCACCCAGACTGACCAGGCACCCCAGTGGGGACCCCCCCACCCTAAAGGGAATGTGGCCAGCCATCAGCCCCTCACCCAGGCTGGCCAGGCACCCAGGACCCCAACCCTGAAGGGGGTTTGACCAGCCGGCAAACAGCCATCAGCCCTTCACCCAGGTTAATTACTAACAGTGTCTGGCATATAGTAGATGCTCAGTAACTTTTGGATCTGAATTTCTGCCATTAGTATCAATAACGTTGTAGTCACCAGAGCTTGTATCCTCTCTGCTCTCTATTGTCTGCCATCTGTGGTATGCCCCAAGGTTGGTCCCTTCTCATTCTGTTAAAGCTCCGATGTCCACCCTTTTGTCTGCCACCCTCGCCCCACCCACACCTTTAGGTCCTACTTCCTGTATTACCATAATTGCTCCAAACCTACTCTCTCCACCTCTGCCTCTGCTCCCTCCAATATATTCTGCTCAGCCCAGCCAGATTAGCCTTTCTGAGCCAACACTTTCATTTTCAAATCCCCTTAAGTGCAAGGAATGGGTCTCATTTATCTTGGTAAACCCCACGTGAGGTACTCAGTAGGTGCTTAGGAATTGTAAAAAATGTGGTTTGGCGCTAGCTGGTTTGGCTCAGTGGTAGAGCATTGGACTGTGGACCAAAGCATCCTAGGCTTGATTCCAGGCACGCACTTAGGTTGCAGGCTCCTCCCCAGCCTGGGCCCTGCTCGGGCTTCGCACAGGAGGCAACCAATCAATGTGTTTCTCTCACATCGATACTTCTCTCTGTCTTTTCCTCTCTATTACACTCTCTCTAAAAAATCAATGGAAAAATATCCTTGGTGAGGATAAATAAAGAAAGAAAAGAAAAATTTGTTCTTAATGTGTCAAATTATGAATAACTCACCTTAGACCACAATGGTAAGGTTGCTTTTATCCTAAGGTAGTTCCTTGCTTATAGCCCTTTGAGAATTCCCCTACAAACTATAGAACAGAGTTCAAACTCAGCTTAGCAGTCATGACCCACCCTAATCTCATAATCTGGTAATGCCTATTTCATGGTCTCCTCCCTACTTTCTCTCCCTCTCCTTTCCTCTCTGAAATGTTTTATACTCTCTTTGGTGATTTTTAGAGACATGCAGACAAAATGAGGATTCTATTTAGTAAGTTGGTTAAGAATACATCTATGACCATGATGGAACAACGGACACCAGGCTTACCCCCTCAGTAAAGGACAGACGACGACAACGGAACTGTCATTTTCAGACATTCGATGCTTCTCTTTCCCTTTCTCTTCCAACTCTCTCTAAACATCAGGGGAAAATATCCTCGGGTGAGGATTAAAAGAAGAAAAAAAGGGGAGAGAGCATTTGAAGGAGGCGCAGTGGGGGCGGCATCCCCCGCATAAGCCCAGCCAGGGGGCAAGCATCCTAAGGGTGACTGAAGAGCACTTACTGAGCATTCCCGACACTGCTCTGAGACTTCACAGGGGAATCCTCCCATTCCTCCACTACAGCAGCCGTGGGGGGAGAGGTTCCACCGCCCTAGCTCCCACCCCCCACCCCCCCACCCCCGCCCAGGCACTCCTGACTCCCATCCCAGGGCTCCTCCCACCACCTTTTCCCTGGCATCTATTTCTCCAAAAGTGCCCTCAGGCTATGGGTTCCAAATTCTCCGCACCTGGAATGTGGTACACGCCAAGGTTTATTTTTTTTAATTGATTTCAGAGAGGAAGGGAGAGGGAGAGAGAGACAGAAACATCAATGATGAGAGAGAATCATTGATCGGTTGCCTCCTGCACGCCCACTGCTGGGGATCCAACCCGCAACCCGGGCACATGCCCTTGACAGGAATCAAACTGGGGACCCTTCAGTCCGCAGGCCCATGCTCTATCCACTGAGACAAACCAGCCAGGGCCAAGATATTTGAGACTGAGGACTTGTGGGTCTCCTTGGCCCACCCCGAAGCCCAGGGACTCTTAGGCCAGAGGAGGGCAGCCAGCCTTCAGGTAGCCTCCAGAGAAGAGCAGCTGTTCCCCTTGGCGTGGCCCCTCCCCCCACCCCGCTCCTCTGAGTTATTCGCAGCTGGTCCTGGAAGTTCTGGGAGGAGGCATCCCTGCCCACTGTGGGGTGGACCAGGGCAGGTCTCTGGCTTGCGGTCTGCGCTCCTCTTTCCTTCCTGTGACCCCTCCCTGGGTTGGGCTGGCCTCCTCCTCGCTCCCCCCCCCCCCCCGGTCCTATATAGTCATGTGGTCGCACAAGTACCAGTGCAGACTGGGCTGCCCTCCACCACTCCGTGCCCAGGCGATGGCCAAAGCCAGCAGCAACCTCCGTGGAGCCAGACAGGAAGATACCTATTTTCTCCCGAGCAGGTCTGGCTCAGTGGATAGAGCGCGGGCCTGTCGGCTGACGTCCCGGGTTCTGCTCCGGCCAAGGAGTCGGGGCCCAGGCCCGGGTTGCAGGCTAGATCCCTAGCAGGGGGCGTGCAGGAGGCAGCCCATCAGTGGCTCTCATCACCGAGGTTTCCAGCTCTCCTCTCCCTTCCTCTCTGAAACCAAGAAATGTATGTTTTAAAGCAAGAAAATGTCTACAGTATTTTCTGCTTCTGGAGACGGCCCCGGAGCGGGCCTGGGTGCTGCCGCGGGGACTCCACACCTCGGTCCCGCTGCGCACCGCCACGCGGGGGCGCGGCAGGTGGTCCCAGCTCCCTCCGCCCGCACGGCCGGCGGCTCTTTGTGTCTGACGCCCCTCGCGGTCGGCCTGGGCCTGGGCGGGCGGGGCCGGGAGGGCACCTCAGCATCTGCCTCTTGAAAAATGCCCACAAGTGGCGACATTTTCATCAGAAACCTGTGCACCTTTGGAGAGAGCCGGGCGCCTGGCGGGCGGAGGCCTCCCTTTCCTCCCTCCCCTCCCACACGTCCTGCTCCCTCCTCCCTCCACTCCCCTCCTCTCCTCCCTCCCCCCTCCCTCCCGCCGGATCGCTCCCGCCCCTCCCCGCATCTGGATCTCATTGTCCTCGCTTTTCTCCTCTGCAGTCGGCTCGCAGCCTGCGCTGCAGACTCACACGTGCTCACAGCACCCCCGCGCGTGGGCGCTCGCTGCGACACCCCACGCCTTTCACAGACGCATACGGCCATTTTTTCCTTGGCGCCAAGAGCCCTTTCATAGAATGGACCCTTTCCCCCCCGAGTAGGAACAGGAAAGGCCTAGGCCCCAGGGCATGTCAGCGGAGCAGGGCGCGCCGGGGAGGGCTGTTGCCATGAGAGGGCGGCCGCCGGGTTGGGGTGCGTTAGTGACTCCCCGTCGGAGGCGGCCCTGGAGGCAGAGTGTTGACAACATGGTCGAGCGCCTGCAGTTAGCAGAGTGCCTCTCGTCCGCCCTAACGGCCACTTGGCTGCGTCAGCCAGGGCTCCTTTGTATGTTATGTCCTTAACGATGCGCGGGAAAACGGCAAAGGCCTAGGCCGTCGTCGCTTTAAGGATCTAGACCAGTGGTTCTCAACCTTGGCTGCCATTAGAATCACCTGGGGATCTGTTTAAAATCCTGATTTCCGGGCCTCATCCTCCGGAAATTGTTTCTTTGTGATGGGGTGGGGCCACATTAGTAACAAAGAAACAGAATTTCCGGAGGATGAGGCCCGGAAATCAGGATTTTAAACAGATCCCCAGGTGATTCTAATGTGCAGCCCAGGTTGAGAACCGCTGCCTGAGATGAACCCTGCGCAGACAGCTGAAAAAATAAAAACCCAGGGGCCCCCTCCGGCCCCCGCTGCCCCTGCCGTTATTCATGACGTGATTCTCAGGTGTCGGTTGGCAGCGACGCTTAGAACCGGCCTGTTGCTAGGACTTGAATGAAGACGAGGCATCCCATTGGTTCCCGGGACTTCGGAGGAGCCAATGGGAAGGAAAGGGATGGGGAGGGGAAACCACCCTCCCCCCACCCCACCCCCCAAAAAGCACGCTCCTGCTGGACTATTGTTGTGGCTGCTGTGTTAAAGTGGGGGCTGTAAATTACGGGGTTTAGTCTATTTTTTCGGGTGTAGGTGGGTGGTGTCCGACGGACTAATGCTGAAAAACGAGCAATGCGGCGGCAGTTCGGTCCCTGTCCTGGGGTTCACTATCAGCTCCCGCCCCCGCGGCTAGATCCGCATGCAAATGAGGCCGGCAAGGTGCACACCCCACCCGCCGCCCACACCACGGGGTGCAGTCGCCCTGCAGCCGGAGGCCGGGGATCTGCCGTGGGGGTGACGGGGGCACGGAGGCGCTCTCTAGTGTCGATCAGGTTAGGTGAACCCCAACAATCTTTTGCGAAGGGAGTGAAACCCCGCCGCGTGCGGAAGCTAGGGCGCACGCGTCCCGCCCTGGGCTTCGGCCGCGCCCCCTGCGCGCTGCCTGGCGTCTCCGCGGGGCGGTGAGATCGCGCCCAGCAAACCCAACCCCCGGTTCCGATGACAACCCGCGTCCGCACCGCGGGGCGGACAGTGTCCGGCCCAGACCCGGCTATTTCAGCCTCCGCCCCAGCGACCCAGTCGCGGTTCCGCGGCCAGCCGCGCGCGCTGGACTCCGGGCAGGAAGAGGAGCCGTGGTCCCCGCGGGCCCTTTCTCCCCCGACTGTGGACTTGACAGCCGCCCCGCCCTCGCCTCCTCCATTGTCTGGGCTCCGGCTACAACCCACGCCTCCTCTCTAATAGTCGTGCACGCTTTGGGCGGGGCGACTTGAAACAGACTTGCAATAAATTGACTTCTGTGGACCCGGCCGGTTTATTTACGCCCCGAGGGGCGCGGGCGCTGCCAGATCCCTCCGCAGACTGCAGATTCCGTGGCGGGAATCCAGCCACAAGAAACGGCTGCTCCTCGTCACCAGAGCTTCCTAACCACAGGCAGTGTGAACAGTGCGCATCTCCGGTTGCAGTCGATTTTAGGAGACTGAAAGACCAGGAAGGTTGTCAACCACCGGCCTTTATTGGATCCATGGCGCGAATGGATCTGATTGTTATTTTTTTTTCTTGCAAATTTCTGTGACCTACGAGGTGGTTGAAGATTTGGGGGGATAGAAGAGGGAGGAGCTTTTTCAGAAAATGGGAGGAGATCAAACAAAAAGGGAGACTTTTACCAAAGGCCTTTCTCTTTCTTCCAGACAAATCACAGGCTCTACTCACATGAAAACCCAGCTCTGAGGCAGCTAGCTGTGTGCTGCAGCCCAGAGCCAAGCCCAGACTGAGCAGGTCTTATTTCAGACAGCATCTATAATAATCTATAATAGTAAAGGCATAATATGCGAATTAGACTGGATGTCCTTGGGGAAGCCGGGCTGTGAGGGAAGCCAAGGTCTGGGTGCCAGGGGGAAGCCGGTGCCGGCAGCCGGGAGGAAGGCAGGCCCACTCCTGCACCAATTTCATGCATCAAATCGGGCCTCTAGTTTCAAAATAAAAGCCTTCTTCCTTGAGCCCCGTGGGCATGATGGTGCAGGACAGCCCACCTGGGGGGGGGGGGGGGGGCGCTGAGCGGCTGCCAAGGGGGGGAAGCCAGGCGTGGAGAGGAAGGAAGGTCCACGCTGTCTTCGCGCCCTATATATCAATGCATGAATCAGTAAAGGGCCACTTTGCATCTACTGGAGAAATGGGTAAAATCATAAGATCTGAGCCCTCCCTTTCATGAGAAGAAAAAAGAGCGAAATACTCGCTCTTTTAACAATCAGTGTTAGAGCTCTTCCTGAAGCAATCAGGTTGTATTCCAGGCCCAGCGCCAAGCCAAGCCTGGAGCATCCACCGTCCACCGGGCCACATGAACCTGTGTGAAAGCACCGCCCTCTCCTGCGGCAGAGAACTAACGCCGGCCCTGAAGGTGACCGGTCAGCTCGGGCACCCAGTGGGCCTGGCTCAGAAGTCAGGAGGGAACACCCCCCATTCTGATCAGAAAAGGACCCTCCCCCCACTCCTTGGCACCTGTGAGTTACAAGCTAATTATGTTTTCCTGCTGGGGAAGCAAATTATACCTATTGTACAATACAAGCAATTGTCGTTCCCAGTATCCTCAGAAAAACTCAGAAATATTGACTTGCTCGAACTAGCATTTTCCTTTTGTCTCCAGCATCAGGTTTTAAGGCACAGAACCCCCAGAGATGAGTTTGTTACCCAGTCCTGGGGCGGGAGTGTGAGGAGCCAGGTGCAACCACACCCACCATTGTAGCCTTTTCCTCAGAAAACTAGCCAGACCCCAAGAAGGAGTTAACCTGGGTTATTACATCCCTATTTTTTAAATTCCTTAAGACTCCCAACAGAACCTACAGTAACAAGAAAATAATGAAGCCCACTGACATTTCTGAAAAGATGGCGATTAATTAAAATAATTAGGCTGCACTGAATTATTAAAATGGGAAGTCTTCTGTAGTGGTTACCAAACAAGCCAGCACATTTTTGCAGTTCAAAGATAAAAACCATGTTCTGGTTCATTAGCTGAGACAGGAACTCACACATTTTAGCCTACAATCTTCTTCACAGATATGTAGAGGTGTCTAATATCTCACACCTTTGCAATGGCTCTTGTAAAAATAAAAAAATAAGAAATAAAAAGCAACAGCCTGACCTCAGTCATCATATTGCTTGTAGGACAGCGGGGAGCTTTCAATCTCAGGAACTTTCCTCGGAAAGTGCCCCAGGCTTCAAAATACCAGGAGTGCCGGCCTGGCTGGAGTGGGAGCAGGGACAGTGAAGGGCCAGGAGCCCTCTTCCCAGTCCTGGCTGTGTCTCTCAAGCAGTTGCTGTCTCTTTCTCATAGGGGCAGAAGTAGAATGTTGGGGACCAGCTATGATTGTAAGAAATACTCATCAGGCTCTGTTAGCCTTGACTGTGTTGTTCTGATTAAAGAAGGCACGTTCTGACCTGGTGGGAGGAGCCCATGGCCCTGGGCGCTCACCTGGAGATGCAGCCCCTCCTCCCCATCGGGAGCTGCCTATCATCAGGGAAAGATGAGCAACTGCTGCAGACCCCAGAGCCGCCAGCCCTTTGAAGACTTCAGCTGCTGGGGTCCAACCACAGCAGGTCCAGGGGTCCCCAAAGGTGTGGACGGAGTCGGCAAAGAAGGAATGACACGGAGACAGCATTCAGTTGATCAGCAGCCTAGCCAGGATCTCTAGCCAAGTTCTGGTCAGAATCTCCAGCGAAGTTCTGGTTAGGATCTCCAGCCAGGTTCTGTGTCCATGTTCTCTTGCTAGGTTCTCTAGCCAGGTTCTCCAGGTTCTCCAGCCAGGTTCTGTAGCCAGGTTCCCTCGCTAGGTTCTCCAGCCAGGTTCTATCCAGGTTCTCCAGCCAGGTTCAGTCACCAGGTTCTAGTCAGGTTCTCTTGCCATGTTCTATCCAGATTCTGTAGCCAGGTTCTGTCTCTAGGTTCTTCAGCCAGGTTCTCTCGCTAGGTTCTGTCTCTAGGTTCTGTGGCCAGTTTCTGTCCAGGATCTTTTGCCATGTTCTCTCAATAGGTTCTGTCTCTAGGTTCTGTGGCCAGTTTCTGTCCAGGATCTTTTGCCATGTTCTCTCAATAGGTTCTGTCTCTAGGTTCTGTGGCCAGTTTCTGTCCAGGATCTTTTGCCATGTTCTCTCAATAGGTTCTGTCTCTAGGTTCTGTAGCCAGTTTCTGTCCAGGATCTTTTGCCATGTTCTCTCCAGCGAAGTTCTTCTGTCTCTAGGTTCTGTGGCCTGTTCTCTTGTTACATCTGTATTTATACCAGTTGATTCCAATCCTATCAATCTCTATTACAAAGGTTAGGGCGTTTCTTATCTCCATTCCAGGCAGTAAAGATTATGTAGCTTAAGCATGATTGTTCGTAGTTAAAGTGATTAATTACCCGCCTGGCACTTAGTTAAGGGGTTTTATTCCCTCCCTAACTTCAGGGGAAAATCCCTACCTGGGGAAACAACCTTTCTCAGAGAGGTGACCTTGGTTAAAACACATAGTGCCAAGAAGGTGAGCAAACATATTAAGAACAGTATGCAATATATGCCAGGTCCCTTGAAACAGCAAGTATGGACTGGCTCCCGGCACTCAGCCCCCTGCTGGCCTGTAAACTGCCCACCTGGCACACCCTTTGCCTACTTCCCCATGTAATCTTCATCCTTCTACCTGATATAAGCAGCCCGGTGATGCGGGTGCAGAGCAAATGTTTGTGGATGACCTGCTGCTCCCCCATGCTGCTGGCAGGATTGGAATAAATGTTCATATGATTCGCCGAAACCGGTTTGGCTCAGTGGATAGAGCGTCGGCCTGCGGACTGAAGGGTCCCAGGTTAGATTCTGGTCAAGGGCATATGCCTGGGTTGCGGGCACATCCCCGGTGGGGGATGTGCAGGAGGCGGCTGGTCGATGTTTCTCTCTCATCGATGTTTCTGACTCTCTATCTCTCTCCCTTCCTCTCTGTGAAAAATCAATAAAATATATTTTAAAAAAATGTTCATATGATTCAACCCTGTCACTGCTGAATTGGCTGAGGTAGTGACAGGCAGCACGGACCCCCTTGGTTGTCTGGTTACATTTCCTTCCTCTAAGTCAGAGGTTCTCAACCCGTGGGTCGCGACCCCTTTGGGGGTCGAATAACCCTTTCACAGGGGTTGCCTAAGACCATCAGAAAACACATATATAATTATATATTTTTTGTGATTAATCACTATGCTTTAATTATGTTCAATTTGTAACAATGAAATTCGGTGTCACCACGACATGAAGAACTGTATTAAAGGGTCGCAGCGTTAGGAAGGTTGAGAACCACTGCTCTAAGTCAAACCCAACTCAAGCCTGACTTTAAACCCCTCACGAGGATGCTCCTCCCACCTGCCCCCACTCCGAAACCTACTCCATGTCCATCAAGCAAAGCCCACTGTCTTGTTCCAAACCCTATTCATTCTCACGTCCGCATCCCAGTCAGCGTCAGCTGCCTGGACTGTCCTCATTTCGTTGTATCATAAATCAGTGAGCTAGACAAGACACCTTAATGAGCCAATTAGTTAGGAATCACCTTTATTGCACGCAGGTTCAGAGCAGATTACCTCTATCAAATTCTGAACAAACACAGGAAGGAGTATTCTCTTTTTATATCCTTCTAGTTTTTTGTATAAGTTATTTTTGCAGACAGCTTGTAACCTTGAGTATATATCATATCTAATAAACATCTGTCATATCTCTACAGACAACTTGTAACCTTGAGTATATATCATATCTATATAGACACCTGTAACCTTAGATACATAATGAACAAACACTTGGCATGAGACTATGGGAATTACTATCAGTATCAGCCCCTTATGTTAAATGGCTACCTTGCAAGGTCAGACAGTTAAGTTTATCTTTTCTATTATTTAAGCTAAAAAACAAAGTTTTTTTACAGAATAAGAGACTATCTAAAAATAACAGAGTTGACTTATGGGGTAAGGGACTAGCAAGAAATAGCAGAAAATTTTCAAACAGCAGTTTTCCCAAAGGAGGGATCATTACTATGCTTCAGTTTCTCTCTGAGCTCAGTTTCCGTCTCCCTGTCTCCACAAAGCCTTCTTCCTGCTTCCCCAGAGAGTCACACTTGGACCTGGATGTTTATGATTGAATTTGTGGATGAAAAAAAAGGCCACATGCTAACCTGACCAGTTCAGGGAAGGCCTGCATGGCCGTCTTGCAAACTCAAAGGATGGTCTGGACTTGAAATTTTAACTAAAAGCAGTTATGGAGGGTAGTCATGCCCTAGGCTAGTATCTTCCCTGTCAAAGGCCTCTCTTTACCTTACCTGAGCCTGTCGTCTTTTTGCATCTAAGATAACTTCCCTGTGAAATGTCAGGGTAACCTGTAACTTCCCTTTTCAGGACCCCCCAGGGCACAACCAAATGTGCCTGGGTGCCAGGACAGAGACCATAAGTTCCTTCATGGTTGTTGGTATCATGTTAATTGGTGACTGTTAACTCTTCTGCACCCACCTAAGTAAAAGAAGCATGTGTCTGTCATTTTACTCTTTATCCAATCCCAGAGGTCCCCCCTCCCTTTGTTACATATAAAACAAGGTGAAAACCCGCCATTCTCTGGAGCATTATCCCAATCCATTAAGATTTTGCTTCCCAAGCCAAAACCGGATTGGCTCAGTGGATAGAGCGTCGGCCTGCGGACTGAAAGGTCCCAGGTTCGATTCCGGTCAAGGGCATGTACCTTGGTTGCGGGCACATCCCTAGTGGGAGATGTGCAGGAGGCAGCTGATCGATGTTTCTCTCTCATCGATGTTTCTAACTCTCTATCTCTCTTCTTTCCCCTCTGTAAAAAATCAATAAAATATATTTAAAAAAAAAGAGATTCTGCTTCCCTAATAAACTCACAAAGATTCTTCACAGGTTTGAATGTTTTTACGTTAACAGGAGTATTAAGAGGATTAAGTGAGTTAATACACGTGAAGCACTTAGAACGGAGCCTAGCATATACTGGGTGCTCTGTGTTTCTTATTACTATCGCCATTAATATATTTCTCCTCATCACAAATCCTCCTTCCAGCAAACTGCTCACTCTTCTACTTCGGCTTTCCACCCACATCTGTTGTTCATAAGGTCTATCAAGCCAGGAGTCCCCAACCCCATTCTAATACCCCGCTACCAAAATCCTGTCCTGGATTCAGCCCCGTGACTCTCGCGAGCCCTAGGCTTTCTCTGATGATGCGCACCGCCCCCCCCCCCCCGCCACCCCCACCCCCACCCCCGTGCACCATAGCCTGCACCGTGGTTGTGAGCTGGGCTACATCGATCTGGAGATCCACGCCCCACTTGCAGCAGAACGTCCGTGCTATCAACTACTGGATGCATTCTCATTCTCCAGTCTCCCTGGGGTGACCTTGAGGTCATATGACCGGGTTAGGTCAACAAACTACAAGCAGAAATGGCAGATGTCACTTCTGGGCTCAGGGTCAGAAGCCAGGGTGCCTCATCCGGCCCTCTCTCCCCTGCCTAGGAAAGCTGGGATGGCATCTCCAGGAAATACAGCTGCAAGACGGCACTCTCCCAGCATGGAAGCCCCGGGCAGACAGTTCCTGACAAGCCTGTGGGGTGTGTTACCTGAGCCAGAAGCAAGCCTCTGTTGCGTCAGAGCTCTGAAACGGGGCTGCTGTCCTGCAGCGTAGCGTGGCTTGTCCTGACTATTTTACCACCTCAGCCTTTCAACACTCGAAACCGGACACAGCACATGGGAGGCACTTAGTATTCAAATGTCGAGTGAATAATATACAAAATTATTCTTTTTCACAAGCAGGTCTAGTAGTTTAATGTTGTTCACTCCAACCTCAAGCATTGAGAAGGCTAAAGAGGGCTAATTCAAATGTAACCCTGATATTTGGGGGCTAGCAATTGGAATTCATGCCAGCAAGTTCAGGGTGCATTCTTGATGACCTATAATTAGGTCATTGCCTCCATCCCAGAAACTGGTCTTGGAAGGCCTGTCAGGAGCAGTGAACTTCCCTGGGGGAGGCGGGGAGCCATTATCACTGGCGCCAGGACAGATCATCAACACTGGGGGTCTTCCTGCAGGGCCATGAAGGGGGGCAGGGGGCATATCTGCACAACAAAGACCCCGAAGGCTCTAAAAAGTGAAGCCTTCCACGTGCTGCTTCACTCTCTGATTTGGAAATTACTTCCCGGAGTCCGCCGGTGTCATTAAAACAGTGTCTTTCCACTTCTTCAAAGCATTGCTTGGTTTTTCTGGGGTCTTCTGCAACATTTGGTGCCCTGCCCGAGAAGCTAACCCCGTTTTTTTGGCTCTTGCCTCCAGTGAGTGGACGGGTTTGAGGCCCTAGGGCCCAGGACAGGCCTCCAGAAGGCGCGCCCTGCTGATTTTAGCAGAATTAAACTGGGGGAAACTCCAGGCGCCCCGGGACCTCAGCCCAGGACCCGGCCGGCATCTGGAGAAAGTGGACAGACACCTCTGGACCTGTCGACAGAATCGGTAAAGTAGGGGCCCCATTCAGTCAGGCCTACTCCAAGCGAGTAGAAGGGGGAGCCTGATCACCTTCCCAGAAGTCATAGGACTTCATCAGGTTAATTAGTCAGGAATTGGGTGGGCTGTTTTTTTTAAACTCTGAGTGAATGTCTGGTGAAAGTGTGTGAGTGTGGAGGGAGAGGGCCTGCCCTCTCCTATCCTTTGTGTGGCTCCACGACCTCGGTTAAGGAGTCCGAGTGCCCCAACCTACGGTTCCGCGATACGTCATATGGCATAACGGTGACTCACCCCCACGTGGAGGTGACCAGGCCCGGGGTTTATACGGGTGCACCTTAGCTAAGACAAATCTAAGCTCCCAAGGGGCACGGCCAGGCGGGCATCTGAGTGAGGATCTGTGAAAACAGGTCACCCCCTCCCTTGTCTGTCTCTCGCCACCAATCATCATGGGGTCGGGACAAAGTAAACCCACTGTTCTCAACTGCATGTTGAAGAATTTTGAAAAGGGTTTTTTTCAGGACTATGGTATTAAAATGAACCCCAAAACACTGAGGAAATTCTGTGAATTAGAATGGCCAGCCCTTGGGCTCGGCTGGCCCCCGGAAGGCTCCATAGGTGTAGGACTGGTCAGGGCGGCCTGGGATGTAGTCACGGAAGACCCTGGACACCCAGATCAGTTCCCTTACGTAGACACCTGGTTAGGAATTGCCCAAACCTTGCCGCCTTGGGTCCAGTTCTGGGTGTAAGAAGGGACAGAGTAAGGTTTTAGTAGCAGGAGTGGAGAGGCAGGCAGGGCAGGAGCAGGCTAAGGAGAGGCAGGAGAAAAGAATCAGGTCCCTCAGAAGGGAACCCAACCCCTATTCTGCCAGGACCCCCTGAGGAAGTCCGGCCAGTTTTGCAACCTCCATATGTGCCACAGGCAGCACCAAGTGGCTGGTCTGGAATCCGGAAAGTCGGGAAACACCACCCGCCTCTGTCTCTCCTCAACCCGGCTCTCTAGAGCCAGTTGGGCGGCACTTGCATTCAGCCAATCAAGGGTCCAAGCCATAACCAGCACGTCAGATGCCTCTCAGGGAGATTCGGGGTCCCAAGTGGTTGGCGAAGATGGGACCTTACAGGAAGGAAGGCCAGTGTATTATCAGCCCTTTACCACCAGTGACATCCCGAATTGGAAACATCACACCCCAGCTTATTCTGAAAAACCCCAGGCCATGGTAGACCTCCTAGGAATGATTTTCCAGACCCAGAAGCCCACCTGGGTGGACGGCAAGCAGCTCCTTTTCACGTTAACACTGAGGAGCACATGCGAGTAGTAACACAGGCTCGGAAGTGGCTCCAGACCCAGGCCCCGGCAGGAATATTGATACAGACAGAAGTCCCAGGGAGGCCCTCCCAGATGAGGAACCCGATTGGAACCCGAACTCAGAAGACGGAAGGGCCGGGCTAGAAAGATATTGGCTGGCCTTCCTCCAGGCGGTCAGGGCCGGAGCCAAGAAGCTCACCAACACGGCTAAAATCTCTGAGGTTTTCCGGAAGCCTGACCAAAGTCCAGCAGCTTTCTATGACTGTATGAGGCATACCGGATCTACACCTCCCTTTAAACCTGAGGCCCCGGAAATCAAACCATGGTAAATGTCGCTTTTGTAGGCCAAGCCCAGCCTGACATCAGGAGAAAATTACAGAAGCTGGAAGAGTTTGCAGGAAAAAATGCCACCGAACTGCTGGAGATAGCCAACAAGGTTTTCATCAACCGAGAGATAGTGTGGCAAAGAGGGAGGAAGAAAAGAGAATACAGAGAAGGGCCAATATAATAGCAGCAGCTTTTAGAGGCTCAGGCTCCCAGACAGATCAAAAAGGGAAGCAAGAAAACAGATCAAGGGGAAAAGGAAGAGCGAGCCTGTGATGAGACCAGTGTGCCGACTGCAAGGAGACAGGACACGGGAAGAATGAATGTCCCAAACGGCAAAGTAAGAAAACTAGGCCCCCTTTTCCACCCAGTTGCTATCACCCAGAGCCACCGGAAGCAGATCTCATTGGGCTAGCAATGGCTGATTCTGACTAGGACAGACCGGGCTCTTTTCAGCTGGGCCCCCACGAGCCCATGATCAGAATGAAAATAGGGGACCAGACTATGGACTTTATGGTTGATACAGGAGCTGAGCACTCAGTAGTCACGCAGAAAGGAGCGCCTCTCTCAGGAAAGGAGGTCACCATTATTGGAGCTACTGGGGACCAGACCCGTAGACCATCCTGCCGCTCTCGCCGATGCCAACTTGGTGGTCATCAAGTAATTCAGGAATTCCTGTCCTTGCCGGACTGTCCAGTTCCTCTAATGGGCAGAGACCTTTTAGCCAAAATGGGGGCAGAAATCACTTTTACTCCAAATGACTCAGCACAGCTTCGTCTAAGTGAGGAGACCTCCTCAATGATCCTGTCCCTAGCAGTGCCGAGGGAGGAAGAATGGAGACTATATACTGCCCAGTCAAAGGCCTCAGCATTAGAACCTGAATTAGAGAAAGAATTCCCGTTGGTCTGGGTGGAAGGGAATCCTCCAGGCCTGGCTAAGGACCACACCCCGATACTGATCGACTTAAAGCCCGGGGCACAGCCTGTTAAAACCCGCCAATATCCAATTCCAAGGGAAGCACGCCTAGGAATCCAGGTCCACTTAGACCGGCTGCTTCAGTGGGACTTGTTAAACGATGCAGGTCTCCATGGAACAGGCCTCTCTTGCCTGAGAAAAAACATGGCACTAATGATTACCGCCCTGTTCAGGATCTCCGTGCTGTTAATGAGGCTGTCACAACCCTGCATTCGGCACTGCCAAACCCCTACACGCTTCTGTGGCTCATCCCATCAGAGGCGGAATGGTTTACATGCCTAGATCTGAAAGATGCCTTTTTCTGCCTCAGATTAGCTCCTTCCAGCCAGCCTCTTTTCGCTTTTGAATGGAAAAACCCAACTACAGGGGCCAAGGAGCAGTTCACCTGGACCAAACTGCCCCAAGGGTTCAAGAACTCTCCTACTCTTTTTAGTGGAGCACTAGCATCTGATCTAAGTTCCCAGGACAGGACTTGGGGTGTGTTCTACTCCAATATGTAGACGATCTCCTACTGGCCAGCTCCACGCGAGCTCAGTGCTGGGAGGGAACACGAGCCCTTCTGAGACTGTTAACTGAAACAGGTTACAGAGTGTCCCAGAAGAAAGCACAGATTTGTCAGAAAGAAGTCAAGTATCACGGCTTCCGAATCACCCAAGGGAAACGAAGGCTGGGAACTGAAAGGAAGCAGGCAGTATGTGCCATCCCAGTCCCTTGCACCCTGCGGCAGATTCGGGAATTCCTGGGAGCAGCAGGGTTCTGTCGAATTTGGATCCCAGGGTTTTCAGACCTGGCCAAGCCTCTGTATGAAGCTTTAAAAGGAGAAGAGAAGGCACCCATCGACTGGGGTCCCAAGCAGAAGAAAGCCTTCACCACCATAAAGGCAAAGCTCACTGAGGCCAGTACTAGGGCTACCAGATGTGACTCGAGACTTTAATCTCTTCATACATGAGAACAGGGCGGTGGCCCTAGGAGTTCTAACCCAGGAGTTTGGACCCTGGCAAAGCCCAGTAGCCTATCTCTCCAAGCAGATTGACCCAGTTGCCTCTGGGTGGCCCCCCGTGTCTCAGGGCCCTTGCAGCCACGGCATTGTGAGTCAAGGACGCGGATAAGCTTACCTTAGGACAAAACTTAAATGTACAAGTACCTCATGCTGTTGTCACCCTCATGGAAGCAAGGGGGCAGCACTGGCTGACTCATGCTCGGATGACTCAATACCAAGGATTGTTAGGTGAGAATCCGGGGGTACGATTAGAAGCAGTGAGAATGCTTAATCCTGCCACCTTTGTACCCATTGCTGAGGGGGCCCCTGAGCATGATTGCCTGGAAGTCCTAGAGGAGGTTTATTCTGGCCGGCCAGATCTAACGATAGGCCCCTGCCTAACCCTGACTTGGTATTGTTCACAGACGGCAGCAGCTTCTTAGGTGAAGGAAAAAGATGAGCCGGATAGGCAGGGGTGGAACCGCGGCTTACCTCTGCCTGCCTGAAAACTGGATGGGAACGCCTTTAAACTTCAGAGGGTCCTACAAACCCCTCCGAGAAGAAAAAAGGGATGCTAACCCCCTTTGTCATCGTCCCTTCCCAGCCGGAAGCAGCTAAGAGCAGTCATCGCCATGTTCATCATAACATCCCTTGGTCATTGCTCCACGAGGCTAAAAGAAGCTTGTGGGACAGGGGGGGGGGGGGGGTAAGGAGGCTAAAAAGGGCTAATTCAAATATAACCCTGATATTTGGGGGGCTAGCAATTGGAATTCATGCCAGCAAGTTCAGGGTGCATTCTTGATGACCTATAATTAGGTCATTGCCTCCATCCCAGAAACTGGTCTTGGAAGGCCTGTCAGGAGCAGTGAACTTCCCCGGGGGAGGTGGGGAGCCATTATCGCTGGCGCCAGGACAGATCATCAACACTGGGGGTCTTCCTGCAGGGCCATGAAGGGGGGCAGGGGGCATATCTGCACAACAAAGACCCGAAGGCTCTAAAAAGTGAAGCCTTCCACGTGCTGCTTCACTCTCTGATTTGGAAATTACTTCCCGGAGTCCGCTGGTGTTATTAAAACAGTGTCTTTCCACTTCAAAGCATCGCTTGGTTTTTCTGGGGTCTTCTGCAACAGCATTGCATTTTGAATCCGTCTCTGGCATGTACACCCTTTATGGGTTTTTCCAATGGGCAGAAGCCCTAGACAGCACTGGGCCTGCAGGGCGACCTCGCACAGGAGTTCAGCAGGGCCCGCTCCACCCAAGACCACGGTGTGGTGGGAGGAGCTCCAGCGAGGGCTGTTCCCACTGCGCGGCTCCCACCTCTGCACCTGTTGGCACAGGAGCTGCTGGCTGCGCGGTGCCAGCTGTCCGGGCCCCAACCAGCAGGTTTGCCAGTTCAGACAGAGGACAAGTGAGATATGTTTGTCAACATTTCTGTAACCCATCCCTTGTCAGCCAAGATTTCATTAGGGCTTTTGCTAAGTGATCTATTGTATAAGTATTATTTTGTAAACATGACAGTAAATGACTGTGTTTCTGAGAAGTACTCCTTTTCCCTCCTTTGCCAACTGTGAAGGCTCTGACATGCAGCAGCCGTAGCCCCTGACAGGGCAGCTCTGCCATCGCCATCCCAGGAGAACGGCCAGGAAGCACACGTGCTCCCTCCAGCCTCGAAGAGCCTGTGCCTGGCATGGGAAGCGAGGAGCCAGGCTCAAGCTCCAGGTGCCCCGGCGGGTGAGGGACTCCCTGTGTGTCCCAGGGAGGAAAAGAGCCCGCAGACGGTGAGGGACGCGATGGGAAACGCATCTTCCCGCCGGCTTCTTAACACAAGCCCCTCTTGCCGTGAACCTTCGTACAGACCTCCTGCGGACCCACACTGCAGCAGGGCTCCAGCTCCCAGAGAGACCCTGACGCTCGGAAACCCACCGAGGCGCCTGCTCCTTTCCTCTGTGAGGGCACGCGGTCTCCGCACGCAGGGAGAGGCTAACATCCCCCGAAACAGGCCACTCACTTTAGCAGAAGGGTAACTGGGACTTCTGCATTGACTGGAGTTAAAGACCAGCATTAGCTGGGAGGCGGCAAACGCAGTCAGCTCACCTGGGGACAGCTCTCCACAATGGGGCTCATGCAGGAGGCAACCAACTGATGTGTTTCTCTCACATGGATGTTTCTCTCTGCCTTTCCCTCTCTCTCCCACTCTCCCTAACATCAATGGAAAAATACCCTCGGGTGAGGTTTAGCAAAACAAAAAGAATGGACATTATCTGGGGGGATGAACTGATTAAACATCCGGGGTGTCAGACATTAGGCAGAGCCCCCCGACTCAGCACTGCCATCAGCCAGACCCTGGTGTCACCAAGGGTAGATCAGGCACCAGCCCAGGATCGCCCAGCGCCCTCTACTGTGAGCCATCGCGTGCTGCTGCTCTCAGAGCCTCACCCTGGCCCTCGCGGCACTGCCTGGCCATCAGGACACCAGGCTGCTCTGAGCCCTGGCTGGAGGCGACCCAGAGAAACCTCAGCCAGGGACATGTCTCAGGGTCACGCTGAAAAGGCACAGGAGGCAAAGCTGCTCCGAGCTGGTGGGAGCCCTGTAATTAAGAGGCAAGTGGGCTGCACTAAGCAGATGGGTGAGGGAAGTGCGGCTGCTCCCGCCAAGTGCCCTGTGCAGCGACCTGCTGGCTGAGAATCCCACCGACGCTCCAGCCTGTGGCACAGGAATGCAACTGTCCTCCCCTCTGTGTGGGGACAGGTCAGCCCCCATACCCCTCCCCGCAAGCATGTTGGAAATAATGACACTCAGCCATGCAGGTCTCTGCTTTGGGGGCATTTTATTCTCTTGCTTGGCTTTTGAGACTCCCCCCTCCCCCCCCACTAGACAGTGAGCAAATACCGATGATGTGCTGTGCACTGGTGACTCTAAAATAAAAAAGATACGATGCCTGCAATCGAGAAGTTCCATCCCGTCAGAGACAGGAGGGTGGGTGCGCACACGAAGGCGATCCGTTTCCAGGAGACTTCCTGGCAGCGCTGTCTTCCCGAGCTCCGCGAGCCAGGCGCACCTTCTCCTCCTGATCGGTGGCTTCTCCGTCCGCCTCCTTTGCTGGATCCTCGCCCTCCATTCATCTACGGCTCAGAGTGTCTGGGCCTCTCTTCCCCTGGCTGACACTTCACCCGGTGGTTTTAACACCATTAACACACTGATGACCCCAGACCTACACTTCCAGCGGCTTCTCCCTCAGCGCGTTCATGTCCACAGCTGCTCACGGCACCTGTGCGGCCGCCCGCCGGCTTCCTGTGACTCCTGGTGTCTCCTCTCCCCCAGGCTTCCCCTGCCTCGCGCGCAGGCCCCGCGCTCAGTGCGTGGCGGACACCCACCCAAGGCTCAACGAGAAAACCCACGAGGACGTTTGCTCCTGCCCCTCCTCGCATGTTCTCCCCCAGCCCATCCATAAATCCGGAATACATCCAGCAGCTCTGCTTCTCCCCACCTCCCCTGCTCCAGCTCTCAGCGTGGACCCTCTCCCAGAACACGCACGTGTACGACCTTTCCACATACTCAGAGGTTTAGGGGGGGGGTACCAACAGGCCCCAGGCCATTGGCTGCTGAAAGGAGTGTCTATCTGCCTGATGGCATCAGATGCTGAGCACTGAGGGCGAGCCCTTCCTGAGAGCATCGCGGGAGAGACTCAGCCTCCACCGATCAGCGCCTCGCCAGCCAGCCTTTCCCCTGAGCCCGTGTGAACAGACTCTGAAGAAAAAGTGCACCATCCACCCGTAAATGTTCATTTCACATGTAACACGTGCAGCCTCTATACGGGTTGTCCTGGAGAATGAACAGCTTTAGACAAACATACAGAGACAGTGACTCAATAACACACGAATGGCATGGACAGAGTGAGGAAGTGGTTCGAGCATCAGGTCCAGCACTAGCAAGGACGCCGAGGGGGACAGGACGAGGCAGGTGTGTGGAGGCAAGCAGCCAGCCTGGCTCGCAGAGGCACAGGCACGCAGGGCTCGGGGGCCCGGGATGGGGAGGAGCAGGGGACAGCCCACTCCAAAGGCCTGTGTGGCCGAGTGGGCAGGAAGGGGGATGGGCCATCATATCACGGAAAGGTGCCTGCTGGCCTCCTTTGCTGCCCCATTTTCACGTTGGAAGAAGGAATATGGGTCCGGTCAAGCCGCCTAGAGGCACAGCAGCACTGGGGCACCGACAGAAGACACGGGGCATCAGGGTACTTGCAGGGCCTGGGGCCTTCAGAGGGCACGGGCGCTAGGCCCTCGGGCGGCTGTGTGACGGTGTCACCACCTTCTAGCATCGCTGCACGCGCTTTGAGAGTGGCCATGGCAACGGCCATGGCTATCGCAGGAGCCAAGAGCTTATGACACTGGAACATGGATTCTCCTACTTAATCCGTAAAACTGCTGGCGAAGGCGGAGTTACTCTGTCTACTCCTATAGTTTGCAATGTTGCAATTCAGAGTTAAAGTAAGGGAGCGGGCGGGGATGCAGGCTGTTGGTACCGACCAAGTGCCAGGGCTTGTCCCACGCGTTTCACCTACTCTTTACTGAAGGCCACAGGTACGACGAACATTCCCGACTGACAGGCACGGGGACTCGGGGCCCAAAGGGTTAAATGTGCCGTTATCAGCAACCAGAGAGGAGTCATTCTTTGAGGGTGGCCCGGCTCCTCACCACCAGCAGGGGGCGCAGCGCTGCACACCCGGCAGGTGGTCAGTGTGCCACCTGACCAGTGGGGAACGTGTGGTGAGACAGAGGATGGGCCCTTCATTACAACACTGAACACAGAACCTTAGAGTCACAGTAACTCAAGAAAAGACCCTTGCAGCAAAAAAGTCTGGGAAATTTGAGCAAAATTAATTTCAAACTTCATCTAGGAGTGCAGAGCTCAGGTGGGTAAAGCTTACTTAGCATTTGCTTTCATGACTACTTTCAAAATCCTGCTCATCTGTCTCCCTTTTAGTAAGACTTCACCCGGTGCCCCTGGTCCTGCTCTGTGCTGAAGTCTGTGAACTCTTGGCACCAACGTCGAGGAAAGAGAAATGTCCCAACAATGAATGGGAGATTGAATTCACAGCCAGGTACTCCTGGCATAGCCACTTTCTCCTAAGACACTCAACTGCATCTCAACTCTTTCACGCAGCCCCGGCCTTCATTTCCTGGCTCCCCTGCTCTACGCCAACTCCGGTCCTGGAATGTGAGGTGAACTCGGGCCTGCGGTCCTACAGGAGACTGGGGGGAAATGGGTCCTAGACCCACAGAGGCTTGAGGAGCAGAATCAGGCCGTGTGCAGCATCATGCCCCGAGCACTGGTGCCACGCTCGCTCGGAGAGCTGCTCAGTGACAGCCACCGTGGTCACGACGGCGCGAGGCTGCAGGGAGAGGCGGGAGCCTTCTCTCTCAGTCCAGAGCCGGAGCCGAGCCAGGCTTCCCGGGTCTGTGCTTGGTCAGCAGAGTCGGTCAGTAGAGCCACTTCACGTCGTCCTACGTGGGGTTTAGACTGCATTCCACCCCGCATGCAGCGTTCATTCTCTACCAGAACCCCACCGACATGGCCGCGTGGTCCTAAATTAGGAGAGAAACTGGGGCCTCACTTCCTATCCCTCCCAGGCGGGGGCGGGGATACTGCCAGGACAAAGCGCACGCGGCCAACACAATTACCCACCATCTGTCCTTCGCACCAAGGATGGTTATTTAGTGATCAGAACAGGCCCCATGGTGCCTGGCCGGGATCTTCATGGAAATTGCCTTGTGTTCTGACCCTGGGTCCCGTGACTGCATACAACTGACTGGCACGTGACACAGATGACACGCCATGCCCATCAGCGTGATGACAATGTGTTTCCCAGGGACTGACAGGAGCACAGCTCCCCCACCCGAGTTTGGTTCACTGTGCACGTGCTGCCTCTGCTGGTGCCAGGGGCCAGTGCAGGCGAAGTCTCATTAATAAGCGTCATGAGTCAACCCTTTTCTCAAGCTCTGTGTTGACACCTTCTAGAATCCCACTGTGGTTTCCAAGGCAGAGCTGACCTCCTACAGCCCAAGAAGAAGACGCTTCCCAGAGGATCACAGGCAGAGACTCGCTGTTTTAGGGAGCGGCCCTTCAAACTCACACTAATACGGGCAACCAGGCGGCGCTCCGAGGGGCGGAGTGATGGCTACGCGTTTCCACACAAGTAGTCCGTTCTCACTGTGCACTCACGCAAGGGACTAACGGGGCAGAAATCCAAATGGACGCCGTGGAACAGACACTCCCTTCCGGTCGATGCATTTATGCACCCACTCTTCCCAGAGCACTTACTGAGCAGCTCCAAGTGCCAGGCAGTGTGCTGGATCCTGGAGACTCAAGCTGACTGAGACAGTACTTGCCCTTTCGGAGCTCCAGGTCGAGTGGGGGAAATGGACAAAGAAGTAATCACAGCACAGCACTGAAAGGGTTAAAGAGGATAAAACAGGGCAGAGAAAGACTTGTGCTTAGCAGATATCTTACGGAAAGCTTGCAGCCTTGAGCACAGCACAGCTCAGATACCCAGAAAACACCTGGCATGGGAGGAACCAAGGACAGACCGGAACCTTACGTCAGCAGACTGGCTTGCAGACAGCAAAAGTTAATAAAAACCTCTCTCTCCCTGTTCTCTTCGCTGATGCCTTTCTCGGTCTCAGCCCACCTGCACCCAGGTGCCTGGAATAAAATCTCTTTTGATACATTATGGCCTCACGCCATAGGTGCGCCACCCTGGCCCACTCTGAACCTTTCAAACATGACAAGTTCTAAATGCAATACAGGTATGCTTTGTTCTGAGGCCCTGGAGGGGGAGTGAGTACATTCTGCATTGGGAAGCCCCATCCACACGAATCCACTAGAACTGTGGTCAGCAGACTGAGGCTTGCGAGCCACATGCGGCTCCTTGGCCCCTTGAGTGTGGCTCTTACACAAAATACCACGTGCGGGCGCGCACATACAGTGCGACTAAAACTTTGTGGCCCATGTGCAGAAGTCGGTATTTTGTGGAAGAGCCACACTTAAGGGGCCAAAGAGCCGCATGTGGCTCGCGAGCCACGGTTTGACGACCACTGCCCTAGGAGGCCCCAGTGTATAAGCTGGGCTGAGGCCAGGCCCCTTCCTGCAGCCCTTCCGATGCAGCTAACGTGCGGAAACCAAAGAACCCTGAGAGCATCAGGGGCTACCCCAGAAGGCAGAGCCTCAGGCACGTACGAAAAGCTTTGTGGAGCCGAAGGAAATCCAAAAGGGTGAGAAGGAGCCGGTGGCCGTGGAGCTGTAAGCAGTGCCTTTGGAAGCCCTGGATAAAGAATGCTTCCCTCCGCCAGGGCGCTGGGTGCTGGTGGCTGTACTTGCGGAGGAGTAGAAAGATGCGTGCAGTTTTGATCAGAAAAGGGCGAGTCAGGCTGCGGGGACCAGGGGAGCAGTCACAGAGCCTGATGGAGTTGGGGACAAAGCACCTGGGAGACAGCAGGTGTGAAGGGATGCCCTGGGGTAGGTTAACTTTCTAATGGCCCTTCTAGCCTGGCTGGGGGCTCAGCTGGTGAGAGCATCCTCCCAACATGCCAAGGTTGAGGGTTCGACCTGTCAGAGCACATAACAGCCACCAATGATGCGTGACTGAGTGGGAGGGCAAATCGGTGCTCTCTGCCTCTGCCTCTCTCTCTCCCTTCCTCTCTCTCTCCCTTCCTCTCTCTCTCAAGTCAATAAATAAAAAATTGAACTTCTCAAGAAGAGAGAAATAAAACATGCACTTCATTCTGCATTGACAACATTTCCCTGCACAACTGTCAACACTCCGTTGTCTAATTAATGAATTTCTGATGGCAAATTCCTACTGAGCTTCAAAACCCGCACACGTGACCCCTCGCTAGCATTTCCCCAACCTCTGCAAATAGAATTACTCGCCTGGCACTTTCCTCCTGTCCTTGAAACTCACACCCATCGCAGCTCCTGTCCCTGAAACGCACACCATCGCCTGCTAGGGGGGCGAAGGGCCAATCCTCACAGCTGCGGTTCTGACCAGCCTACTACACAGCAAGCCTCGTGTCCTGCCGTCGGTAAACCATGAGTAAACAGTCAGCTCACTGAGGACAGGGGCACTTCTTTTTTGTCTTGTTTTTTTATTTTGAAAATGTTCCATCTACAGGAAAGTTGAATTACTAGTCAATGAGCAACCAAAACCCCCTTAGATCCACCGATGGCTGGCTTTCTGGCCCTTGCCTCTCCCCCAGGATTGTTTAAAGGTGAGTTGCAAATGTGGTAACCATATCAGCATGCCTCTAATGACAAGGACTTTCTCCTACAAAACCACAGTCCTACCCTCCCATCTAAAACTGTCCATGCACCCACCATGCGGTCACATTCAGATTTTCCTAACTGTCCCCAGTGTCTCTCCCCCTTGGACCCAGAACCCTGTCAGGGCTCACACATGGCACGGAGTTACGATGCTTCTTTACGCTCTGTGAATCGGGAAGACTTTCTCATGGGTGTGAGCATTTCTTTCTTTAAAAAAAAAAAAAAAAAATATATATATATATATATATATATATATATATTTCTTATTATTGATTTTTTTACAGCGAGGGAGGGAGAGGGATAGAGTTAGAAACATCGATGAGAGAGAAACATCGATCAGCTGCCTCCTGCACACTCCCTACTGGGGATGTGCCCGCAACCAATGTACATGCCCTTGACCGGAATCGAACCCGGGACTCTTCAGTCCACGGGCTGACGCTCTATCCACTGAGCCAAACCAGTTAGGGCGGTGTGAGCATTTCTTATTAATTCTTCAAACACAGTAGCTGTCCTGTGACTCCAGGGCTGAGTAGGCACCAGGCCTGTCTTTCTGCAGCTGCCCAGCTCCAGACCAGCACTTCCAGGGCCACGAGCTAGTCCTGGGCCCCGGGAAATGGCTGGAGAGCGACTGAGGGAGAGAAGAGCATCGGCCCTCACCTTTGACTGAAGATGGGAGGGTCCCGGGATCCGTCAGAGCCAGGAGAGATGGCGGAGCCACGGCCGCCGCCTGCCTCGCAGGGGAGAGCCCAGGCGCAGACGTGCCATGGCTCCCTCATGGCACACAGGGCGCCTTGCCCTGATCCTATTCAGCTTCCTTTTCGCCACAGCAGTCTCCAGGCTCTACGGCTCGCTTGTTCCCAGTGGCTCAAACTTTAATATTAAAGATCTGATTCTTACTCCACGGCCGAGGGGGCAGCGGCTGCCTGTGCCCTGCGGGTGTTAATGGGATGGTGCGCGTGGCGGTGGGGAAAGGCTGAGGCGCCCAGGGCACAGAGCAGCCCCAGCACGGGGTGTGGTGGGAGGCAGGAGCCAGCACCTGGCGGCCGCCTGCTCCCCGCAACCCGCAGCTGCTTCCGCTCCCCGCCGCCCCCATGAACGCAGTCCCTGCAGTGTGTCATTGCCACAGTGACCATGCGAAGGGAGTCTCCAGGGAGAAATCGGTGAAGGGTGAGACTCATTTCTAGCTAAGTACGAGAAGTTATTTAAACCAGCGGTCGCCAACCGGTGGTCCGCGGACAGCTGGTGGTCCATGAGGTCCAAAAGGTTGGTGACCACTGATTTAAACCAGCAAATCTGAACATCTGTTCTTTTCAAATTTCTTATAGGCAAAATAGCAACTCAGGTTTGTCGTCGGAGAGTTTCATAGAACAGGGAAACGTGGCTGGCGGAGAAGAGGTGACGGCCGGTGGGTCACGTGGGAAGACTGGGGAAGGCCTCAGCATCGCTGAGGAGCCAGAGGCTTTCTCCTTGACCTTGTGTGGCCTTAGCTGAGCCCCGTACCACTGGGAACCTCATCTGTGAGGAGGACCGTGGTTTAAAATTACGATGCCAAGCCCTGGCCAGTGTGGCTCAGTGGATAGAGTTGGCTTGTGTTGGCTCTAAGGATCCAGAGTTCAATTCCAGTCAAGGGCACATGCCTGGGTTGCAGGCTTGATCCCCAGTAGGGGGCGTGCAGGAGGCAGACGATCAATGATTCTCTCTCATCATTGATGTTTCTCTCTCTCTCTCTCCCTCTCCCGTCCTCTCTGAAAACAATAAAAATGTTTAAATAAAATAAAACGATGCCAATCCCCCACTCCATTTCCGTGCTGATCTCGAGAGCTCAGGTCAGGGTCCACCCAGGATGCTGAGACCTCCAAACCTGATGCTCTGAAGGGAGTCAGGTCAGGGGGCAGGAGGGACCCCTGGGCCCTCGGGGCGGGGACCATGGCGGTATCGACTCCCCAGGCGGCACCCCTCACCCCAGGACCAAGGCGCGGCTCCTATGCTGACAGCATCTCCCCACAACCTGTGGGGACACATGTATTTTTGAAACGGAGCGGAAATGGCAGGAAGCTCGGATCCTTAAACTTTCTGGAGGTGTTGGAGGCCCCACCACCTTTCCTGTGTGGAAGCCAGGTGGTGGGTGGCCACCAGCAGGCGGAGGGACAGGCCTGCAGGGGGCACGCCTGGGTCAGAACCATGTCCGGCCAGAGCCTGGGGGGCCTGTGGCTGGCCAGCAGGGTCGGTCTTTCTGGGCCTTGAGCACCAACTTAAAGCGGGGTGAGGTGGGGTGGGGGGAGGCAGGGGGCTGACCCCTAAGGCTACTACCCCCTCGGGGGAAGCAGACGCCCTTCCCGAGTGGCGGCAGGAGCGGCCTCTGCGCGGGCTCCCCTCCCCCCACCCCCCCCATTCACCGGGGGCAGCACTGAAGGCGGCGGGTCTGCAGCCAGAGGTTCAGGGCCTCCGCCTTCCAACCGGGTCCCCTGGGGCCTGGAGCTGGCGTCCTGGGGAGCCCCGTCCGCACGCTGAACGCGGAGCCTGGGGCGCCCCTCAAGGCTGTTCAAAGGGGCCCCGCCCCCGCCCCGCCCGAGGAGCCGCCAAGTGCACGCAGAGGCGCGGACGGAGCTGCTGCGCGACCACAGGGCTCCCCCAGCGCCCAGCACCCCCATCTGGCTTATTGCTCCGACCCTGAGAGCCCAGCTCCCCCGCAGGCCTCGGCCCACGGGGCCCCCCTTTCGTGCGGGGAAACCAGCCTCCCTCTCCGAGCTCCTCGGAGGGAAGCGCGGCGCCTGCAGCCGCCCGGGGTCGGGCCGGGCGCACGCTGCACTTGACCACGGGGGACGCCCGGGAGGTGGGTCCCCCAAACGGCCGCGCCGCGGGAACCGCCTGGAACGAATGCCCTGGAACGAGGGTCCTGCGGGCTGCTCCCCGCACCTTCCCCAGCGGCCCCCGCCCCCCGCTGGGTGCGCCGGGAGCTGGAGTGGCCGCCCGGGCTTATCTCTAAAAACAACAAAACAAACAAACAAACACCCGACTCCCCCTTCCAGAGTCAGGGCGGCTGCTGGGGGCTCCGTCCCGCGGGCTCGCTGGGGGGTCGCTGCGGGGACGGCCGACGCGCTGGGGGCGGTGTGTCGCCGCCGCCGCAGGCCCGTGGGTCCGGACGCGGTGGGAACATCTGCTTCTCGTTAGGGCCCGGGGCGCGGCGGCGCGGGGCGGGGAGGCTGGCCGCTCGCGGGCGCCACCTGCCGGGCCCGGTGCGCAGCCCAGCGCCCCGCCCGGGCCGGGGCCGCCTCCCGGACTCCACTGGCGGGCTGGCCGCGGCGGGTGCCTGCCGGCGCTCTCGGGGGCGCGGCCGGGTCTGCGCGGACACCCTGCGAGTGCGCGCTGCCTCCGCGGTTCCGAAGGAAGAGCTGCTCCCGGGAGGGGGCGCGGCAAGGGAGGGCCCAGGGGAGGGAGGAGGGGGTGCTTGTGGGTGCGCGGCAGGGAAGCCGCTGTGCTCCGGGGGAACCCGCCGAACAAAGGAGCCGCGGCCTCTCGGACTCGGCGCCCCACCCTCCCTCCGCCCCCAACCCAGGTCGCGTCCGCAGGCGGCGGGGCCCGGGCGCGTGTCCGCAGGCGGCGGGGCCCGGGCGCGTGTCCGCAGGCCGGGTCACCAGGCGCCAGCCCTTCGCTGGGAACCTCGCAGCCTCCGGGCGCGCTCAGCTGCAGCCGCACCGCCCGCCCGCGAGGTCTCTCAATAGTCAGCAAATTTTTGCTGCCTGCCTGCTCTCAACACAACTATTTGTTAAAACAATACACACATGCCAGAGGGAAATGTATGTTTAATGTCAGGTGAGTGTTCAACACAATGACAGCTGTGAGTTCAGCGGCTGGGAGGGGTCTCAGACCCTGACTGGACACTTTGCCAGCGTTTGGGGCAATTCTGAGAAGGGAACTGGCTTCAGCCACTCACTCAGCCTGCCCGCCATTCCCCTGACACGAGGCCTTGTCCACAGCCCCTGGGAGCTCAGGACCAGAGGCGCCACTGCTGGGACCTCCAAACAGTGTCGCAGTCAGAACCTGGGGGTGGGGGGAGGTGCCACACTCGACCCCCAGGTATGGGCCCTGGGCCAGGAGCAAGTCCCCAGCAGTGCACAGACCAGGGCTGGGTCTAAAGGAGAAAGGTCGCGCCCTCGGCTCTTCGCTGCCCACTTCTCCTGCAAACCCCAAGTTCAGAGGGAAACTGAGGCTCCAGTGGGACCCATTCTTCCGTTTCACCTTCAGGTCAATATATGCCCTGTGCATGGGCCAGCCTCACCGGAGGAGCCAGAAAATGATTTGTTCCCACTTCACAGCTCAGTGGAAGAACCAGCTCAGTCCTCGCAGATCTGCGGAGCCCTATGAGTTCTGACACGAACAGCCCAAACGAATCCTCAAAGCTGCCCAAGCCCCCTGGTCCCCACCGCGGCCCTGCTCTGGGCTGGAAACCCAGTCGCTCAGGGGAACCATGTAAATCAATACAATCAACTTCAGTCTTTGTTCAGGCCTTAGATCAGAACGCGAGCGGACTTCAGTTGGCTTTGATACTGAGATCCATGTAGTTTTGATGAATTTTCTTTGTTTTACAAACTGAGGAAACCTGGTCACTGGCCCACATTTATTTTCTGGACTCTTTCCTTGACACTAATTCTCATTTTTACCTGGTTTTGCAACAGGTTAGTGTTTTGATCCATTGGGGACTCAATATGAATTTTTCATGCTACATTGACACCTTTGAGCTCGGAACTTAAGGGTTTTTCAACATTCAGCAAATAAAATCCCTGAACTAGACTCACACAATAGGGTAGAAAAACTCCAGGAGAGGAGGGAAAGTGCTGTGAAAAGAAACAATATGATTCGGTGTCTCACTGGGCGTGAGATGCTGTTTTCCAGCCCCACCTAAACCTCTTCCTCATTATAAAATGGATTCTATGGCCCCACTTCTCTCCACGCACTTGGTGTTTCCATTCACCGGAGCAATAACCTTTGTTCAGAGCTGAGCTGTGCGGGATTCTGCAGGATCGCTGCCACAGACAAGATCAGCACCTCCCTTCCATCTCTCTTAAATGGAGGGTTCTTTTATGCTTAAATTCCTAAATAAAAGAAACATCGATGCTACTGCCACCCTCCCCAGTGAAATCCAATTTGCAAGAGAGGCTGTGCTCTCCAAAATCTGGGTGTGGGCGGAGGTCCGGCGGGGTGCAGGGGGATTCTGCAGTCGTTCTCCGGCTGGGGGGCCCTCTACTGGCCAAACAGCACGCGCTTGAAACAAAGACTCCGGGAACTCGGTGCTCGCAACAAAGGCGGGAGGCCGGCGCCGGGAAAAGCGGGCGGCCCATGGCTCGCGGGAGGTGTCACTCGCCGGACGCCCAGACCCGGGCCTGCGGGGAGGCGGGGGGTGCGCGCCTTACAGGGGGACCCTTCCCTCGCTAAGAAGCGGGGCTTGGACTCCACTGAATGACAAACCCTCTCATTTCTTCCAGATTCTATCGAGTTTGCAAAAACACGTGGACCTGCTCATTTCCAGCAGCGGCGGTGGCCGAAGCACTGGGCGCCCGCTCTGCGCTCTCGGCCCGCCCCCCGCATTTGTCTCGGCCGGTGCGTCTCGCACAGGCTCTGCGACGGGCGGAGGGGACGGTGGGTCTGAGAGGGCCGGGCTGACCGACAGGCTCAGCTCAGGGCTGGAGGCCGGCCTGCCGTGGAGCGGGGAGAACCGCAGGCCGGCTGGGTCCTTTCCCTCCGGGCGGGGGCACAGGCTGGTGTTCCCGAAGCTTCCACGGGAAGGAGCGCGGCCACAGAGGAACACGCCACGAGTGGCAGACATGCCTGCTTCTTCTGGTGCAAAATGAAGGCGTGAATATCAAGCCAGATGTAGAGTTCTAGGACCTCCCACTCCCAGTCCCGGTAGCGACCTCGGTTCCCTAACAGCCCTGGGGAGGGGGCAGGAGGGAGGAGCCGGAAGGAGGCCCATCAGTCCTGGGCCCTCAGCACAGCACCCACCCCACGGCGCGGCCTGCAGCAGCCACACCACTCCCCTGCCCGCACCCCAGGTCCGCAGGGCCCAGGGCAAATGCCAGCGCCACCCCGAGGCCTCCGGGCCGCCCAGAGTGAGGCTGCAGCAGCCCTCAGCCCATGGGCACCCCCCTGGCAGGCCGGCGCTGGGCACCGAGCCAGGCGGCCTCTGGCTGCAGCTGCCCGGGCGGCTGTGCTTCCTGCGTCCTGTGCTCGCTCATCGAGGGAGGGACGGGCCCAGAGGAACGGGCTGAGGACAGAGCCCTCCCTCCCATTCCCTCCAGGAGACGGGGTGGGAGCCGGCCCAAGGCCACTGCAGACGCTGGGCAGGCGGGATGGGCCCCACCAGGAACCAGGTTGCCCTTTCTCTGTGCAGGCGCAGGCGCGGCAGCGACATGGAGCCGCAGGAGCTGCCTGCGACTGCGCAGGCCCAGCTCCACCTAGTTCTCCATCCAGTGAAAGGGAAGCCCCCTCTCCCCCCATTCCCTGCTCCTTCTGTGTGAGCCCGTGTAGCCCGGCCCGGCCTGCCTCAGGGCTGCAGGCGGATGGAGGGGCACTCGCTGGGCAATGGGATGCATTATCTAATTTAATCCTCAAGCGACCTTAGGAGGTGGGTGCTGAGGGTCCTCATTTACAAGCAAGGAAACTGAAGAACAAATGGTTCAGACACCCAGTCACAGCTCCCAGCCAGGATCGGACCGGCTGCCATCCCGGAGCCCAGCACTTCGACCACCTGGGACTCTGCAGGGAAAACACTGAAATGCGGCTAAAGGCTGCCTGGCCCAGGACGTGCTGTGCACGGCAGGCACGGCTCCTCCTCACTCCACAGGCCGAAGGAATACTCCCTCTTTTTCTGTTGTTGTTTTAATCCTCACCCGAGGATATTTTTCCATTGATTTTTAGGGAGAGTGGAAGAGAGAGGGAAAGACAGAGAGAAACATGCATGTGAGAGAAGCACACGGATGTGTTGCCTCCTGCACGAGCCCTGACCAGGGCCCGGGCCTGGGAGGAGCCTGCAAGGGAGGTACATGCCCTTGACCAGAATTGAACCTAGGACCCCTCGGTCCACAGGCCGACGCTCTATCCACTGAGCCAACCAGCCAGGGCTGAATGCTCCCTCTTTACATTTCTGTGTCCTGGGCACCCACGTGCTCCCGTCTCTACCTGCCCTCGGGCTCAGCCCAGGATCCTGGCCTGGGGAGATTCCTGAACTCTCCCCAGGCTTTGCCAGCCATCTCTCTACCCACCACCGTCCTGATATGAATCTCAAGCCCATCTGTCTCTCTGAGCCCGGAAACGCTCTGCACCAGCCTCCTACCTGCCCAGTGCTCTTTCCTGTAGTCCTATCACCTTCAAGCATGCTCACTCTCTCCCTCTCTCATTAGGGAGGATATAGGGAAGTGAAATTAATTTTCTGGGCTCACTCTTCCATCATCTCTGCTGTCTCCTCTAGAGCACAACGGCTCTGTCTCCTCCTGTCTCTCTCCCGCCCTCTGGAGGCTCTAGGGCTCTGAGCTCAGGGAACCCCACAAAGTGCCTGCGCGTTCCATACACTGACCATCCATCAGCCAGGGGAGTGGGTCAACCTCTGGGTGGGACAGGCTGGCTCAAACCTAGCTTTACCTTCTTCTGTGTAAAACAGAGTGAGTGTATTTATCTCAAAGGAGTTTTAATCTATAATAATAAAAGTGTAATATGCTAATTAGACCGGACAGCCGAACGACCTTCCAGACAACCTTCCAGAAGAAGCCGGGGCTTCAAGGGCCGAGCTCCTTGCACACATTTTGTGCGTCGGGCCTCTAGTGTTAAGTAAAATGGTAGTGCCTGGGACACCATCAGTACTAAAGAAACGGGAGCTATTCTTATCCACCCACCCACCCATCCAACACGCTTTTCCCAAAAAACCTTAAATTCAGGGTAGTGGAGTAAGTGCGGGTGATGCGAGCTTGGTTTGCCATCCACAATGGGTTAGAGAAATCTGTACCACGTCCAAGGATAAAATGAATCTCCCAAGCTTCCCAATAGCCATGAACCCCTGCAATCAGAAAATTAACTTCTCCAAGGAAACGTCCAGCATGACGTATTTCCCTAATGAACCACGTGTGTATATGCCATTTCTCCACATAGCCCTGCGTGGGGGCACCGGAAGACAGCTGCCCTTCAAATGAGTGTGGCACATGGTGAGAGGCTAGCTGGTCCCCTCCTCTGACCCTGCCACAGACGCTGACACACAGCATCCGGGAGGCGTGCAGCCGCCACCCCTGCGGCCTGCGGGGAAGGCGCTAGTGCACAGCCCCAGGCCAGGGTCAGAGGGAAGCGGCCACCGTTTCCAGGGCTCTCTGAAAGCAGAGGCGAGGGGAAGGAATCCCACCCGCGGGCTTCAGAGGAAGGATAAACTTGACAATTCATGTTTTAGAGCCTCTTTTTCGGGTGAGTTAGTATACATTGCGGAGTTCAGAATGGAGTGGTTGAGACAGTTGTATCACTGGCACTCCATTGTGCTAAAGGAAGGTGACAGAGAAAACTTGGAAGAACTTTGAAAGGTGAATTGATTATTTAAAAAAATTATTCTCTATGTGAGTTTTGTATAAAGAATTGTCTACTTTTTGTACATTCGGCTGAAGTTACTGTAATTAGTTTTCACTTCTCCAGGATAAAAGAAGAGTGTTAGGTTATAGAATAATAGTTGGAGAGTAGGATTCTACCATTCATCCTTCTCTTCATTTGAGGAAGTCTGTATACTAGTATAAGAAACAATAGCCAACCCCAGCCAGTGTGTCTCAGTGGTTGAGCATCAACCTATGCACCAAGAGGTCACTAGTTCCATTCCAGGTCAGGGCACATGCCCAGGTTGTGGTCTTGACCCTGTCCCCAGTAGGGGGCGTGCAGGAGGCAGCTTGATCGATGTGTCTCTCTCCCCCTTCTTGGCTCCCCTCCTCTCTTTAAAAATCAGTAAAAACATATTTTAAAAAAGAAACAATAGCCTAAAGGAAACAAGGTATCACATTATTAATAAAATGTGGATAATTATATTTCCTTTTTTGTTGATTTTCAACTACAATTACATTTACTATCTATATATATAAAAGGCTAAGTGACTGTCCATCTATCCGACTGGCCGGTACATGTGACTCACACTGGCAATTTAATAAACGTTGACTCGCAGCACTTCTATTATAGAGAAAGGGTGAATAGCGATATTAAAATATTTTGTATTTTCATTTTATAATACTACTAGAGGCCCAGTTCAGTAAATAGAGCATCAGCCTGCAAACTGAAGGGCCCCAGGTTTGATTCCGGTCAAGGGCACATGCCTGGGTTGTGGGCTCAATCCCTAGTAGGAGGTGTGCAGAGGGCAGCTGATCAATGATTCTCTCTCATAATTGATGTTTCTCTCTCTCTC